>NC_091469.1:317017781-317351052 GCF_036971445.1 Narcine bancroftii | reverse complement strand
AACCCACAGAAAGCAGACACACTGTCTACTGATACCTTTTAGCAAGGCTTTTCTCAGAGGTCATTGAGGGGTTCTTGTTTACCTAAAAACAACAGATGAATCAGAAGACTGACTTCTATTGTTTGCTGGAGAAGGTCAGGTGTTTTTTGCAAAAGAGAGAGAGAGAGAGAGTCACACGGGCTTTCTGGCAGTTTGAGTCTCAGAGAGAGAGAGAGACAGAAGGGAGTCTCGGACTGTGTCTGACACAGAAAACGATAGCAAGCCAGGAGAAGCTTGTTAGAACTGAAACGGAACGCTCCAGAGTGGCGGATGGCTGGAAGTGCTATCTGTCTGATGTTTCTTTTGGAATAAGGGAAACAGAAATGAACTCTGTGGGACCTGAAAGAAAGAGGTGATCATCTGTAGAGCCCTGATGGGGCAAGTTTCATCAGCAAGACTAATGGTGGTACCTCAGTTGTGGAAATCCTGAAACCACACATCTCTCTCTGAAAACCTACAAGAACCTTCCAGAGCGGTAACCATTTACCTTTCGAACACCAAAGCCTGGTGAACTTTATACATGTTAAATTCTGTGCACAGTATAAGAATTGTCTGCAAACAGAGAACTTGGAAGGATGAGAAGTAGGATTGGACTGTGAACCAAAGAACTTTCTTAAATTTACACACACATTACATACACGTGCACTTAGAATTAGAAGTCAATAGTGATAAGTTAAAGTGTGATTCTGTTTTCATGTTTAAAGATAATTAAAAATAACTTTTGTTTAAGTTACCATTTGTCATGGTGAATATCTATTGCTGCTGGGTTTTGGGGTCCTTTGGGCTCGTAACAATAGATAGATGGAACATTGAAATGCAAAACTGTAGACCATTAGAAAAAGTTATTTATAGTTTAAGGAATCAGATCGGTAGTTTTTATAAGATCTGGGAATTGTACATGGATTTTGTGAACAAAAGTCCATCCACATCATCCACTTTACCCATCCCTCTCAGGTAATAATTAATAAAAGAGAGTTAGTAAATATTAATTATGATAATAATGATTAAAGTATAGATTTAGGTGGTTTCTTTCTTTTTCCTTCTTTGGGGGAGGGGAGAAAATAGGAACATTTTTTGTATCATTTTGTATTACACATTTACATTGATACAAGTTATTATTTTCATTGACTTTAATGTTTGTATTGATGCAAATGGTAAATAAAATTTTCAAAAAAAAGAAATGAATGTCTGCTATAAGATGAGGAGCGATAAAGTGCGGGTCTTTGCAAATTTGTTTGCTTCAGGGTCTAATTTGGAACAAAGTGATTATGACAACAGCGCAAAAATAGCCAATGTTTACTTGTTTGGTGTCGTGTTTGAGTTGGGGGGGGGGATGGATGAACCCTGCTCCAATTTTCTGTGCTGACTGTCAGAAGTGTAAAAGGATGTTAACTTCATTGTGGTTGTTCAGTCGTCAGGTATTTCTGCCACTTCTGCAAATGGAACAACCTGTTCCGGTGAATGGAGGCTACGATTGAATTCCTCAACGGCGGGGAAATGCTTTGGAGAGTGACCATCATCGCAGCTTCCCTGGATTCCTGGAAAAGTTACATTCTGCTCTTTAAACATAGCGGCAACAGTCTTCAGTGAGTCCTAACCGCTCTCCTCTCTCTTCTGGGTTTTATTTTGAAACTGCCCGTCGGCCGGGCTCTCTGCCATTGGACATTGTGTGCCATAAATAGGTGAAAGACGCACGACAATTAAAACAGTTTTTCCTTTTTGTATACAGCTGGTGTTTAATTGATTTGGAATTAGTTTGTGCCTTTGACATTCTTAAAACACCGATTAATTTGATTGTTCTTGTTTTCTGTACATTTTGCACTAACTGTGCCACCGTTGGCCGTTTGTGAGAAGTGTGTGAATGGCTCAGAGTTTGATAGAGCAGAAAAAAAATGAGTATGGTCCTCTGAGTCGTAGGATGCAATTGGACCTCTTCCCCCATCATCGAAGGCACTAGCAATCGCTGGCGTTCCTGTCCAATTTCCAGATGGCAGGTGGAAAAAATGAAATAATTCAGGATGCTTTGAACTGCTAACGTGAACCTCAAGTTTATTGGTTCACATGTATGTTCCCGGGAAGCGTGACGGAACCGCTCATGGTTCCTCAACCGGAGGTGATGGCTAACCCTGCAAACAAGACTGTGTTCTCCTGCAGATCTATGCCTCTTTGATAATGGATGGCCTGCCAAAGATGGTGGTAATAATGGCACAATGGACATCCATTGGGACAATGATGCAAGCAAGAGCAAACAGCTGAAATCTTCCCGCTCGACTGGTATAGTGACTGCAGTGCACTGGCCAGTCAGCCTGAGGAAGTCTCGACTTGGCGCCCACTGAAAGAAGGGCTCGCAACAGAACATTGACTGATTCTTCCTCCGAGAAGAATCCAATAGAAAATGCTACTATTGCATTTGTATCGCAAAGGCCTGTGGTTCCACGGCTGGGGATAAGGCAACTCAGGGGAGAGAGACTGCTTCCCACAACAGGAATACTCAAGAGAAAAAGGGTGCCAAAAGTAGGAAGATTTTCCAGTGCTCTCTATATGTCACAAACAAAAAGTGTGTGCTAACAAATATACCAGCCCCTCCTCTTGGTATCCAGCGACCACAAATTCGTGCTGTGACAAAGAATATCTGAACTGAGTTTTAATTGGTAGCAGCTAATGATGTTATGAAAACCTTGTAAACGTTGCTCCACTGTTAGGAGCGACCATATCTTACCTCTGGGAGGAAGAAGAGATGTTATTACGAAATTACAAAGAAATCAGCCTTTTAAAAAAAATCAATAAATTGTCAATATATAAAAGCAAACTTTATTACTCTGTGCCTGCTTTGAAGAAAAAATGGTTGATCTAAAACTGAAAATGAGCTGCTGATGCAGAATGTTTTGAATTTGTGCGGTTTTTAATGCTCAGTACTTTTGTAAAAAAAAAGTCCAATCTAAAAGGATCAATAAAATGGATTTAAATTCGAAGTGGGGGTTTGCTAGTCAAGTTGTGTAATCGAAGAAGGGATTTGTTTTTCCGAAACTTTGTACAGCCTGTGATGGGGTCCCGCTGTGGTGATGCAGCAAAGAAGAGTGATCAGCAGGGGTGGATTAACTACTACCCGGGCCCTAGACTGAGCTTTAGTCAAGCCACAACCCCCTTCCCCCCACCCCCTGCAGGGGAAGTACCAAGTTTTAATGTTAGGGGGAGCGAGAGCATATGAAAAAGGTGCCACAACCACAGCTGTGCAATACTCACACGCACACACTCACACAAACATTCACACACACATATGTCCACATACATACACACAGTCACAAAAACACACACACATGCCCACACACACACAAACACACATAGAAACACATAAACATACACACACTCACACAAACATACACACACACCCACTCACACACACACCCATACATACACACACCCACACATATGCACAAAGGAGTAGAGTAAGCTCTGTGGTGTGGGTGTGTGTGGGGTTTTTGTGTTGGGGGGTTGTGTGTGAGTATGTGTGTGGGGTGTGTGTGTGTGTGGGGGGATGTGTGTGCGGGGGGGGTTTGTGTGGGTGTAAGCGTGTGTGTGGTGGGGTTTGTGTGTGAGTGTGGTGTGTGTGGGGGGGGTGTGTGTCGGGTGTATGTGTGGGGGTTTTTGTGGGTGTGTGTGTGGTGGGGTTTGCATGAGTGTGTGGTGAGGTGGGTGTGAGTGTGGGGGGGTTTGTATGGGGGTCGCTGAGTGTGTGGGAGGGTGTGTGGGGTGGGTATGTTTGGGGTGTTTGTGGGTGTGGGGGGGTTTGTGTAGTGTGTGTGTGTGTGGGGGGGGTTGTATGGGGGGTGTCTGAGTGTGTGTGGGGGATGAGTGAGTGTCTGTGTGGGGGCTGTATGTGTGTTGGGGGTGTGTGGGGGGGTTGTGTGTGTGGGGGTGTGAGTGTAGGGCTGGTGTGTGTGGGGGTTTGGGTGAGTGTGTTGTGGGGTGTGGGTGGGGTTTGGGTTTGTATGTGTGGAGGGGGTTTGTGTGCGTGTGTGGTATTTTGTGTGTGGGGCGGTTTGGTGGGTGTGTGTGGGAGGGTTTGGGGGGTGTGTGGTGGGGTGTGTGTGTGTGTGTGTGTGTGTGTGTGTGTGTGGAGGGGGGTGGGGATGGGGGGGATATGTGTGTGTGTTTGTCCTTCAGTTTGGTTATAGCAAGGGGAGAGACTTTCTGATCTCTCCCGTCCTTTGCTTGGGGGCGCTGAAAATGGTGCTTGTGGAGACAAGACGAGGATCGCAGTGCAGGTTGGTACATTCTCAATCCCCCCCCCCACCATCTCCAGCGAGCTCTGAGACCATCTGCCTTATTAGCAATGTACACCTCCCAGCTCCCTCCCCATATTCACCAGTGCCACCGCCCCGAGCAGGATGACAGAGCATCGGGACAGAGAGGGAAAGGGAGAGAGCGAAGCATACAGCCACTCCCTGCACACAGACATGCTCTGAATTTAATTGATCACATCCTATTCGAATGGAATGAGTCGCCAATAATTTCAACTATTGAAGCAATGACTGCATTTAAAATTAGCTATTATTTCATAAAATCAAACATCTTTTACATTTTAAATTATTTTATAATGAAAATGCACTCCATTATTTCACCTACATCCCCAGTGTACAAACAACCCCTTTTTGATTAAAGTTATTTTAATTAAAATGATAGGGATTGG
Source organism: Narcine bancroftii (assembly GCF_036971445.1). NCBI lineage: Eukaryota > Metazoa > Chordata > Chondrichthyes > Torpediniformes > Narcinidae > Narcine > Narcine bancroftii. The sequence goes on along the minus strand of NC_091469.1, from coordinate 317,346,323 downwards.
CCTAGGGTTAGGGTTAGGGTTGCCCTATGTGCCCTAGGGTTAGGACACATGCCCACGACTTCCATGTGTGTGTACAATTGGCCGAGGGGACAGAAGGGTTCAGAATCAGGATTTGGGCATTGGGAGCTCCAGTGTAGGCTGAGGCGAGGTTTCAGAGTTGGGCATCGGGAGCTCTGGATGCCCGACTCCGAACCCACCCTCGGCCTACCTGAACTGTGGGCCACAATTTCAAAATCAATTCAATTTTTAAATAAAGCAAACATTTTACTTATCTCGGGCTCTCCCTCTCTGATTTATTGTTGGAACATCAAATTCTTTTCATGCCATTCATGCATGAGATCCACTGCAGCTAATAGCCCAAGCAGCAGGGAGCACACACAAGGAGACGGCAGGGCAGATCAGTAGCTCCTGTTTTTGAACTGTGAGACCAAGCATCTGCAACCCCCACCTGAGTGCCACTAATTACTTAACTGCTTCCAAGTGCTCTAGGTGAGCTGCTTTAATTCAACCCGCACCACCACTCCCCCGCCCCCCATCATCATCCACCTTCCCACCAAACTATTAGATTTTTAACATCTCTCTGGCCGAATTGGATGTTAAAAATCTAATAGTTTGGTCGGAAGGTGGAGGATCGCACACTCGTTGCAGCAGGATATCTTCATGCTGCCAGCTCCGAGAAACCACCACACATGTCACCCCACCAACGGCACGACACTGACTCTGGCCCGCCCACAGTCACTGACTTCACCCACGTAGACCCCACACACACACACACACACACACACACACACAGAAACAATAAACAGAGACCAGGCTACCCTTTAACTGAGTAGGCTGAAGCCTGGGGGCCTGGAGGGTAAAGGGGGCCCAAACCCCTAGGCTTCAGCCTACTCAGTTAATGGTTAATCCACCACTGGTGATCAGTTTGCATGGTTTAATCTCCCTCTGATTGTAATATGACAGTGACCAGGTTGATATGTTTTTGTTAAGTGATGCTTGTTGCAGGTATTGCTAAGGTAAGTTACTGGACAAATATTGTATAGCTGGAATCTGAGAACTCACGTTTGAACCATACCGTGACTTGATCAGGCGGGTAAGTGAATCTAGACTTGCTTTTAACCACCCTTAAAAATATCCTCTCATTGCACTCAATTCAAATATAGTAGGAATGGTTGATAAATCCCTGGCATCCACCACCATGAAGAAAGGTTAGTTTATGATCATTCTAAAGTAGGTTTGGTGGGGGATGAGGGTTGTGGTCATGATAAATGATAGGCAACTGCCACCAATGTCAGGTAGTATCTTTGAAGGTGGCCAACAGAAGGCCCAATTTAAAATGTTGCATGGCAGGTTAATCTCTGGTTAACCTTGTATGCAGCAAACAAATGCTAGACTAGAGACTGTGCAAGCCCAGATCCTCCCATTAATCAATTAGATTTCAAAATAAGCTTCCATCCATATTTCTCTGGAGCCAGTTTGATAATTTTAACATGTGATGTGCAGCAGACCAGAGTTTTAAAAAGAGTAAAGCAACTGAGAAATCTCCTCAGGTCTGATAGAACCATAGACCTCAGGCCCCTTGGCCCTTCTAGTCTTTGCTGGAAACATTATACTACTTGTCCCACTGACCTGCTCCCTTCCATAACCTTCCAGACCTCTCCCATCCATGTATCTATCCAGTTTTTTTTAAGCTTAAGAGCGAACCCACATTTACCACATCAGATGGCAACTCGTTCCACATTCCCACCACTCTCTGAATGAAGAAGTTCCCCTTAAACCTTTCCCCTTTCACCCTAAAGCCATGTCCGCTTGTATTTATCTCCCCTAATCCAAGTGGAAAGAGCCGACTCGTAATTTTGTAATCCTCTATCAAATCTCCCCTCGTTCTTCTGCACTCCAAGGAATAAAGTCTTAACCTGTTTAATCTTTCCCTGTAACTCAACTCCTGAAGATCCAACAACATCCTAATAAGTCTTCTCTCCACTCTTTCAATCTTACTGATATTCTTCCTGTAGTTAGGCACCCAGAACTGCACACAATACTCCAAATTTGGCCTCACCAATGTCTTATACAACCTCACCATAACATCCCAACTCCTGTACTAAATACTTTGATTTATGAAGGCCAGAAAACCTGTTTTACCTTCTCTGCTTGCAAAACCACATGACCCTCTTAGAACAGCAAGTTCCACTCCAGATAGCCTGTGGCTCCGACGAGTTATTTCATCTGTTGCCTCTATGTAAACAACAATGCATTAGTGAAGTCTTGGGCTCTCTCCAAAGCTTTTACAAAGGTTGTTGGCCCCGATATGTCTAGCATGGGGAAAAGCTCCAGTATTTTAAATAAGATTTGTTCTAAAGTGTTTGTATGACCTATACTAAAAAAACACCCTAATTTACCTCCCAAAACATATCTATATATAAAACAAACACAACATAATCTGTCACACTTTAAAGTAATAGGTAACCCTGTTGAGGGTCTCTTGTCCCATTCTTACTCTCCACATTTACAGAAAGATGTCGTACTTATTTCTGAGGTTGTCAGTAATTTTCTCAAGGATGTTACAAGATCACAACCACAAAGAAGACATATCACACAGGGGTAAAGATGAATAATTACTTTATTAACAAAAATTCACCTTCAAACTTTGATTCAAAATCCCCCTTTTATAACAGTGCCCACTGGATACTATACAAATTTCTACAACAGTGTAAAACTAATAAATTCCCCAGCCTAAATATAACATATGTAATTAAAGTCTAAGTTATATTTCCAACCAGCCAACAGAAAAAGTTAGACACAAAACAAGCACAAAACACACAAGACTCACAAAACTTCGATCTCAACCGAAACAAAGATCATAATCAATATTCATTTTGTTTGGTAAACTGAAGCCAAAAGATCTTTGAGAGAGAGAGAACAAAATTTGAAGTTGTCTTCTTGTGTCGCTTGCAGAGAGTGGAACAATGGCTTGGTCCGGATCCTTCTGGCTGCCTTTGGAATGTTCATCCCTTTTTGAAATCCCAACATTCTAAACTGTCCTCCAGTCCATGACTCATGCTCTGGGCCTTCTTCCACTCCACAGCACCCCCAGTGGTGCTTTATTGCCCAAGTCCAGAAATTTTTAGATCATTTTCTGCACATGTTCAGTCCATCTCCCACTCTCTCAGCAGTCCACCTTCACTTTGTCTCTCTCAAAGTCAAATTGTCACTTTTTAACATAAAACCACACAACATATAGATCAATACAGAACTCTGTAACATCTCCCCTGCTAAAAAGAAAATTTGGTCCACAAGAACAAATTTTTAACAATTAATGGAAGCATTATATAAATAAAAAAAATAAACACTCCATTTTTACAGTAAGTATATGATTAGATTCATATCTACCCAGATTAACATCTTGACAAACAATCTGCTATTATGTAATTCATCCCCTTTATGTGTGTAATAATTAAATCATACTCTTGTAACATTAAGCTCCAGTGCAATAACCGTCTGTTCTTATTTTTCATTTTAGACAGAAAAACTAATGGATTATGATCAGTATATATTATTAATGGTTTTTGAGCAGTACAAATATACACATCAAAATGTTGCAAGGCTAAAAAAAAGCGCTAATAACTCCTTTTCAATGGTTGAATAATTTCGTTGATGGTCGTTAAACCTTTTTAAGAAGTACGAAATAGGATGTTCTACTCCATCACCATCCTTCTTCTGTAACAGTACAGCACCAACTGCTTCATCACTGGCATCTACGGCTAAAGAGAATGGCCTTTCAAAGTTACGGACACAAGTACAGGCTGATGGCATAAAATGGCCTTTAACTTCAGAAATGCTTCCTGGCATGCATCTGATCAGATACATTTTTCTTTCTTTCCAAGTAGTTTTGTTAATGGGAGTGCAATTTCTGCAAAGATTTTACAAAATCTACGATAGTAGCCAATCATACCTAGAAATCTCCGAAGAGCTTTTTTATTAATGGGGATAGGGAACGCAGTGATAGCCAATACTTTTGCTCCAACTGGTGTCTCCTGTCCCTGTTCTACCACATAACCCAGATAAATTACAGTGGCATGTCCAAACTCACTCTTGTGCAACTTCAGTGCGAGGTGTGCTTCCACCAGTCTCTGAAATAACTGCTCTAATTCAAGCATGTGTTCTTTCCATGTATCTGTACTAATTACTAAATCATCGATATAGGCTCCTGTGTGCTCTAAACCCTAAATTACTGCATTAGTCATTCTCTGAAATGTGCCAGGTGCATTTTTCATCCTGAAAGGCATAACTTTATACTCATACAATCCCGAAGGTGTAATAAATGCAGAAATCTCCCTGCCTTTCTCTGTCAAAGGAACATACCAGTATCCTTTTAAGAGATCAATATTTGTAAGAAACAGCCTTCCCCACCACCTATTCTGTGGATAGAGAATGCATCAGTCTTTGTCACCATGTTTACTTTTCGATAATCTGTACAATACCTAATTGAGCCATCTGGCTTAGGCACCAGAACACAGAGTGAACTCCAATTTGAACCTGATTTTTGGATGATGTCATTTTGAGCATATAATCCACCTCTTAATCCAACAATCTGCTCTTTTCCTGATTAACTCTGTAGGGAAGCTGCTTAATAGGCTTAGCATCACCTACCTCCACATCATGACAAGCCACAGTAGTTCTTCTTGGAACATCTGGGAATTATATCCTTAAATTTCATAAGTAATGTCTTCATTTCTTCCCTTTCTGATTTAGTCATATGCATTAACTTGGTGTCTAAGTTTTGCTAAACTATAGAATTTTCCAGCCTGGGGCTTATCACTTTCTGTACTCCATGACCTTCCGCAAAACTTATCTCCTCCTTACTTTCCTCTATAACTAGCACCTTGGTTGGAATCCTAGTCTCCTCCTCAGTCATTTTCTCAAAGTAAGGTTTAAGCATGTTCACTTGATAGACCTGTCTCTCTCTTCGATGATCAGGTGTCTCAATTACATAAGTGTCCTAGTTAATTTTTGATTTCACCTTATATGGTCCTGAAAACTGAGCTCTCAAAGAGTTGGACTGCATTGGAAACAAAACCAATACTTTATTGCCAGGTTTAATATTCCTAATTTTTGCTTTTTGATCATACCGAATTTTCATTTTTCCCTGAGCAGTTTTTAAATTTTTCCTTGCCATCTCGCAAGCCTGATGTAATCTGTTTTTAAATTTGAAAACATAATCTAACAGATTTGATTGTATATCATTATGTATCCACTGTTCCTTCAACAATAGTAATGGACCCCTGACTTCATGACCAAACACCAACTCACATGGACTAAAGCCAAGAAACTCCTGAGTTGCCTCTCTAACAGCAAACAATAACAAATGGATTCCTTCATCCCAATCCTTATTATTTTCCACACAATAATCCCTCATCATATTTTTCACAGTTAAATGGAACCTTTCTAAGGCCCCTTGACTTCCAGGATGATAGGCAGACAACAAAATTTGATGGGCTCCCAATTCATACAACCCCTATTGAAATATTCCAGACATAAAATTACTCCCTTGATCCAATTGAATTTCCCTTGGTAGGCCAAACAATGTGAAAAAATTTAGCATAGCCTTCACAATCGTCTTTGCTTTAATGTTTGTCAGGGGAATAGCCTCTGGAAACTTTGAAGCTGTGCACGTGAGTGTTAACAAATTTTCTGCTTTGGTTTTTGGCAATGGGCCAACACAATGCACTATCACTTTTGAGAAGAGCTCCCTGAAAACAGGGATGGGTTGTAAAGATGCCACTAGTGGCCCTTGATTAGGCTTGCCCACCAGTTGAGAAGTGTGACAGTTTCTACAAAAGTTCACAATATCCTTTCTCAGTTTTGGCCAATAAAACTGTTTCCTTATCTTTTCCACCATCTTCTTCACTCCAAGATGACGTCCTAAAGGTGCACTATGAGCCAACTTTAATATTTAATTCCTGTAAGTTTTAGGAATTACAACTTGCCTTATTACCACCCAGTTTTCACTGGCAGGTATCACTTGTGGTCTCCATATTCTCATCAATATTCTATCTTGATCAAAGTAACCTACTGGCACAGTTTCAATTTCCTGGTTAGACAGAATCTTATCTCTTATCCCAGCAAGATCAAGATCATGCTTTTGTCTCGCTATTAATTCTTCTCTTGACAACAGCAAAGCTAGATCCTAAGGTTTGTTCTCAATGCTTGCCTCCACTACAGGATCATCACAGACTTTCTCTACCTCTACCTTTTTTCTAGACATGGCTCTAGTAATGGCACATGCAGGGTAGATTTCCAAATCCTTTTCGGACTCATAAACCAATGGCTTACTTGTGAGTTTCACCACAGGCATGACTTTACCCTCTGCTAAATCATTCCCTAACAAAAGAGAAACTCCATCCACCGGCAGACTTGATCTTATCCCTATCATAACCGAGCCATTAACTAAGTCTGATTTCATCACTATTCTATGCAAAGGTATCGGCTCTGCTTCACCACCAATGCCTTTAATTAAATTCACATCTCCAGTATCGGTCTCCTCACCAAAATTCAAAACGTTGCTTAATACAAGCGATTGGGCTGCTTCAGTATCCCGCAGGATTTTAATTGGCACTTGATTGGATCCTTCTTTAACCGAAATGAAACCTTCAGTCATGAATAGTTTAAAAATATCCCTAACTTTTTCACTCTGAACACAGGCCATTGGTATCACCCCTTTCTCTTTCTTCCTTTTCAGTACAGGACAATTTGCTATTATGTGCCCTGGCTTCTTACAATAGTGGCAAATAACTCTCAAAAATTTTTCCTTCACCCATTTCTCTTCCTCTCTTCCTTTAACCTCACTTTGAGATTTTCTTTCTACTCTACTTGGATTATCAGCAGTATTCCTTTGAAAGGTTTTACCTGGTGTCTACTTAGACTCGTGAGTTAAAGCATATTCCTCTGCAAATTTAGCTAATTCTTGCCAAGTTTTTATATTTTTCTCTCCCAAGTACACTTGAATATTGTCAGGAACACAATTTTTAATCTCCTCAATCAGAATGATTTCCCTAAATAAATCAGTTATTTTCTACTTTAATTGCGGCACACCACCGATCAAAACACACACAAGCAAAATCCAAGTAAGATTGGGTTGCTTCTTTTTTTTAAACTCATGAACTTTTGTCTATAAACCTTTGGGACTAGTTCATAAGATCAGACTATAGCCTGCTTTACAAATTCGTAATCAGCTGCTTGTTGAACAGTGAGATACAAGTACATCTGTTGGGCTTTCCCTTTAAGAACACTTTGTCGCAGGAGCGACCATTGGTCGCCATTTTAAATTTACAGATACTTTCTCAAAATGCTGAAAATACTAGTCTATTTCAGCTTCCTCAAATGGAGGAACTATCCTCACTTCTCAACTGACCAGCAACCTCTCCTGCTTACCAGCACGTGGGTTTTGGGCTTTTCTCTCGCCTTGTTTTAGGGTCAGCTTTAATTTAGCTAGTTCTAGCTCATGCCTCCATTCTTTCTCTTTCTCTTCCAACTCTAGTTTTATCAAAGTGAACTCCACTTCCTCTGAAGTTTTCTCCTTTGGAAACTGTTCTAATGCAGCTTCTTCAAATACCCCCTTTCCTACATAGTGCTTAACAATCTTTCAGGCAATTTCCTTTTTTTTCATCCCAGTTCTTACCGTAAGAAGTTTTAACTTGCCAACTATAACCTTCAGTTCTGACTTTTTAGCCATTTTTAAATTAACCACTGAAGGGTTAGCTATGAACTGGTCAATATTCATAGTTATTGGTTTTTCTGCTGGTGCCTTATACACTCACCGTTTATTTTTACTTTCAAGCTGGAAGTTGAGTCAAACTCAGACGACTGATAACTAAGCACAAGTCAATCACCCCTAAAGCTTCCAAACTGGTTTGTTCCCGGACAATTCCCCAAATTATGTTAAAAGATCAAACCAGCCACCACAAAGAAGGCATATCACAGGGTTACTTTATTAACAAAAATTCACCTTCAAACTTTAAGTCAAAGTCCCCCCTTTTATAACAATGTCCACTGGTTACTATGCAAATTTCTACAACAGTGTAAAACTAATAAATTCCCCAGTCTAAATTTAACATATGTAATTAAAGTCTAAGTTATATTTCCAACCAGCCCACAGAAAAGCTTAGACACGAAACACACAAGACTCACAAAACTTCGATCTCAACTGAAGCAAAGATCATAAACAAAATTCAGTTTGTTTGGTAAAATGAAGTCAAAAGATCTTTAAGAGAGAGAGAGAGAGAGCACAAAATTTGAAGTTGTCTTCTTGTGTCGCTTTCAGAGAGAGGAACAATGGCTTGGTCCGGATCCTTCTGGCTGCCTTCGGAATGTTCATCCCTTTTAAAATGCCCAATATTCTAAACTGTCTTCTCATGCTCTGGGCCTCCTTCCACTCCACAGCCACACCCAGTGGTGGTTTGTTGTCCAACTCCAAAAATTTTTACATCATTTTCTGCACATGCTCAGTCTGTCTCCCACTCTCTCAGCAGTCCACTTTCACCTTGGCTCTATAAGGCAAACTGTCACTTTTTAACATAAAACCTCACAACACATAGGTCAATACACAACACAGAACTCTGTAACAAGGGGAACACAGCGATGCGTTTCTGCTTTCCAGTGTTCCAGTCAGATTTTCACGTAACTATAGTCCACTTTCTGGCCACTGCCAATGCAATTTTTACAAATTCAATAAGATTTAGATAATTTCAATTTTGGGCTTATCCCCATTATATTTCCCAGTAAAATCAATTCTGGGCATTGTGGAAATGGAATTTCAATCATCTGTTCTAAAAACAATTCCTAAATCCACCCGAAAAGGCCTCATTTTGGGATGTGACCAAGTTGAGTGTAAGGAAGTTCCCATCCTCCTCACCACATCTAAAACATTGCTCTGATCAATTTGACTGTTTAATTTCTATGGCATAAGGTATAACAGTTGCAAAAAATTGTGTTCTACTATAGATTACATTGATTGTGTTTGTAATACCATCTTTACATAAATCAGACCAGTTTTGCTCATCAATATTTACATTCAAGTCTCACTCCCATCTTTGTCCAGGCTTATATAAACATATAACCATATAACATACAGAAACAGGCCATCTTGGCCTTTTTAGTCCGCACTGATTTTCGTGAAACTCCACTAGTCCCACCAACCTGCTCCCTGCCCATAATCCTCCAACCCCCCTCACATCCATGTACAGGTACACAATCCTTTATTGGTACCCTTGGGGGACAGTGTGTTCCGAATTTTGGATTTTTCCAGATTTCAGAACAAAAAGCAGCTGCCCCAGATTTAAGCCCACCCATATTGTGCTGCCATATCCACCCCCCTTCCAGTCACGTTGGCGACTCTCTCACCCTTGCCCACCTGAGTCGCGCTTTCGTCTCTCTTCCCCCATCCGCCTGAGTCGCGCTACCATCTCTCTCCCCCTTTGCCTGCCCGAGTCGCGCTGCCGTCTCTCTCTCTCCCTCTACCCAAGTTGGGCTGCCATCTCTCTCCCCCTTTGCATCCCCAAGCCACGCTGCCATCTCGCTCATCCTCCTGAGTCGCGCTGCCATCTCTCTCCCCGCCCAACCTAGTCATGCTGCCATCTCTCTCTCTCCCCCCTCACCCATCTGAGTCATGCTGCCATCTCTCTCTCTCTCTATCTCCCCCTCTGCTGTACCCGCACCAGGAAAAAATGCCAGTTTTTGGAGCCTTACGGATTTTAAATGACCAGGATTGTGTACCTGTACTCATTCAACCTCCTCTTTAATGACAGAATTGACCCTGCTGCAACCACCTCTTCTGGAAGATCATTCCACTCAGCCACCACTCTCTGAGTGAAGAAGCTTCCTCTTATGTTACTTCTAAAGTTTTGCCCCCTAACCCTTAACTTATGACCCCTCATTCCAATCTCTCCTAACCTCAAGGGAAAGAGGTTATTCACATCTACTCTGTTTATCCCCCTCATAATTTTATATACCTCTATCAAATCCCCTCTCAACCTTCTATGCTCCAATGAACTCAATGTTTAGGGGCTCCCGTTTGAACTAAGAAATACATTGCCGAAGTGAACTTATTTGTTCTACCCTTTTGAATCAGTCTCCACATCACTGCACTTTGATGTAAACATTGTTGGCCCCAATTTTTCCCTTCTGCATGCTTGTAATTGAAAAGAGCAGAAGATTGTGTTTTTAAGGATTCCATATTTATTTAATAATTGTTCAAATGACACAAGTTGCCCCTGCTCATAGCAGTCCTCAATATATCTGATCCCTTTACGAGACCAAGTCTCTAAAATATATTACCCATTGTAAAATGGATAAGCCTGTTTTGAATCAGAGGTGTTTTAAGAGATTGTTCCAATCTCATAATTTATTTTATACCAAATATTAATGATATGTTTTAATAAGCGGCTTCTTTCTCCCCAGATATTACTTTCACTTCCCATTTATATATAAAATTTCCTCTCCTACATTTTCGAGTTCTATTTTTCAACCTTGCTGGGTTAGCTCCTTCCTCAAAAAAAGGAAGTAAGAAATTTCATCCTGGCCAAGAAATTCCATTGCTGAAATGAAATCAGTAAAACACCAAAATCTGCAGACACCAAGGTTGAGGTAAAAGCTGAGTTTCTCCAACATGGTGTTTTAAATTTGAAATTAAATGATTTGGATTCTGACAGAATGGAGATATGATTTTAGAAGATAAATTGGGGCATGGTTTTTCATGTAGGTCACATACAAACACTTTAAAACAGATCTTATTTAAAATACTGGAGCTCTGCTCAAGCTAGACATGTTGGGTCCAACAACCTTTGCAAAAGCTTTGGAGAGTGCCCAAGAGACTTCATTAATGGATTGCTGTTTACAAAAAGGCAACAGATGAAAGAACTTGTCGGAGCCGAATTCTGTCTGCAGTGGAACTTGCTGTTCTAGAAAGGTCATGGGGTTTTGCAATCGGAGAGAGTCAAACAGGTTTTTTTTCTCTCTCAGAGAGAGAGAGACACACACACACACACACACATGCACACACAGTTCTGCACTTTTACAGTCAGCAGCAGCAGCTGGGACTGGAACAGGACAAGCTGGAAAGCTTGTGGAAGCCACCATTTGGAAGACAGCTTGTAAGTGCTTAGTTCAGCCTGGTCAAAGCCCTGTGGATCATGCAAGAGGAGAGGACTGGCAGTCTAATGTTTCACTTGAAATAAGAGAAAAAGAAAATGCACTCTGAGGTGACCTGAAAGAAAGAGATTATTATCTGGAGAACCCTAAAGGGGTAAGTTTCATTGGCAAGACACTGAAGTGGCTAATTTAAAAAAGAATCAGTTGTGGGTGTCAGTGTACAATGAATCTTTCTGAAAACTGACAAGAACCTTCCTGAGTGGTAACCATTTACCTTTCAAGTACCAAAGACTGGTGAACTTTAAAAATGTTAAATTCTGTGCACAGTATAAGAATTGCCTGCAACCAGTGAACTTGGAGGAATGAGAAGTGAGATTGGACTGGGAACCAAAGAACTTTTCTGAACTTACACACACATTACACAATGTGCGCTTAGAATTAGAAGGGGGTTAAGTTAGTGATAAGTTAAAGTGTGATTCTGTTATCATGTTTAAAGATAATTAAAAACAACTTTTGTTTAAGTAACCATTTGTCTTGGTGAATATCTATTGCTGCTGGGTTTTGGGGTCCTCTGGGCTCATAACAACATTGACATTACGACTTTAGGATAGCAGTTGCGGAATCTGAAAGTTGCTTGGGTACAAATTGGAAGAAAGGTAACTGATGACATGAAGGAACCAAAAGGAACAGAGATTGAGTTCCTTAACACTGATAAAGCTTGAGAAGGATTTGATTGAAGTAGTAAATAAGTGGAAGGTATTTTCAATAGCAAAAATAACAAAAGGAGCAGAGGGCAGAAGGAAAGGGAAGCATTGAGCGAAAGGCTGGAGGAAGGAGATTCTGGAAATTAGTAAAATAGAAGGGAAAGACTTGTGGGGTTATGTGGAAAGAGTTAGGGACAACTTGTACAGTTCTCTCATGGAACAGACTTATGGGCATTGTCATTATTGCTGCTTCCACCAACAAACCAATCTGTTATGGCCTCAAGGTTTAAGCCTTATTTTCCTGTTGGGGGCATTATTTTGTTTACTCGCACTGCAATGGGTCAACGGTACTCACATTTCAGTTAACCATGAGAGAAATTTCCCACCTAACACAGCACATGTATTCCGTGTGGGGTGAAGTCACGGATTTGTTTGCATGTCAATATCAGCCGATTTAAAGCTGGAAATTTAGCCATTCTAAATAAAGAACCATTTCTTATGCAAACATGAGAAAGGTATTCAGTGCCTTTATGACACGATGGCTTAGCCACAGAGCTATCCGTGGCATACTAGGAACTGAAGTGTCAGCGGCTTTGATCTCAAACTAGGACCCTGAAGTAAGACCAGAGAATAAAAGGAAGTAACGTTTTGCCTTGTTGCAACAGGATCACCCATCTCATTTTACACTTCATTGGATTAACTGTAATTTATGCCGTCATGGAATAAATGCAGCGGCAAATTTGAATACTGGTGATGAATATTTCCCAGCTCATCAGCAAAATAAAATCCAAGAAAGCAGGAGGAGGCTGAGGTTAATCTGTCAACCAACCGACTGATTACCCCCTCCCAAGTAGCCTTCCTTCCCAACAGTCTCGACGAAATGCTGAGATTTCTGGAACCAATGATTGACAGGCGAGAATGTTGCCAACCGACTCAAACAGTCGCCATGGTGTTTCCAGCCATTTGGAACCTCTTTTTTTGGCCATCTGAGGACTCCGCTTTCCAGGGAAGGTGGCCCATAAACTTTGGACAGTCAAGTTTAGTTGGTTTCTTCCATCTTCTTTCTCTCCTACCAACTCCATAAAAAACATCATTTTTAAAATCATTTTAGTTCATGACCATCTCCTCCCCCACACAATTAAATGTGCTGTGGCCCCTTTGGGAGGGAGGGGAGGATGTGGGAGGGGCACAGCATTGAAAATGGCTAGTTTAGATGATGACGCGTTTGTCTTTCACAAGTTGCTGGACGTCATCTGGCAGAATTTGATTATCCTTTAGACTGGAGAGAACAGAGCATGTGTTAGTAATTACTCTTATCTTCAATCAAAAACAAAAAATGAACTCGATTTTTAATAAGAAATGTGCCTTTTGTCGAACTCAGTCTGAACTGGTTATTCAGAGACAAGCATTGCACCGTAAAACTATGTTAAGTGGATGCACAATTCCTGGGGGTTATTACCTCATGACTTCAACACTGCCATTTGCCAGATCCCCAGCATTGTGCCCAATCAAGCGAGACAAAAAAAAACATTCACACTCCCCCCTCTCACCTCCTGATTTAGGAGTATACTTTCCAAATTTAAAAAAAAACCTTAAAAGATTAAAAATATCTCAAATGTTCAACAAGGTGCGAGACAATCTGGCGATCCATGTCCTGTGCCCATCCTTCCAAGCAGTTGATCCTCGACTTTGCAGCCCCCACCCCACACCCCTGCCTGCCAGGTCCAACTCAAACTAATTCAAGGAAGGACATGATTGCAGCACTTGAATCCATGTTCCATTTATCTTTAGACAGATTGACTGCGAACCTTCCATTTATTGGTTTTGAGGAAACCATCTTGAAAAAGTGGAGGGGGGTCTGAAAGCTGAGGAGAACTGAAATGCCCTGAAACATTATAAAAGAGGTAGTACTGACAGGGCAGAAATGCGTTAACATCCCTGGAACATGTCAAGGTGATCCTGGGCTGTTGTGGGATGCAAGGGAAGAATCGCTATGGTCCTGGCAGAGTCTTCTGCACCTTCCTCGGCCGCAGACAGGGCTCCTGAGGACTAGGGGATTTGGCTAATATGCATTTAGTTAAGAAGGACAAACCAGGGAACTGCAGGCCGCAGAGCATAATATTAGTGCTGGCAATGTTGCTAGAGGGGATTCAGAGAGACAGCAATTGGAACGGCAAGGACCAAACAGGGATAGCCAATGTGGCTCACAAATTTGCTAAAGGTTTTTTTTAAAGAGGTGACCAAGATGATTAACAAGGACAGCATAGTCGATGTTGCCTTTAGTAAGGCCTCTGACAAGTGGTCGGTAGGTTGGTCCGGTAAGTTAGATCACATGACTTCTGCACGAGCTGCCTGCTTGTAGTGAAGGATTGTTTGGAAGGTTGGCAGCCTGTGATTCGTCATGTGATCAGGGATCAGTATTGGGTTCCTTCTTGTTATAGATAATGCTGAACTGACCGAGAATGTAGTTTGCCTGATTAGTAAGTTTGCAGATGGCCTGAACAGTCAAAAACAAGAGGGCATGGATTTAAAGGGGACATTTTGGTTTTTACACAGAATATATGAAATGTGGAACAAGCTACCTGAGGAACTGGTACAGGCACTTTAAACAAAAAAAAATTTGGCAAATGGGACCAGCTCAGGAAGGTGCCTCAATTGGCATGCACAAATTGGGCCTTTTTCCAAGTTGTATAATTTTGACATTCTGTCAAGGCCAGTAATTGAAAATCAGTTTTCCTGCTTAGCAGTAATTGTGGGGTATTTATATTTTTATTGTGCTGCTTTTCAGACTTGGGCTCATGGTCTGGAAGGGCCTAGTATTGAGCTGTATGGTTAAATCTTTTTTAATTAAGGAAAATTAAAATTTAAAATGTATTCCTGCTTCACCTCCATAGCTTTATGAGAACAACAACTATCTCATCTCACCCTGAAGTCTATCAATTCCTCAAAGGCTTATCGGTGCAATTCAGAAGCGAAAGATTTGCATTGGATCCAGGCTGTAATATTATATAAGCTATTGCAGAGACACAGACCGGCCCGCAAAATGGCTGACGAATGTGGCGACCACGCGGACTTGGGGGGGGGGGGTGGGGGGTGACACCGGCCGTCATCCCAGGTGACCTCCGCACAGGGAGAAGATGGGGAACACTGGCAGGACCGACGGCTCCGATGACACGGGGCCCTGACATCAGCGCCAAGGGCCCATATATGTGTGACCAGTCTCGTTTTCCAAGGCTTTGGTGTGCATGTCACTCTTCTCCATGCTCGCTTAGCACGAATGCTACACTATTTTATTATTTGAGAAATGTGCCATGGAGATGCAATAGGGTGTTTATAGAAGCTAAGAGCTCATCTTCTGGATCGGTGATTAAAGACGTGAACAGTGATGCAAGATAGCAGGTTCAGTTGCTTGTTTCCATTTAGCAGACTTGAAATGAGAGCAAAATCCTTAAAAATAGGGTTCAAATCCCACGCTGTCTGTAAGGAGCTTGTATGATCCCCTGTGCCTGCATGGGTTTTTCCCAGGGGCTCCGGTTTCCTCACAACATTCGAAATGTACCAGGGGGTATAGGTCAATTGGGTGTAAATTGGGCAGAGCAGGGTTGTGGGCAGAAAGGGCCTGTTACTGTGCTGTGTGTCTAAATAAATAGATCCCCCAAGGTTGCCGCGCAAGGTGCTAGGGCCATTAAGAAGGTGTATCATGTGCTGGCCTTCATTACTCAGGGAATTGTGTTCAAGGCCTGTGAGGTGACATTGCTGCTCTATTGTTGCAGAATATATAGAAATATTTTTAGGATATAATTGGGAAAAGTAGAGTAGGTTACATACACACACTTTAAAAACGGATCTTATTTGAAAATACTAGAGAAATCATTATGAGTGACTTTACAAAAACTGAAGAATGCTTATGGAGACTTCACAAGTTGGTGTTAATTGTTGAATGAATGGAATATAAAGCAACAGAATGAGACATACTGTCTCATAATACCTTTTGGATTTTTGACAAGAGTGCACAGAAAGGTCACTGAGGGGCTCTCGTTTGTCTAAAAACAACAGATGAACTAGAAGACTGACTTCTATTGTTGCTGGAGAAAGTCAGGTGTTTTTTGCAAGCAGTCTGTGTGTGTGCAAGAGAGAGAGAAAAAAAATCAAGAAAGTGGTCTCAGTCAGTATGTGGGATGCTGAACGCTGTAACATGAAGGAGAAGCCTGCTAGAACTGAAGCAGAAGCTGTTGGAACTGAGAGTGAAGCTCCAGAGTGGAAGATGGCTGTATGGGTGGCTGTCTAATATGTTTCTCTTGCAATAAGTGGAACAGAAAATAACTCTGTGATAGCCTGAAAGAAAGAGGTTATCATCTGGAGAACCTTGAGGGGGCAAGTTTCATCAGCAAGACATTGAGGTGACTAATGGTGGTACCACAGTTGTGGAAATCCTGGAACAACACATCTCTCTTCTGCAAACCCTACGAGAACCTTCCTGAGCGGTAAACATTTACCGTTCAAGCACTAAAGCCTGGTGAACTTTATACATGTTAAATTCTGTGCACAGTATAAGAATTGCCTGCAACCAGTGAACTTGGAGGAATGAGAAGTGAGATTGGACTGGGAACCAAAGAACTTTTCTAAATTTACACCCACATTACATACATGTGCGCTTAGAATTAGAAGGAAGTTAAGTTAAGTTACTTAAGTCAATAGAGATAAGTTAAAGTTTGAATCTGTTTTCATGTTTAAAGATAATTAAAAGCAAATCTTGTTTAAGTAACCATTTGTCATGGTGCATATCTATTGCTGCTAGGGTTTGGGCTCCTTTGGGCTCATAACGCTATAAACCACTCGTAGACCACACTTGGAGTATTATGGTCAGTTCTGGCCACTTTGTTACAGGAGGGATGTAGGGGCTTTAGAGAGGGTGCAGACAAGATTGACCAGGATGTTGCCTGGATTGGAGAACATGTCTCATGAAGCAAGATTGAATGGGCTGGGGCTTTTGTCTTTGGAGCAAAAAAGACGACTTAAGATAAGATCATGAGAGGCACAGAGCGAGTGGACAGCCAGCTCCTTTAAATACAGCGACAATACCAAGTGCCAGAGGAAATCGGTTTAAGGTGAGTGAAAGAACGCTTAGGGGAGATCCCAGCATTTATTTTACACAGAGTGTGGAATATATTGCCAGGAATGTTGGTAGAGGCTGGTAAAATGCGGGCATTTAAAAGACTCATGGCTGTAAAAAAGAAATTGAGGGTTCTGGAGATGAGGTAGGGAAAGGTTTAATTGTTGTGGATTAATTTTATATAGGCCAGCACAACATTGTGGGCTGCAGGACCTGTACTTTGCCATAACCAAATCATGGTCCATGAACCGAACCTCTTACCATTTAGTCATGTGAAAAATCAAAAGAGCTGTAATTTAAAAAAAATGAATTCTATAATCAATAGTACACAATAAGATTAAAACTTTGAGTAATGCAGGTTAAAACATGACTTTTCTCCCTCAAGTAGACGACATACACCATTGCATTATGTACACCATCCCCAAACTACGTTTCTCTACATATTTCCCTGGAAGATCATTGCGAGTTAGAAGGGCCAGACTCCTGCACCGTCGGAAGATCTGTCCACCAAATGGTCAAACAGCCTGCGCACAAGGAAATATAGCACAACTGTTCTCGGTACATCTGGGCTAGGTGCAGGTGCAGGTATTGGCATCCTAGTTACGAACAATGAAACAGCAGACACATGTTGAGAAATCTGGGATATCAGGGTTGTTATTGCCAACATCTCCAAAATAAATCAAAGTCTAAAAAGAGCTGGGAGAACACTGGTCAAACAAATGAGGATTTCCTTACTTCCCTTAATATTCAGTAACATTTCGATCACATTGGGGTGGAATTTTTGCCTTACCAGATCTCATTTACGGTTGTATTTCCTCTGAGTGACTGCCAGAGATGTGCCACTCCTCTGGAAGTAATCCGGTTTTCATTTAACCTGCAGAGAATTCACCACATTATCAGTAAATTGGGTCCCAACCAGACACGTACTCTGCTCTTGATGAACTAAAATAAATGGTTCCTAGATGCATTTCTCTTGGTTCTAGCAATCTATCGTCTACTTGGGAGTAATCAAGTCAGTAAACGTGAGCGTGCAGGCTGTCTTGCATTGAGAATGTCATTAATGCAAATGAGAGTGATAGGTTCTTAATTAGTCAGGGCATCAAAAGACCATTTCATTTCGGGCCTCCGCCTTGAGACTGGTTACGAAGCGGATAGAAAAATGGGATCTTACCTTTCAGACAGCAGCCCTAAAAGGCTGCTCCAGCATCCCATTCATATCCAGAGGTGCCTTGTAGCATCCTCCAGATCTGACGGTGGGGCGACCGTTGCCATAGCGCCACCCATCATCAATATGCGGCAGACCAATGGCTGTCTTCCCTACCCATAATTCCTCATGTAGCTGAAATTGCTTTATGGTTCCCTGAACAGTTCCAGCTGCTTGGGGGGGGGGGGGGGGGATTACATGGGAATCCACCTTCAAGGAATGCTGAACCGTTATTCCAAGATCCCTCTCTTCCTCCGCATTCCTCAATGCCCTCCCCTTCACTGCATCCGTCCTATTTTGGTTATTCTTCCATGTAATTTTTTTAAATAAATTGTTATTCAAATGAATTATGTATTTATCTTTACAGGACATGGGCCACCAATGAACATGAATGAGTTGAGTATCTAATTTAGTGGTTCTCAATCTTTTTTACCCCCACCTTAAGTAATTCCTTACAAACATAGGTGAGAAATTGTAGCAGAAGTGGACCTTAAAGCTCTTGCTCTTTGCTTGGGGGAGAAAAGGGAAAGTTGGCTCGACAGTGAAATGGATTTAGAGTTGAGAGCAGAGAACATGTGTAAGCAGAGGTCTGCTACAGAAAGTTGAATGTTTTGGACAGGATGGTTTAAAATCGATGAACAGAAAGGAAATGTGGGGAAACTGACTCGGCCAAGGCAGGTTTCTAATAAAGTGAGAAAGGGAAAGGTGCAGCAGGCCAAATGGGCGCATTGAGCGGTATCGCGAACCATTGAGGCGCAGTTCTTCAGTGGGCATGTAGAGCCATAGGCCGGACCGCTGAGTACTCAACCCGGTTAATGGTCCACACACGTGCGGTGCTGCCTGCCAAGTAACGGCACGTTGGTTTGCTGTGCCTCCTGCTAGAAGGTGCACCCCCCCCCCCCACTGTGTTTAATTTAAACCTGCCGGCCCCGCGGGTCGGCAGCAAACACATAGTGACGTCACCACCCTGTCTCCAGTGAGGTATATAAAAGAAGCCTGTAAAGCCCAAATGAACAGTCTTGTGTTGACTAACCCGGTGTATATGTATTGCTTTAGAAGCTCTACTGAAGGAGTTGCTGCAAAGGTCAAATTAATCGATAAAGCAGAAAGGTGCTTGAGCAAGGTTTGACGGGAGCCGAAACATTTCCTATGCAGGGAAAGACAATGATTTACACAACCAGAGAGAGTAGACAAGGGGGAAACTGCTCTTTTCAAATCAGGAGGGGAACGGATGATAGGAACATGCTCCATTCCTTTTGGTCAAAATTCAACACTAGTTCCGAGCACTTGATTAGCCCTTTTCCTTCCCACTGGGCATCCCAGTTAATTGGCCTGGGATGGGAAGCTGTTTGTGCCATCTCCACTGGGCCACCCTTAACCGGGACACTGACTGCTTTTCCACTGGACACAGCTCATCCCCGGGGATCGGAGAGTCCACTTTCAACTGAAATGGAATGGATGGAAGTTGTCCTTTTTCCATTGGTTTAATTAGCATGTTTGGGGAAGAGGGTGTCAATTCCTGTCATGATTTGACTCCGGCGTGCCGATTGCTTTCCTCTTCCTCTGTACCTTTAACTGGTTAATTCCCTGTTAATTCCTGGGACAAGGAGCCAGTGGAAAAGGGACTCCTGAATGGGATAATTAATTGTGTACAATGAGCAAGTAGTACTGTAACAACTGGGGCAGGAATATATTCTACCCTTGTGTACATCAGCACAGTAAGTATTAATTTACTCTGTAGGCCAACCGGGTTGGGCTGTCAACTTTTAAAGACAGGGCTCTGGGCTGAAAAGATGGCTATATATATGTTTACCATTTATGGATGCAAGCTGAATCCCTCCAGCACTTCTGTGTCTTTACTAAAATCACAGTGTCTGCAGGCTTTCTGTTTCACTCAAATTTTCCCCAACATTTGATGTAGGACCCTGAGACTAGCAATAAGGAAACATCCTTTCCATACGGTAATAGCTCTGCTTGTAGACAGTCAGAAACAAATAGGAGCCTGATAGCTCTCTAGCCTAGCAAGCAGACAAAATGTCTCTGTGGCGATCCACCTGAGCTGATTTATATTTGAACATCAGCCACTGACTTCATTGCTCTAAACACAAAAGGAGGAATGTACCCATTCACTAGACCAGTGGTTCTCAATCTTTTTCTTCCCACTCGCATCCCACCTTAAGCAATCCCCATGCCATAGATGCTCTGTGAGTGGTAACGGATCACTTAAGGTGGGATGTGGGTGGGAAGGGAAAGTTTGGAATCAGTGCTCTAGACCCAACGGTTACTGAAATATTTTACTTGAGAAAAATTGTCATTGGCCCATTTCCTTTGGAGATCTGAAACTGTGCACATAACGAGTCAATGAGGGACGATTAAAACGGTGGGTTTCAAACTTTTTATTTCCACCCACCCACACACCCTTACTGATCACGGAGCACTGATGGCATAGGGAATACTTAAAGTGGGATGTGAGTGGAAAGAAAAAGGTTGAGAACCACTGGTTTAGAGGAACCTGAATTACCATAACTTTTCCAAAGTGGAGTTTACTCTCAACATTTCACCAAAACTTTCAGTTGCTTCATCATCCAAGTCGTTTTGTGTCAACCTACAAAAAGAAGTACAATAGCAAGCAGAGTCAAGTAAGGCTGTAACTTTGCTGCAATATGTATTTCTTATAAAATTCCCCCCTTAATTTAACTCTATTTAGTTTGTCACCATTCATAATTTCAGTAAATTGCTAAGTACCAACTTCCTATAATTGTTTAATGCTGGTAATAACCTTTGTTGGCATTTCATTTCATTAATTTCAAAGTGAACGTCTAGCTAGCTGCACAGTAATGGCTGAAAATGGGTGGCACGGTTGGCGTAGCAGTGAGAGCAACGCTGTTACAGCACCAGCGATCAGGACCGAGGTTCGAATCCCCTGCTGTCTGTAAGGAGTTTGTATGTTTCTCCCTGTGTCTGCCTGGGTTTTCCCTGGGGGCTTCGGTTTCCTCCCATCCTTCGAAACGTGCCGGGGGTTGTAGGTTAATGGGGTGTAAATTGGGCGGCGCGGACCCGCAGGCTGAAGTGGCCCATAACTGTGCTGGATGTCTAAATTTAAAAGAAAATGCTGTTGGCTTTGGACCATTACTTATCAGCTGAACTTCGCTGCGAATGCTTGCTTTTACCAGAGTATCCTCAGTGAATTGTTCTTGCAGAGTGCCTGGGCCAAGTGTTGGCTGCCCCTTGATGAAATCAGGTTTGCTGCAAGGCTGGGAGATTTAAACAAAAACCCATTGTACTTAGGTCGTAATTGTGAAATAAATCCATCTTAGAATTCAGTGAAAATCACTTAAAAACAATCAACAATAAATGCATCCCTAACACATTCCAAAGCATTTTGAAAGAACATGATCAGAAATTATTTGACACCAAACCAATAAAGGAAGTATTAGGAGAGGTGACTAAATACTTGGTCAAGAGGTCAGCTTCAAGAAAGGAAAGGTAGATGAAGTGGTCTAGGAAGAAGATTCTGGAACATAGGCCCAATGTGGATGAAGGCTCAACCTGAATTGGTGAAATTGAAGTTAGGAATGGAAAAGTAGCGAGGTTAGGGAGAACAACACCTCTGAAAGGTTTAAAAACAAAGCTGAGAATGTTAAGACGCAAGCAAGTGCCAGTGGTGATGTGAGAACAGGGGCAGCACGGTTCACACAATGCCTTTGCAGCGCCAGTGATCGGGACCAGGGTTCAAATCCCGCACTGTAAGGAGTTTGCACATTCTCCCCGTGTCTGCGTAGGTTTTCCCCGGGGGCTCTGGTTTCCTCCCACCATTTGAAACGTACTGGGGATAATGGGGTGTAAATTGGGCGGCACTGCCCCGGGGACTGAAATGGCCTGTTACCGTGCAGTAGGTCTACATTGAAATTTAAACTGTCTGGGTGGTCAGAGCATATAGAGGGGATCATCTTGGATGTGCTCAAGTTTACAGAAAGTGGAAGACAGCCGGTAAAGACAGCATTGGAATGGTAATGAAAGCATCAGTTGTAAACTTACTCGTGAAAAACTGTAATGCCATGACCAGAACTGCACACAATGCTCCAAATATGGTTTAAGCAAAGTTTTATATGGCTGCAACATGATTTTCTGACTTTCATACTAACTTCACTATTTATTGAGTCAACTGCAAACTTACTCAGCAGTCCACCTACAATTTTTTCCAAATCATTTATTTATATCACAAATAACAGAAGTCCTAGGACTGATATTTCCAAAGCACTACTGGTCATATATCTCTAGTCAAAGTAAAATGACTCTATTGCCAAACCAACTTTGGATCCAGTCTAGTCTGTCTTAATCTTTTGGACTATTATAAGAGCTTTTGTCAAAACTTTACTTAATTACTTTAATTAAAAAAAAAAACTCCTGCTGACTTCTGCATATGATATTAATTTGATACAGTATGGAAATGCAGATATCCAGAGAATTCAACCTTAAATGCACCAGGAGAATTTGGATTCCATTTTAAACCAACACAGGAAATAATATCATGAGGAACATTTGAAGAAGCTGTCAGATCATGAAATATCAACTAGCTATTTAAGTTATTATTTAAGGAAACGCATGACAACTTCATTTGCAAGAAGTTTATGCACCCGCTGCTCCTCACAAATCAAGTTAAGGTATCGGAGCTGGAGTTGGATGAACTCCGGATCATTCAGGAGGAAAAGGGTGTGATTGATAGGAGTGACAGGGACTTTATCACATCTGGAAGACAAGAGAAGGGTAGATGGGTCACAGGAGATGGAAAAGGAAGAGGTAGGAAGTGCAGGGCATCCCTGTAGCCATTCCCCTGAATAAAAGCATGCCATTTTGGATACAAGCCATGGTGATCAGGTCTCTGGCATGGACTCTGGTCCTGTGGCTAAGAAGGGAAGGGAGGAGAAGAGGTAACCTATAGTTATAGGGGATTCCATAGTTATGGACAGATAAGAGGTTCTGTGGAAGAGATCGAGTATCTCAGATGGTTGGTTGCCTCCATGGTGCCAGGATCCGAGATATCTCAGATCGAGCTCACAGCATTCTCAGGAGGGAGGGTGTCCAGCTAGATGTCATGGTCCATGTAGGGACCAATGACATGGATAGAAAGGGTGAGAGTGTCCTGCAGAGAGTTCAGGGAGTTAGATGCTAGGTTGAAGGACAGGACCTCCAGGGTAGTGATCTCAGGATTACTCCCTTTGCCACGTGCAAGTGAGGTTAGAAATAGGAGGATAATGCAGCTTAACATATGGCTAAAGACATGGTGTTGGAAGGAGGGCATCAGCTTTCTAGATCATTGGGCTCTGTTCCAGGGAAGGGAGGATCTGTTCTGATGGGACAGTTTGCATCTGAACTGGAAGGGGACAAATATCCTTGCAGGAAGGTTTTCTGGTGCTGCTCTGGTGGATTTAAATTAGATTTGCTAGGGGAGAGAAACCAGAGGGACAGAGCAGGTAGAGGAGTGAAGGAGGGACTCCTTAGAATTACATTAGATTAGAATTACATGTATCGTTAGAGGTCACCAGGTTGAACATGGTGGAAATGTTCTCAGGTAGATCTATTTCAATACAAGGAGTATTGTCAGAAAGGGATAAGAGCTTAGAGCATGAATTGGCATGTGGAATTATGACATTGTGGCCATTAGTGAATCTTGGTTGTAGGAGTGGTAGGACTGGCAGCTCAATGTTCCGGGCTTCTGTTGTTTTAGATGCATTTGAACACGGGGATGAAAGGGGAAGTAGTAGCATTGCTCATCAGGGAAAGTATCACAGCTGTGCTCAGGCAGGACAGACCAGAGGGCTCATCTATTGAGGCTATACGGATGGAGCTGAGGAACAGGAAAGGTATGACCACACTCAAGGTTTTGTATTATAGACCATCAACAAGAATTGGAGGAGATAATCCATAGAGAGTTAACAGACAGCTGCAGGAAACATAAAGTTGTGATCGTAGGAGATTTTCATTTTCCACATATTGACTCTAAAAGGGCTGGATGGATTGGAGATTATCAAATATGTTCAGGAAAGTTTTCTTAATCAATATATAGAGGTACCATCAAGAGAGAGTGCAAAACTGGATCTCCTATTAGGGAACGAGACAGGACCGGTGACAGAAGTATGTGGGTCCAGTGATCATAATGCCATTAGTTTCAAGTCAATTATGACAAAGGATAGGTCTGGGCCTCAGGTTGAGATACTAAATTGGAGAAAGGCTAAATTTGAGGAAATGGAAAAGGGTCTAGAAGGCGTAGATTTGGGATAAGTTGTTTTCAGGCAAGGATGTGCGGGTTAAGTGGAGGATCTTCAAAGATGACATTTTGAGAGTACAAAGTCTGTATGTTCCTGTCAGGATCAAAGGCAAAGTTTCAAGTATAGGGAACCTTGGCTTTTGAGCGATATTGGGGATCTGGTTCAGAGGAAGAGAGAGGTGTATAACAGGTATAGGCAACATGGAGCAAATGAGGTACTTGAGGAGTATAAAAATGCAAGAAAAACATCAAGATAGAAATCAGGAAGGTTAAAAGAAGACATGAGGTTGCTTTAGGAGACAACATGAAGGAAAATACTAAGTGTTTCCACAGGTGTAGTAAGGGACAAAATTGGTATCTTTGAGGATCAAAGTGGTTGGGTTTGTTTGGAATCACAAGAGATGGAGAAAACTTATTTTTTTTCCCCTCAGTATTCACTCAGGAAACAGGAACCGAGTTGTGGAAGTATGGAAAACAAGCAGCAAAGTCATGGAACCTATATAGATTAAAGAGGAGGAAGTGCTTGCTATCTTAAAACAAATAAGAGTGGATAAATCCCCAGGGCCTGACAAGATATTCCCTCGGACTTTGAGGGAGGCTAGTGCAGAAGTCGCAGGGGATCTGATAGAATTTTTAAAATGTCCTTAGTCACAGGTGTGGTGCCAGAGGGGAGCTCACATTATTCCGTTGTTTAAAAAAGGCTCCAAAAGTAACCCTGGAGATGATAGGCCAGCGAGCCTGAGGTCAGTAGTTGGTAAATTATTGGAAGGTATTCTAATAGATTGGATATGTGCATGGTAGATCATGTTTAACCACATTTATAGAGTTTTTAAAGGAGGTTTCCAGGAAAGCTGATGAAGGAAAGGCGGTGGATGTTGTCTATATGGACTTTAGTAAGGCCTTTGACAAGGTCCCTCATGGGAGGTTAGTCAGGAAGGTTTGGATGCTAGGTATTCATGGTAAAGTAGTGAATTGGATTCAACAATGACTGAATGAGAGAAGCCAGAGAGTAGTGGTGGGTGATTGCTTTTCTGACAGGAGGCCTGTGACTAGTGGTGTGTCTCAAGGATCCGTGCTGGGACCATTGTTGTTTCTCATCTATATCAATGATCTGGATGATAATGTGGGAAATTGGATCAGCAAGCTTGCAGATAACACTAAGATTAGAGGTGCTGTGGACAGTGAAGAAGGTTTTCAAAGTTTGCAGAGGGATCTAAACCAGCTGGTAAAATGGGCTGAAAAATGGCAGATGGAATTTAATGCAGACTAGTGTGAGGTGTTGAATTTTGGAAGAACAAACCAAGAAAGGACGTACTCGGTGAATGGTTCAAACTGAGGAGTGCAGTGGAACAGAGGGATCTGGGAATACAGATACATAATTCCCTGAAAGTGGCATCGCAGGTGGATAGGGATGTAAAAAGAGATTTTGGCATATTGGCCTTCATAATCAAAGTATTGAGTAAAGGAATTGAGATGTTATGTTGAAGTTGTACAAGACATTGGTGAACCCAATTTTGGAATATTGTGTGCAGTTTTGGTCACCTAACTACAGGAAAGATATCAATAAGATGGAAAAAGTGCAAAGAAGATTTATTAAGATTTTGCACGGACTTCACGAATTGAGTTACAGGGAAAGGTTAAACTGGTCATCACTTTGTTCCCTGGAGCGTAGAATAATGGGGGAGATTTGATTAAGGTATTTAAAATTATGAGGCAAATAGACAGAATAAAAGCAGATAGGCTTTTTCCACTGAGGGTGGGTGAGATTCAAACCAGAGAACATGCGTTAAGGGTTCAAGGAGGAAGTGGTGGGAGTGTGGAATGAGCTTCCAGCTGAAGTGGTGAATGTGGGGTCTATTTTAACATTTAGGGGAAATTCAGACAGGTACATGGGTGGGAGAGGGGTATGGACTGAGCGCAGGTCAGTGGGACAATGCAAGAAATAATGGTTCGCCAAAGACTAGCCGGGCCGAAGTGGCCTGTTCCTGTGCTGTAATCATTCTATAGTCCTATGATACCTTCCAAATATAAGCTGCGTGTGACTCTACCACACACCAGAGCCTGAGAATTCAAACCAGGAATTTGGGCCCATTGAGTGCATTTCACCATTTAATAAGATCATGATTTTTCTTTACCTTTGCACCCCAATCTTTTTAGTCACTACTTAAGATTGAAAGATCTATCAATGGACCTTGGGAGAAATACACTCAACAGCTGAATGTCTTAGGTAGAAAATTCCCAATGCCACCAATGTCCAAGAGAAGAGATTTCTTCTCACTTCCGTTCTGAATGGCTGACCCCTGATTTTGAAACTGACTCACTCCCGATATTTATCAACTTTACGGAGATTTCAATTAGGTTAATATCTGCAAATTCTGGGTCAAGTTACTCTTTACTTTCTTTTATTTTTATTTTTCAATCTTCTTTTTATTGGTTTTTATACAGTACAATGAAGAAAAGGGAATGAATTTGAAAATGCAACATCACATCTTAGAATTTAAAAAGTACCAATTTACAACAGAGAGGAGGAGAAATTTCTTTAGCCAGAGGGTCATGAATTTATGGAATTCGTTGCCTCATGCAGCTCTGGAGACCGGATCATTGGAGGGAATTGATAGGTATCTAATTAGTCAGGGCATCATGGGATACGGGGACGAGGCCAGAACTCAAGACTAGATGCGAGAACAATTTAGCTCAGGGAGGTTCCACGGAGCGGACCTGATGGTCCAAATGGCCTGCTTCTGTTCCTTCTTCTTGTGATATGTATATATAAATTAAGGTAAAATTTCAAGCAGTGTAAGCTTGGTCAATGGATGTTGCGTACCCAGCTGTGTTTCTCCAGCATGGCTGTGTATTTCAATGAGATCACTTCCCATTCTTCTATAATGAACCTTTTTAATTCCTCCTGACAGGATAACCCCAACTGTGGAAACTTTGCAAGTAAATGCCATGCAAATAATAAACTTACTTACCTCAGATTTTTCAGACTCTGATGATCTTTTATTGCTTCTGCAAAGGCTTCAGCCCCTCTGTCACCCATCTGATTTCCCCAGAATCTATCAATCATGAAGCAAATTATTTTTGTGAATTGCTTAAGATTTATACATGATAATTTAAAAAAAAAGTGGTTTTCTTTAAATAATGTAATGAAGACGTCCAAATCAATTGATTTTCTGGTCTAATTTTATCACATCTTTCCATCTTCAGAATATCTCTAAAGGTTTCACAGACACCACGCGGGGCAATCATTTGAAACAACCAACAACTAGTGAAATATACTCCCTGGTTGTCCTGAGGATTAAACGTTACCTTGGACATCTCCATGTTGAAGAGAGGATATTAATATTTTGCAAACAATTTGGAGGTGTTTTGTCTCACTAATACCAGGAGTGGATGGATTGTTTGAAGAGGAAATGTTGGAAAGGCTGGCATGTCTGCAAGAGTTTAGTAGAGAGAGAGAAGGGCTTGAGTCAAATATGTCAAGAATCTTGATGGTGGATGTTTTCGTTTTGTCAGAGAAACTGGAATTTTCTTTTTAGATTTATATTTAGACATACAGGCCAATTTGGTCCATGAACCCACGCCACCCAATTTACACCCAATTAACCTACAACCCCCGGGACGTTTTGAATGGTGGGAGGAAACCAGAGCCCCCCCAGGGAAAACCCCCAGGGAGAATGTACGAACTCCTTGCAGACAACATGGGATTTGAACCCCAGTCGCGATGGCTGGCATTGTAACAGTATTGCGCTAAAAACTAGGAGGTCACTATTTAAAAATAAGGCGTTGCTTATTTGAGATATCGACGAGGCACAATCCTTTTTCTCAGAGAACCATGAATCTGGAATTCTCTTCTTCAAAGAATGGGGTAGTAGAATTTTGGTGTATTTTTAAGATAGGAATGGCCTCTTGAATGTTTAACTTTAAATTTAAAATTTAGACATACCACACAGTAACAGGCCTTTCTGGTCCATGAGCCTACACCCCCCAAATATACCAATTAACCTACAACCCCCATTCGATTTTGAAGGGAGGGAGGAAACTGGAGAGCAGATACTGGGAGAATGCACAAACTCCTTCCTGCGCTGGTTTTGAACCCCAGTCATTGTAATAGCATTGCGCTAACCGCTCACTGCACCGACACTTGATGAGAAAAGGGGTGACAGATTTCTGTGAACACCCATTTACTGCCAGGTTAAGGTACAATTGGAATATCCATGAATGACAGAACAGGTTTGACGGGCCATGTCGTCGACTCCTGCCCAAAATTTATATGCTCTTCGATTCGTGTTGAGGGACCTCTTGGATAAAGGGAGGTCTTCAAGTTTACTAGGAGTCACCTTTTAGGACCAGGATCTTGCCAAGCAATACCTCTGTCAATCTAAACTG
Source organism: Narcine bancroftii (assembly GCF_036971445.1). Lineage (NCBI taxonomy): Eukaryota > Metazoa > Chordata > Chondrichthyes > Torpediniformes > Narcinidae > Narcine > Narcine bancroftii. The sequence continues at coordinate 317,317,500 of NC_091469.1, read as the reverse complement.
ATAGTATTGGCACACTGGTCTGTATACAGAAAAGGCATTACACTGAGACGGCATACGTGGATGTATAAAATCCCCCTGATATTGCTTGAGGGACTTCCCTTCCCAGAGCAACCTCAAGTAATGCAAAACTGAGGATCTGTTTTTAACCAAGGAACAAATATCAGCAGTGGGAAAATGAGCAGGGAATTGTCCTTTTGCATATTCCATAACTGCAATGGCAAAGGGCAACAGTTGATTTGTTTTAAATTGTAGTCAGTCAAGCTTCTTATCTTTTACAACAGCCAACTGAGTTCTTCTCCACTCAGAGGCTAAATTGCCCACTTTTCTGGATGTCTGACAGGTATCTCGATGGAGTAAAAGATAGCAGATCCCAATAGCCATCAGATTGCGCTGGACATTCACTTCCTCACGAAAAATACAACGTTCAGTAGGATTCATTGGATTTGCAGTGTCTTGTTATCGTTCGTTTTCAAATATTTTTACTGTTTAATATATATATCCTACATATGAAGTCATCTAAATTGTGACAATGACAGGTCATATCATAGACATACCAGATATTAAACATATCATGTCAATCAAAAACCTATCCCCAATTGTTTATTTGACTTGTTTCTTTAAGACATCAAATTCTATAAATATGATATTTAACAATAATATGTCCTGGTCTCACTTTGGTTAGAATATAGATAAGACCAAGTTAACAATCCCTTTCCATAAATACAGAGAAGACTTTATCCTAATTAAAGATACGATCCATGATAAACTGTGGCGGCCCACTTACCAGCAAACGGACTGGCTCCCAAAACGCAGACGTGCTGTGGAAAACAGGGGAAATTGACCTGCATCCAACGCAGCTTTATAATCGGTGTGGATGACATCACTGCTGACATCATCTCCGATCCATGGGACAGAAGCAGAGGCTTATATAGGCCCAGCCTTGCACTAGACTCCACAGCATGTACATCAACTCGACAACGTGCGCGGCGATTTCACAATGTGCACACCAACGTCTATATAGCATATTTGGTCACTAAAATTAAACTCATGTTGAACTAGTTAATTAAAAAAAGAAAAAATCCTCTGACTAAGCTGACCCCTCCCTCTGGAGCTAGTCTGCCTGGTGTCTGGCGCCCCTCTCCCTGGTGTCTGGAGCCCCACTGCCTGGTGTCTGATGACCCTCTGCCTGGTGTTTATATCCCTACAAGTTAACCTTGGTTAGAGGGAGGGTTAGATTAGTCTTGTTATTGTGCTAGTCACCTTTCTGTAAATCTCACCCATCAGCTTGTGCTTTCGTACATTAGACTCACCCAACATCTTCCATGGTTTTGCTTTTTTGTATCGCTTTGGCCAGGCAAGTTCCTCCTTTATGAGTAATCATATTTTTTCCCATTCTGTTTGAATACAAAAAGTTAGTTTTGTTGCTTACATGAAAATGGCTTCTCGAGGAGCAAACTTAAAAACAGAAAACCCACTCACCTCAAATGAATGAGACTGGGGCAAACGGAAATCAGATCAGCGACATCCCTCGCACCAACATCACTGATATAATTTCGATACAGTCTGAAATGAATTTGGGATAATTAGACTTTGTCCTAAAACATCAAACTAACACACTGAGCTAGTTATAAGCACTGAGATCCATTTGGTCAATGGCCAATCTACTGTAAATAGTTCCGTCCAGAAGCCTCTACATTCCCATTCTTGCCACACAGTTTTTGCAGCATCCATAGATTTCAGGAGCTTCAGATTTGCTGGCACAACGGGCTGTCATTAGTGCCATCATCCACCGAAACAACAAACTCAATCGGAGACGTGTAGCTGCGCGCTACTCAAAAGAAGACACACACATAGTCAGGAGTTTTATTAGAGCTCAGGCCCGACTTTTATACTTGCACTGTTCCCGCTGTGGCCCCCTTTGGCCGACATCACAACACAAGCAGGTTTCCCGTGGGTGGGTACTTCCCTGCATAACAATGCCCTTCTTCCCCACGTGCTGTCCCTGTCTGTTGGCTGCGCAGCAAGGCCAGCCCCACTTTGGGGTCGCTGGCCTTTAAGTTGCCCTTGCCATTCACCTGCCGGTTTGTTTGTTGGGGCCAGGGCCACTGTGGGGCTTGCTGGCCTTTGGTTGCACTCGCTGCCCGGAGTGCCGGCACGATCGCCACCATGGCGGGCCGCCACAGACACTTACTTTGCACATTATTTATTATTGAAAGTTTATTTTCTATATTGCACGGTTTGTTTGCACTTCTTTCTTTGTTTACATATCTCGCTTTTGTTTACTTATCTTTTCTTAAGATAATGTTCTGCCTAGCCCACAGGAAAAATAATCTCTGGGTTGCATGTGATGTCGTACATGTCTTCTGACAATAAATCTGAAATATTCCCATCCTATCAAAACAGTCTCATCAGTTTCTCCCCCCAGACTAATAGTCTTCAGGTGTGTAAGAGCCAAAGAGCCAAAATGCCTGATGCTAGGCACCTTGCCCCATGGATGTTGGCGGCATCCTGGAGGTTAGTGGGCCATGCGCAGTCATGTTGACCGCTGTGGGCTTGCCTGGGTGCCGGCAGGCGCATGAGCGAAGGCTGGCACTGCTTACGGTGCCAGAGGAGCAAGGTGGCCCACGCGCAGTTGGCTCAGTCCCTGGCAGTGAACCGTTGGAGCCAGGGCCAACGGAGCATTTGTAGAAGAGATCTTCATAGGTTTAAATATAGGATCCCAGTGCGCGTCTTCAGTTGGAAATCTGAGATGAGTTAGGTGTTGACAATTTTTGTCGACTGTTTAAAATATATCAAACCAGCGTTAAAGAAAGTTAAGCATCGTTAAGGCATTAAGCTCCATTGAACCATGTTGAACATCTTTAAGCCACTTTAACTTTTGCACGAATATTTTGTTATTAAGAATAAACCACATAGAGTGTTCAAGACTTTTCACTGAAAATTAAAGAAGAAATTGTTGGGTGTTATAAATAAAGAATTTAAATATTAAACATTAAAACATGACAGCACTGTGCAGGCCCTTCGGTCCTCCATGTTGTGCCAAACCGTATAAAAGTGCTAAACCCTCCCGATAACCCTCTACTTTCCTTTCGTCCATGTGCCCGTCTAATTGACTTTTAAAGGCCCCTAATGTTTCAGCCACCGGCAGGAATTGCCTAAGCTCCTCTTACAGTCAGAGATAGAGAAGCAAAAGAGAAACGCACCCCCCCCCCCCCCCCCCGAGCCACCGAGTGTCCGTAGATTCACCTCCAGACCATTGGCAACCCAAGCTCCAAACCTCCGACACAGGCAGGAACCTTTCAGGACTCTTGGCACCTCCTTGCATCCCGTTTCCGATACCTGCTACCCCTCCAGCCTGTCTCCAGCCAGTCCACAGCCCAGCATGAGTCTCCTGACAGCAGTCTCCAGCCACCCACAGCTTCAATGGGTTCCCTCCCTCGAGTTGCCAGCAGCCTGCACTGGTCCCTCAGCCACAGAGCCTCCTCATTGGTCTGCCGCAGTGGTCTCCATCCCCACGGGTTGTCTCCTCTGCTTCTTCCTCTCAGACGGGGGGTGGGGGCTGGGGATGATCTCTGGTGCTCCACGTCCCCAACTCTCTCTCTGAGACCTTTTTCAACCACTTGCTTGAGTAGTTCAGGTCTCAGTCTGATAGTTCATCCAAATGACCGCTGACATGCTGAATGTTGCACCCAAAAGCAGTGATACTTCCAAAAGCTGTGAAAGACTTATCACCAGAAACTAAATGGGCAGAGGAGATGGTCAGAGACACATAGGAACATAGGAACATAGGAAGTAGGAACAGGAGTAGGCCAAAAATGGCCCATCGAGCCTGCTCCGCCATTCAATACGATCATGGCTTATCTAATTTATGACCTAACTCCACCTACCTGCCTTCTCCCCATATCCCCTAATTCCTCTATCATGTAAAAATTTATCTAACCGAATTTTAAATATGTTTAATGAGGCAGCCTCAACCACTTCCCTGGTTAGAGAATTCTAAACATTCACTACTCTCTGGGAAAAAACTATTTTTCCTCATCTCTGTCCTAAATCTACTCCCCCGAATCTTGAGACTGTGTCCTCTCCTTTTAGTTTCCCCGGCCAGCTCAAAAACCTTCCTACATCTATCCTATCCATACCCTTCATAATCCTATATGTTTCTATAAGATCTCCTCTCATTCTTCTGAACTCGAGCAAATACAATCCTAGACGATTTAATCTTTCATCATAAGTCAACCCCTTCATCCCAGGAATCAACCTAGTAAACCTCCTCTGGACCGTCTCCAAAGCCAGTATATCCTTCCTCAAATATGGAGACCAGAACTGGACACAGTACTCCAGGTGCGGTCTCACCAGTACCTTATACAGTTGCAACATTACCTCCCTACTTCTGAATTCAATTCCTCTAGCGATGAAGGCCAACATTCCATTTGCCTTCTTAATAACCTGCTGCACCTGCAACCTAACTTTTTGTGATTCATGCACAAGCACTCCCAAGTCCCTCTGCACAACAGCATGTTGTAGTTTTTCACCCTTCAAATAATATTCAGCTCTTTTATTTTTCTTGCCAAAGTGGATAACCTCACTAACATTGTACTCCATCTGCCCACTCATCCACCTTAACTATATCCCTCTATATTGATATATAAATCAATTCACATTGAGAATGAAAACAGACATGACAGCCCAAATTGTCCATGTTGACCAAGATGCCTCTCTGAGCCAGTCCTATTTTGATCCGTACCCCTCAAAGCTTTTCCAATTAATTTAAATGGTTGAATGTCTTTTGAACATTGCAAAGTCTACCTGCCTGTACTATTTCCGCACACACCGACTCGCCTTTACGTAAGAACATAAGAAATAGGTGCAGGAGTCAGCCATCTGGCCCAGCTGTTCAATGAGATGATGGCTGATCCGTTGATGGGCTCATCTCCACCTACCTGCCTTTTCCCCTTATCCTGTAATTCCCCTACTAAGTAAAAATCTATCCAACTTTGTCTTAAATATATTTAAGGAAGTGTCCTTCATTGCTTCGATGGGCAGTGAATTGCATTCTGGGAAAAACAGTTCCTCTTCATCTCCATCCTAAATCTACTCTTTAAATTTTTAGGCTTTGTCCCCTGGTTCTAATCTCCACCACCAGTGGAAACAACTTAACTACCTCTATCTTATCTATGCCTTTCATAATTTTATAAGTTTCTATAAAATCTCCTCTAATTCTTCAAAATTCCAGCGAGTACAGTCCCAGATGACACAATCTCTCCTCATAGTCTAAACCCCTCATCTCTGGAATCAACCTGATGAACCTCCTCTGCACTGCCACCAAAGCTAGTACTGAACATCCTTCCTCTGTGCTGTAGTGTTCTATGATTCTTCAATAAAGGAGACCAGAGCTGCACTCAGTGCTCCAGATGTGCCCTCATCAGTACCTTGTGCAGTTGCAGCATAACTTCTTTGCTCCTAAATTCAGTCCCTCCAGGAATGAAGGCCAACATTACATTTGCCTTCTTGATAACTTGCTGCGCCTGCAACCAGCCTTTTGCGATTCATGTACTCCCAAGACCTTCCGCACGGCAGCACGTGGCAATCGCTGGCCTTTTAAATAATATTCTGATCTTTACAAAGTGGCTAACTTCACTGTCAGCAACACTGGACTCCATCTGCCAGACTCTTTCCCACTCACTTAACCGATCTTTGCAGACTTTCCCATATCTTCTGCACAATTTAGTTTTCCACTCAATTTAGGGGCATGAGAAAACTCTGTCCCCTCTTCCAGATCATTAATGTATATTGTGGATAGATGTAGGCCCAACACTGACCCCACTCACCACTGATGGCCAACCAGAAAAACCCTCCTGTATATCAGCTCTCTGTTTTCCATTGGTTAACCAATCGTCTGACTATGCTACTACATCACTCCAACTCTATGCATCCATATCTTACGGATAAGTCTTTTATGCTGCACCCTATCGAATGCCTTCTAGATATCCAGGTACCCAACATCCATCTGCTCCCCTCTATCCACTGCGCTCATTGTATCCTCAAAGAATGCCAGTAAATTTGTGTGAAAACATTGCCCCGAGATTCCTTTTAAATCTTTCACTTTCCACCTTAAACCTATGCAGCCTAGCTTAATCATTTGTGCACCGGGCATAGTCTCATTCAATCTGAAGTGCTACATTGTGTCCATTTCTCTCAAGTCAAACTTGCTTGAATTTATCCTGATATTAGTTCACTTTGTGACAAATGTAAAATATTCAATGCTCTTTGTTACGTATGTTTTGGACTTGGCATAATTTGCATAAAATATTGGACTGACATTCTTAGACCTTTTTCAAGCCTATTTAGGATCACTTTAGATCCATGTCTGGTAATTGCACTATTTGGGATTTCTAAAGATAGAAATATTATTTTATCTTCTAATTAAAGACAGGTTATAGCATTCTCCATTCTATTACCAAGAAGGGCAATTCTGTTAAAATGGAAAGAAGAATTCCCACCTACACATCATCATGGTGATTGGATATTACATCCTTTATGAATCTGTAGAAAATTAGGCATAACATCAGGAAAATCAGGATTTCTTTTGATAAGACTTGGGGCCCATTTCTAGCTCACTTCCAACATTTGACTAATGAGGTGCGATGATGAATGTTGCTGGGCCAGGCTGGTTTGGATCCCCCAAGGCCGCTTGTTCAGATTTAACACGACTTACAATATGAATTTTAACCTCGATCACCGTGGGTCTGAATTTTTTTCTTTTCATTTTCTTACTTATCTCATACTATTGTTTATATTACTGTTTATTGGATTTAGAATTACTCTAATTATTCTTACTCTACCATATTATTTGTAAATCTGCAAAGGTTTCATTGCAATTGATTTACTGCTTTTTTTTGTTAGTTTTCTGATGAAACTCAATAAAAATAATTTTAAAAGAAAGAATGTGACTGCAATTTTAAGCTGTTTGACATGTGAGAACATTTTTAAATTTTAATTGGATAGTTCAATCTATTGACATTCCACCTAACCAAACTGAATTGATTAGCCATTACTAATGTCTAATAGTGAGGATTGATTGAAACACATATTATTAAAATTCCAAATATGAGCCTTGCAGTAGAAACATGAAACCAAAACAAAATTGAAGATAAGCTGTGGAATGCCAATGCTTACAAAAGCTCCCAGTGTCATAGCAGTGTTAGAAAAATATTTCTCTATCTCCCCCACTCTAACCCTTACAGGGTTATTTGGTGCCCCATAGACCACTCCCAGTACAGAGCAATGAGCTTGTCAACTTCATCCACTTCACGGCCAATTTCCACCCCATCTCAAGCCCACCTGGTCCATCTGCGACAACATCCCCTTCCTGGATCTCTCTGTCTCCATCTCTGGAGACAAGCTGTCCAGTGGCATATTACAAACTCACTAGCTCCCACAAATACCTTGACTACTCTTCCTCACACTCTGCCCCCTGCAAGGATTCTATCCCCTTAGGGTGGCACAGTTGGTGGAACAGTTAGTGTAATGCCTTTACAGACCTTTGTGGTCTTCTCTACATCAGAGAGACTTGGTGCAGACTGGGAGATCACTTCAATGAGCACCTTTGCTCCATCCACAACAGTGACAGAGACCTCCCAGTAGCCAACCATTTCAGTTCTGTCCCACACTCCATATTCATATGTCTCTCCATGTACTGTCCCACCCAGACCACCTGCAGTTTGGAGGAACAACACCTGATTTTCTGTCTGGATACTCTCCAGCCAGATGGCTTTAACATCGACTTTTCCAGTTTCTACTAACCTGCTCTCCCCTTCCCCCTCCGTCCTTCCCTCCCCTTATCCAGTTCTCTTCCCTCCCTTCACCCAGCTATCCCTCCTCCCCGGTCACAGCTATCCCCTCCCTCCCTTCTCCACCTATCAACTCCTACCTTGTGACCACCCCCTCTGCCCCTAGCCTTTTGTTGGATGCCTACCAAAATTTTCCAACACCTTGATGAAGGGCTCAAGCCCCAAATGTGGGTTCTTTGCTACATAAAGGGCACAGTTTGATCCGCTGAGTTTCTCCTGCTTTGTGTTTTTGATTCGACCACAGTGTCTACAGTCTTTCATGTTTTACTCCCAGCTCAGTGACAGCACCCTTCCTATTTCTGACTTCTACCTAGACTGATTCGGTGGACATTTCCTCTTTAGCATCCTCCCTTTCTATAGCTGTGATACTATCCCTGACCAGTAATGTTACTCCCCCCACCACTCTCTTACCCCCCCCCCCCCATCCTATTCCTTTTAAAACATCAAAATTCTGGTATCAGTCAATCCTGCCCTCCCATCAACCAAGTCTCTGTTACGGCCACAACATTGTAATTTCACATTCTGATCCAAGCTCTAAGTTCATTTCCTTTATTCCTAATACACCCTGCATTGAAAATAGACACATTTCAAACCCTCCAAGTGACCACATTGTGTTTCCTCCCCAGCCTGTCCTTCCTCACAAACTCACAGCTCATTGCACCAAGCTTTGCACCTTCTCCCTGAATCTCTGCCCTCACATTCTGATTCCCACCCCCCTGACAAACTAGTTTAAAACCTCCCCAACAGCTCTAGAAAACCTGCCCACCAGGATATTGGTCGATTTCCAGTTCAGGTGCAGTCTGTTCTTTTTGTACAGGTCAGACCTTCCCCGGAAAAGATCCCAATGATCCACAAACCTGCACCAACTATTCAGCCACAACTTCCTATTCCTACCCTCCCTGGCACATGCCACAGGCAGCCATCCCGACATTACCACCCTTGAGGCCCTGCTTTTTAACTTCTTCCCTAACTCTCTATACTCCATCTTCAGGATCTTACTCCTATCTATGTCATTGGTCCCCACGTGGACCACGATATCTGGCTGCTCACCCTCCCCCGAGAGAATATGCCTTTCCAAATATCAAAAATCAGGGCACAGAAGAAATGCAATCAACCTTTCAAAAACAGTGGAATGTACTGTATCAGATAGGCCAATAATGAAAGGAGTACTCTCACCCAAGTATTCGAATTTGCTGATATTTTTTGAGTTCTTCCACCAAGATATGTACACCATGATCTGTGATTTGATTCACACTCAACCTACATTGTTTTGAAAAGATGCAAGAGAACATTAAATCATTGATAATAATACAAAGCAAAAATTCTTTTTCAGTTCAGCTTCCGAAACATCAATAGATTGTTCTGCAACAGCCAGTGTCACTGTGAGCTAACCGGTGGTTTCATGAGGTGACAGTGTACAAACCACAGCCTGGCATAGGTAAGCCATGTGCTGGAAGTCAGTCACTGGCCCCTTCGCAGATCTCGCGAGATAGTCTCATTATCTACTGAGGAGCCTGATGCACTTCAAATCTGGCCCATCAGCTCTACACCACCACAGTGATGCATCTAGTATAACCCCATGCATTTGGATAGCATGCCCAATCTGTGGTTTTATGTTTTAATTAACAGTTTTATTCAAATTGTCATTATTTTTTTTAAATTAAAAACCCTTCCCACGTCACATGGACAGATGGAAGAGCTGTTCACGAGCTGCTTGATTTGTTCATAAGTCTCTCAGGCCGTCCAAGAGCAAGGCCCCGAGGTTGCATGCCTGAGGCAGCATTATTTTATGGAATGGCTGTGGTGGGGGAGGTCTCGGGGTTGTTGGGAGCCGGGTGCATGAATTTCGTATTGCTCTGGGGCTAGCACTGGTGGGGACGGGATGGGGACTTGGTTGGCCCTAGAGTCTTGCCATCACCTCCCCCCACCCCACCCTCAGTGCTGCAGCACATAAAATTTCCATGCTTCCACTGCTGCAAAGGTTGCCTATTGGAAATGTATTTTTGATTCATGTCAATAATAGATCAACGGAAGAGCTGTGGTTCATTGTTACAGGGGCGGAGGGCCCATAGATTTGATGGCGGTGCTTACCTGAGGACTGTCAGCTGACTGAAACAGCAGGTTAGCTGCTCCACTCCATAATGATTGATGTTGTTGTTGTCCATCTCCAAGGCCAAAGGTTTCTGGATGTGTTTCAGGGTGAATGCAAGAGCATTGCAGTCCACAGAAGAAACATTGCAAAAATTCATCTTTATATAGTCAGCGCTGATATATTTAGCTGCCACTTTGGCTGCTGCTTCATTCTGCATTTCAAATATATATCGTATCAGCCATATGAAACGTGGCAACACATGCACCCTACAATTACCTTCAAGATCCAGTTGAGGAAGACTTTGCAAATGCACTTTCAGGCTTCTGAACAGATAGGACGTTAGCACTGCTTGCTTTCTCTTCAGGGCCGCAGGAGATGCAAGGCTTTGCATCAGATCAATATTAGCATCCGACATCAAGCCACAAAGGAATAGCAAGATAAATTGCAGAGATTCGCTCAGTGGCTTTTTGACATTTGTGGAAAAATGCCTCTTAGGGCTCAGGAAGGCAAACACCAATTTGTTGATCGTGCCAGTTGAGGGTGCGGGTGCACTTCCGGAGCTAAATGATTCCAGAAACTCCTGTGGGCTGATTTCATCATTTAGAAGTAACGAAAAAGCAGCAAAAAATGATTGGATGGTTAAGTGATTATATTCATATGTTGATTGGTTCCCACGTCCATTATATTGACCTACAATCTTGATAAAGCCCAACTGTAAATCCTCTTTGCAAATCTTTGCTGCCTCAATTTTTTCCTGGCTGAGCACAAAATCACTGTTTTTGATGCCTTTCAAGGCTAATTTACCAATCCGCATTAGTGTGTCTTTCCAGCTGTGGAATGCATTTAACTGGCTTCTGTGATTGCTCTTTTGTAGATTGTGCTGGGGATTATGGTTAAGGAAAACCTCCACCATAATGAGATAGATATCAGTCAATGTAATTGAGCATGACATGGGTAGGGAATGAATTGTGGAGTGAAAGTGTTCGTAGCATTTAAATATAATCCAACAGAACAATGGCACTGAACATAGACTGCCCAGGTGAGGATTTGCCTCCAGCTGGGTCAAAACCAAAGCTTGATCAGCCTTGTTTTTGAAAAATTTCTTCAAATAACCCAGCAAATGTTCCTTGGAAAAGCCCTTCAGCACCACTCTCTTTCTCACCATTCTCAGCGGTAGGATTGTGCCCGTCCTCGCCGTCAGCAGCTTTTTGGAACCTTTCAATAACTTGCCTCGGAGAAGGTTCAGCAACAGGGCTACTGGGGACGTGGGCTCAAAGGGTGAAGAGATGTCGGGGATATCATGAAGGACGCTGTCCACGTTAATTTCGTCAAAGCCATCCAGGGTGAAGAGAACAGTGGCCGGGTGTTGTTGGATGTAACTGAACACCCTGTCAGCGTCTTGATCGGGGTAACAGTTGTACTTGAACAGAAGATCTCGCAGAGAAAGCATGTCCTCCTCCTTAAAGCTGTTGAACAGTCGGCATCTAAACTTAAAGAAGAACTTAACATCCGCGCAGAGCTCACCCTTTGACCACAAGTTCTGAAGTCTCTGCAGAAGGACAGTCTTTCCCACACCAGCATCACCAGTTAAAAACACAGTTTCTGCATCCTCGTTTATGACTCCATTGTCACTGAACAAATCCTCCAAGTGGGAGATGGTCCCTATAGTTTCATTGACCTCATTGATTAACTCCATAAGAGTCTCAGTGTAAATGTTATCTAACAGAATATCCTCCTTTTGGGTGTATGATGACGTGAATTTGGTATCTTGTTCCAATGCACCACGGAGCTTAACAATGTATTGACTAACTGAAACACATGCAAATGCAGACAAGTTTATTTTTGATATTATTTTCAATTGTGTTTTCTTGAGCTTTAACTACAATCATAATTAGAATAAACTCAGGACAATCAAAGGAGTGTGTAATCATTTCTGTTATATTTTAATATTAAACAATATTAGTACAACTCTGATTTATCCAAAATGGTCGGGACCGGGTCTATTTAACATTAAAAATTTTTTTCGGAGAACTGCTCATTTAAAAAAAGCTCAGTAGCAACAGCAAATCACTTGTAACCTTTAACACAATGACAAGGGAAGGCTTTTTAAGCATTAAAATAATGTTTAATTCTCACCCAAAAAAATGCTGGCCTCCACCAATCACCGAGACCCCGTTCCTGCTGGGAGCCTGGGGTCCCCAGTCAGTTTGGCTCCGAAAAACTTTCAGATAAGTGAGGATTTCTGATTTGTCTCAGATATTCTCACTTATCTGAAATTTAAAAAAAGATTTTTGGATAAATGAGGATTTGGAGAGTCTGATTTTGGATAATCAGAGTACTGTATGTTCATATGTTCTGCATATGTATTGCTTGTACGTGTGTTATGTCTCGTTGTGTGTTTGCGTGTTTTCACACCGAGGACTGGAGAACACTCTTTTATCAAGTTGTACTTGATCTAGTAAAACACAAAATCCCATGATTTCTCTTTCACACTTTTTGCTGTTGATTTTTCTAAATGAAATTCTGTTACTAACAGAGCCTAAACCTGATCGGGTTATAGTAGTCTCAAATTATGTTACTCTCTGATGTGAATATAATGAGAATCCATAAAAGAAAGAATTGAATATTGTGGATCAGTCCATAGTGTAAGCATCCATATGTCTGTTATCATAGAGGAGAAAGGTGGTGGCAAATAATGAGCAATTCTTTTTTTTTAACCAATTAATTGAAAAGGATGGTCCCAGTTACCAAAGGCCATGTTGGGAGACGTACAAATGTGAAAAGTATACTGACCAGCTGCGTCATGGCCTGGTATGGGGGCACCTATACCTCTGAGCAGAGAGTTTGTGCACAGCCCAGTACATCACAGGCAAAACTTCCGCCCCCCCCCCCTCCACCCCCCACCCACCCACCACATCAAGAAAATCTACGTGGAACACAGATGTTGGAGAGCAGCACCAACCAGAGGATAAAAAGTAAAATCTTAATGCTGCAGAAACTCAGCAGGTCAAACAGTGTTCTTCATAGTACAAAGATAAAGCTGTGTGATCAATGCCTCGGGCTTGAGCCCTTCATCAAGGTCCAGGTACACAATCCTTTATCTAGAACCCTTGGGGGACAGTCGGTTCTGGATTTTGGATATTTCCCGATTTCGGAAAGCCCACTCGAATTGTGCTGCCGTATCCATCCCCACCCCCTTCCACACACCTGGCCGTCTCCTCCAACCATGATCCCTCAGCCGCCTCTCCCAATTGCTGGTCCCTTAGCCGTCTCCCCAACCACTGGTCCCTTAGCTGCCTCCTCCAACCGCCAGTCTATCGGCCGCCTGGACGTCTCCCCCAGCCGCTGGTCCCTCAGCCGCCCAGCCGTCTCCTCTGGCTGCCTCCCCCGACAGCCTGGCAGTCTCCCCCAGCTGCCACCGGTCGCTCGGCCGTCTGGCCGCCTCCCCCGACAGCCGGTCCCTCGGCCACCTCCCCCACCACCGGCCCCTCGGCCTCCTCCCCCAACCACCGGTCCCCACTTGCCGGATTTTGGAGCTTTCCAGATTTTAGATATTCGGATAAAGGATCGTGTACCTGTATCATACCTTGAGGAAGGTAAGATCTTTGCGAAGCAGCAACGTGGGGGCAGTGGGACAGCAGTTGGGGCAGCAGAATGCCCTGAATGGAGCCCGTGGGAAATCTTGGTGCTGGAAGATTGGAGGCTAGCTCGTGTTGCTCCATTGTTTAATAAAGGATCCAAAAGTAAACCAGGAAGTTACAGGTGGGTGAGCCTGATGTCGTGGGTAAATTATTGGAGGGTGTTCTGAGAGTTCGGATATCCAAGTATTTGGACAGCCAAGGGCTGATTAAGGATAGTCTGCATGGATTTGTGTGTGGTAGGCTGTGTTTAACAAATCTTATAGAGAGTTTTTTTCAGGAGGTTACTGTCATGCAGTAAATAACTTGAGAGGCTGAGACTGATTTACAGGCTTTTATTCACCACAGAATGGGACCTCATCCTGTGCCATGATCCGGGCTTTCTGGGGAAGGGTCAAGGTGTTAGAGGCTTTATACAAGGTCAAGGAGGGAGGGGTCACGGGTATAGTCACAGGACGGGCAGAGCCAGGTAATCAGGGATACAGCAGTTCACACATTCACCCCATTTTTATTGTCCAGCAGGGTGATCCAGGGCACAAAGTCTTATAGGTTAAGCCGGTCTAGTGGCTTGATCTTTTGTACTGAGAGATCGAGTGGTGTGGAGCCCCTCTGGAAGGTCCTCCTGCCAGTGAGAGACAGGCAGTCCCCTGGAATTTAGGACAAGACTGTTCCTCTGGGGGTTATAACTCATGATCCTGCTGGTGGCGATACCCCTGGCCAGCAGGAATTAGCGCAGCTCATTGCTCATTAATGAGGACCCCACCCCCCGGTCCCTGTGGATGTACAACGGATACCCGAACAGGGTGAACAGGTTGTGCAGGGCCCCATTGACTGTGATAGTGGTCATACCAGGTCAGGGAATGGCAAAGGGGAACTGTGAATTCTCGTCAATAACTGTGAGGAAGTATGCATTGCGGATGGTGGAGGGAAGGTGGCCCTTGAACTTCAAGTTGGCGGCCCCCATGTCGCAGCATGGTCGTCTCCAGAAGATGCCAGCAACAAAGATGGCAACTTCCATGCCACAAACATGGTGGCACTGGGGCTGGAGGGCTGTGATCTTACGTAGTGGCCCTTCTTTTTGTACTTGGAGCGTGCCGTGTCTCTTGCTGGGCACCGTTTTCAGGGGTGTTTTGCCTGGCCGCAAAAGTAGCATTTAGGGTGCTCCTGGGAGACAGCAGCAGTGGTGGGCTCATTAATTGGGTGCAGTAGCAGACTGGTAGCCTGTAGACCAGCATGTAGGCCCATTCACAGAATATGCTTCAATGTTGCGGAGGGTTATCTCCAGCGACTTTGCAAGATCGATCACCGCTTTTAAGTCTAACTTACTCTGCTTGAGTAACCTCTGGCGCACCGGATACCTGCAACATAGGCATCCCGGATCATGTCTTCCGTGTTTTTGGTGGCCGATACTGCCTGGACATTGCACGCCAGCACGAGTCCCCGCAGGGCCCAGAGGAACACATCGCCCGATTTGCCCGGTCACTGTCTGCAGGTGGCCAGCATATGTCTGGCGTATACCTCGTTAACTTTCTCCCTGTATTGTCCCTCGAGTATATCCATTGCTTCCCCGTATGTAGTGGCGTCCGATCCGGGAGAAGCAAAGATGCCGCCTGTTTGCGTTGGTGGCCACGATGCTGGATGAGTTTTGTAGGAAGACCTCAAAGCAGCATAGCCAGAGTTCAAAGCTGTCTGAGGCATCAGGTGACTGTGGGCCGATTTCCACTTTGTCAGGTTTCAGGAGTTGGTCAATTGTTGGCGATGAAAACAAAAAAATTATGGATAAAAGCTTCAGTCTCAGCCTTGAGTTATTTACTGCACATCAATTTTATTCACAATGGACAGGGACCTCATCCTTTGCTGTGACCCAGGCTTTCTGGGGAAGGGTCAAGGTGTTAGAGGCTTAATATCTCATAGAGGGAGGGGTCACAGGTACAGTCACAGAATGGGGCAGAGCCAGGTAATCAGGGATACAGCAGTTTGGCACAGTTACCAAGAAAGGAGATGAAGGAAAGACTGTTAATGTTGTCTACGTGGACTTTAGTAAGGTCTTTGACAAGGCTCCACATGGAAGTTTAGTTCAGAAGGTTCAGACATTAGGTATCGATGGAGAGGTTGTAAATTGAATTCTAAATTGGCTGAATAGGAGAAGATAGAGAGTAGTGGTAGTGGATGATTGCTTCTCAGACTGGAAGCCTGTGACTAATGATGTGCCTCAGGGATCAGTGCTGGGACCATTGTTGTTTGTCGTCTAAGATTGGAGGTGTTGTGGACAGTGAGGAAGGCATTCAAAGCTTTCAGGGAAATCTGGACCAGCTGATAAAATGGGCCAAAAAATGGCAGATGGTATTTAACATAGACAATTGAGAAATGTTTCATTTTGGAAGAACATGTGGCTGTGGAAACAAATCAACTAGTTCCTGAACATTTTCAACCTCTCCTTGCTGCAGTCAGAGGTTCCCACCTGCTTCAAAAGGGCATCAATTATCCCAGTACCCAAGAAGAGTGGTGTGAGCTGCCCCAAAGACTCAAACTTCTACTGTGATAAAATGCTTTGAGAGGCTGGTCATGTCCAGAATTAACACGGACCTAAACAAAGATCTGGACCTGCGGCAATTCACCTATCGTCACAATCCCTCCACAGCAGATGCAATATCGCTGGCTCTCCACTCAGCTCTGGATCACCTCAAAAACAGCAGCTCATACACACGGCTGCTCTTCATCGACTACAGCTTGGCCTTCAACACCATTATTCCCTCAGCACTGGTCAAGAAGTTGCAAACTCTGGGCCTCTGAACCCCCCTCTGCAACTGGATCCTTGACTTCCTCATTGGAGGACCACAGTCAGTACAAATTGGAAATAATGTCTCCTTCTCACTAATCATCGCACCCCAAGGATGCATGCTTAGCCCACTGCTCTACTCATTATACACCTATGACTGTGTGGACAGGTACAATTACAAATTTACCAATGACACCACACTTGTTGGCAGAATCACAAACGGCAATGAGGAAGCGTATAGGAGGGAGATAGATCAGCTAGTTGAATGGTGTAACAACAACAACCTTGCACTCAACGTCAGCAAAGCCAAGGAAATGATTGTGGACTTCATAAGGAAGTCATGGGAACACGACCCAGTCCTCATCGAGGGCTCAGTAGTGGACAGGGTCAAGCACCTCAAATTTGGCTCTTAGCATCTCCGAGGATCTGTCCTGGAGACTCCATGTTGATACAATCACAAAGAAGGCTCCCCAGCGGCTATACTTGGTGAGGTGTCTGAGGAGATTCTGTATGTTACCAAAGAATCTCGTAAACTCTCCAGGTGAACCGTGGAGAGCATTCTGTCTGGTTGCATCATTGCTTGATATGGAGGTGCCAACTCTCAGGACATGAATAAACTCCAGAGGGTTGTTAACTCGACCTGTGACATCACAGGCACCAGACTCCACTCCATCGAGGACTTCTACATGAGGCGGTGTCTTAAAAATGCAGCCTCTGTCCTCAACGTCCCTCACCACTCAGGACATGCCCTCTTCACTCTGCTACCATCAGGAAAAAGGTACTGGAGCCTAAAGATGAGCACTCAGTGGCACAAGGACAGCTTCTTCCCCACTGCCATCAGATTTCTGAATGATTAATGAACCATAGACACTGCCTGACTTTTTGTGCACTATTTTGTTTTTTAAAATTTATTGTTGTAAAACTCGTTTATATAAATATTTGCTCTATGATGCTGCCACAAAACACTGAATTTCATGACTTGTTCATGACAATAAAAGCTGATTCTGCTCTCCCTAAACATGCTTTAATTGTAATTACCCGGTAATTTGACCTCTTACCCAAAAATGAAATGTGTGACTGCGATTAGCATCTAAGGAGATGCTTTATGTATAGAGCACAATTATTCATGTTTTATGTTTCTGTGAGTATTTTATTGTTTCTACAATGAAGTACTGATATCCATCTCAAACTGGCTGCCCTCGCCTGCCGCCCCTGCCCTGATGGCCCTCGCCAGCTGCCCCTGCCCTGACGGCCCCTGCCGGTCGCCCCTGACTTGACGGCCCCCGCCGGCCACCTCTGACCTGATGGCCCTTGCCGACCGCCATTGCCCTGAGGGGGTCACAGCGGGAGAGGTGTGAGTGGGTGGGAGGGAAAGGGGAGATGAGTTGCTGGCTTACGGCATCACCGCATCGTCATCTGTCCGCCCCTACCCAGTTGCTTGCAGCGGCTGTACATTCACGTGAGGTGGGAGAGTGATAATTATTCCCAAGGAGGGATTGCGGTCAGTGCCTTGGAGCCGGCCATGGCGCAGTCATAGATCTCCCGACATAAGGGCGGAGAACCTCCACCATTACACTTGGGCTCTTTCACTGCATGGAAGGGCCTTGTTGAGTTGCAGGAGGCTACAGTAACAGTCTGAGCAATGACAATAGATTGGGTGAAGGCAAAGGCATGTGGCAATTGCTGAATTAATTATTAGCTCCGGATCATCTGATTAATATTGCAGCCAAATGTATTTGTAAAGAACTCACTTACCGGAATCTGCAATCAGCACTGGTTCTCTCAGCATGTGATCTGACAGGTTGAAATGAACTTCCTTCAACCAAGGCTGAAAGTCGGAGTAAATCTCCTTGGCGGAATGCAGAACAAATAGAAAACACTCTGCACATTCTTCCCCTTTAGCTGTTATGATATCCAGTATTTTACGTACCTAATTTTAAAAAAAACTGAATTTAGTTATTTTCAATGCTCAAGTTTCATCCAGTTAATAAAAAATTGAGTCACTACACAAAATGGTTCGATTATTCACCTTGCGGATTTCACAAGCTTTGAGGGGAGACAAGAGGGGCGAGAAATAATTTGGTTCAATTGTCAGTGTGTGAAATTTTCTGCTCGAACTGTGAAACAGATTTTATCCTTACAATTACTCATTGTCCTCAGGGGTTACATTAAATGGCCGTAGACAACAGAATTCTTCTGAATTCAAGTGCATCAACACAAGTACAACCTGACAAAACAGCGTTCTCCGGTCCTCGGTGCAAAACACGTTGACACACAATCAGACATAACACACAAAGTTCATGCAGTGGCCTCCATAACATTTGGGAGAAAGGCACATTTTTCCTTCATTTGCCCCTGTGCTCCACAGCTTTAAAGCAATTCACATGTGGTTATAATGCACATTCCAGATTTTATTAAAGGGCATTTGTGTACATTTTGGCTTGACCATGTACAAACTGTAGCACTTTTTATGCAATGTTTGCACTATGCAAGTGTAGAGGAGAATGACATGCATACCTTGAAGTCATTGCAGTTATATGGGCCCCAGGCACTAACTTTAGGGACCTCCATGATCAGAGCGATAACCTGGGATTGGCTGGCGTTCATGCCACAGATCACTGTCTTCCCGCCAAGTGGGAGGTCACCTGGGACAACGGCTGGTGTCACCCTCCCCAGGTCTGCGAGGTTGTCGCGTTCATCTGCAATTTCGTGGGCCTGTTTGTGTCTCTGGCTGCGGGGATCTACATGAACCCCCCCCCCCCAGAACCAGCGACCAGACCGTTGTCCGTTGACTTGGGCGGTCGGTCCTGTGTTGCAGGGGAGGAGTGGAGACCATCTCATTACAGTCCAGATACATCAGTTTCAGGCGGTCGACGGTAAAGGTCCCCTTCTCATCACTGATATCGAGGATAAAAGTGGAGCCGTTGACCCTGATAACCCTGTAAGGCCCATTGTAGGGTCATTGTAGGGGCAGCTGGTGAGCACCCCTTTGCACAAACACATACTGACGAGACTTTAAGTCCCTGGGGATATTATGTTTAGGCTGACCGTGTGGTGGGGGTTGTTGCATTGAAGTCCTCCTTCAGCGTGGTGCGAATCCCCAGCAAGACCTGAGGCAGTTCATTTACCCAGTTGGGACCCTTGAGCCGAGCCATCAAGGCTGCTCTGAGGTGCCTGTGAAAGTGCTCCACCAACCCAGGATTCAAGAGGGTGGTGAGGGCCCAAGGAAGGCCCACGGGCGATGAAGGCTTCTTCATCGTGTCAGATTTGATTTGGAGCTCAGGTTGCCAATTATGTGAAAAGAACTGGTGTCTGGGGGGTGAGAACAGCTGCTGTCCCAGGTGACCTCCCACACGGCGGGAAGACAGCGAACTGTGGTGGGAACGCCGGCCAATCCCAGAGGCTGCGGGGACACTGGAGGAAAATCCATGGACACTCAATGACTCTGAAGGGACTCTCCTTTGCTTCTCATTCTCTGACTGTGAGGCGTACCAGGCAATACTAATGGCGAATGTATCTGCCTCATAGCAGACTAAAGGGAGTGTCATGCCAAATTACATTTCTGTTTTATTTCATAACAACAAATGGTCTCTAATGACAACATTAAAATTGGTGGTAGACAATGAGGAAGTGATCTAATATTGCAACAGGCCTGGTAAATGGCAGATAGAGTCAATTTAGTTAAGTACAAAGAGTTGCACTTTGTTGAGTCAATACAGGGCCAGGACTTGCACAGTAAATGGAAGGGTCCTGACGAGTGTTGTGGAACAGAGAGACTGAGAGGAAAAGGCACATCATTCCCTGAAAGAGGTAGAGCAGTTGTTCCCAACCATGTTCTTTCCACTCACATCCAACTTTAAGTAATCCCTATGCTACAGGTGCTCTGTGATTAGTAAGGGATTGTTTAAGGTGGGATGTGGGTGGGAAGAAAAAGTTTGAAAACCACTGTTTTAATCATCCCTCATTGACTCATAATGTGCATGGTTTCACAACTCCAAAGGAAATGGGCCAATGACCATTTTTCTCAAGCAAAATATTTCAGTAACAATTGGGTCTAGAGCAGTGATTCTCAACCTTCCCACCCACCTCCTACTTTAACAATCCCTTACTAATCACAGAGTACTGATGGCATACGGATTACTTAAAGTGGGATATGAGTGGGAAGGAAAAGGTTGAGAACCACTGAGTTGGACAGAGTGATGGTGAAGGCAGTTGGCACATTTGCCTTCATTAGCTTCATTGAGAATAGGAGTTGAATCATCATGTTACATTGAAGCAAGACATTGAAAAGGCCATGTTTTGAAAACTGTGTACAGTTCTGGCCACCTTGCTATGGGAAGAATGTAATTAACCTGCAGAAGTGTAAGAATCAGAAAGATTTACAAAGATGTAACTGGGACTGGAGGACATGACCTATCAGGAGAAGTTTATTGGGTTACAACTATTGGAGGGTTGGAACATTGAAGGCTAAGGGGTGACTTTATCCAGGTATATAAAATCTGAGGAGCATAAACAAGGCAAAAAGACACAGTCTTTTCCCCAGAATAGGAGAGTCTAAACTAGAGGGGCATAGGTTGAAGGTGGGGGTAACAAGGTAACTGAATGACACATTTTAACACAGCGGGTGGAGGGTATATATAGAACTAGCTGCCAGAGGAAGTGACAGAGGCAGGTAAAATACATTTGGACAGATACAGATACAGATTCCTAGGAATGTCCCTACTCCCAGGAATGACCCCACATCCCAGGAATGACCCCACATCCCAGGAATTAACTCACAACTCAGGAATGACCCACACCTCAGGAATAACCCCACATCCCAGGAATTACCCCAAAACTCAGGAATGACCCACACCTCAGGAATGACCCCACACCCCAGGAATGACACCCCCCCCCCCACCCGAGAAGTGCACAACAAATCAAATTGCCTTCAACAATTAACTTAGCCAATGAACAGGATGACTTGATAAATTTCCAAAATCAGGCCGTTCAGTAAAAGCACTATTTTTGGCAGGTTGTACCTTTTCATGCCTAGTAACACTCTGCTGTACAAACTCAGCATCTTCAGATGTGAAATATCCAGAAAGCAGCAGGTTATCCAGGATGCAATCAGTGTTTTTAATTCCATTGACCAGATCCACTCGATGAACTGCAAGGAGATTGAGGTATGAGGACGAGCACTGCTGCAGAGTTACTGTCGGCTCCATAATGTTTTGCAGTTCCAAAGTCAGCTTTCCTGAAGGAAACACAACTGAGGATGGTCAGTAATTACACCTCATATCACAAAATTAATCACACTTGGTTCATATTCTCTCCAGGTCAAAATAAAGGGGCCATAACTGAACTGTGACATGGGAAAAGTGAATCCTAATGAATTGATGTACCAATTTACCAAAGCATGCCTAAAATATCATAAGTACAAGAATTGAATTTGTTGACAGATGGCCCACAACACAAAAAAATAGGGAGAACTGGCAAAATAATTAAATAAAAGCCCCATTATCTCAGTGGGTCAACGAAGGTTACATCAATATCGAGCTTCTGAATAAAGCTTTGATTTTTCTACCCGTTCTCTCAGGGCAGGATTGGCAAACACCAGAGGACATGCGCACAAAGTGAAGGGAGGGAAGTTGAGTGGAGATATCAGGGGTAGGTTGTGGGTGCCTGAAATGCCTTGCTGGGGATGGTGGTGGAGACTTAAACTTTGGGGGCATTTAAGAGACTCTTAAACAGGCCCATGGATGAAGGAAATATAGAGGGTTACGGGGTAGGGAGGGTTTAGTACTTTTTTTAAGGAAGGAATATATGGGTCGGCACAACATCGAAGGCCAAAGGGCCTGTACTGTGCTGTAGTGTTCTAGCACCACCAGGCTGAGGAACAGCTTCTTCCTACAGGCAATGAGAATGCTGAACGACCAAAGGAATGGCTCACACCAATCATCTGAGACCCTTATATTCACAAAGCAATATTTATTTGTATAGGTGAAATACTTGTCCTGCGTATGTGTTTTAGGTCTGGATGCGTGACTGGGTGTTTTTGCACTGAGGACCGGAGAACGCTGTTTCGTCGGCTTGTACAATCGGATGACAAGAAACTTGACTTGCATTTGCACTGTTTTCCACAATGAATTATTTCTGAAACATCACAAGACTCCACTTGGATGAGAGGCAACCCTCTTTCACTCACAAAATGACATGAATACATTACTTTTCTGTTGATATTAATTATAGTAATATCATTGAAAACACTGAGGAACGAATGCATGAATTATTTAATAATTGCCTGAACCAATGGAGAGGTCAGTACTAAGCAATGTGAAAAAATGGCAACGGGGCCGACCTGGGGAGAGCGGGCAGCGAAGACATAGCACTCCCCACGTGGTGTCCTACTGCCGACAGCTCCATACATGCATTAAACAGCCTGTTAAAGGAACGTCTCCAGAATGGAGGACCATCGCTTTCCCAAGATCATGTTATATGGCGAGCTCTTCACTGGCCACCGTGACAGAGGTGCACCAAAGGAAGAGGTACAAGGACTGCCTAAAGAAATCTCTTGGTGCCTGCCACATTGACGACTGCCAGTGGGCTGATATCGCCTCAAACCGTGCATCTTGGCGCCTCACAGTTCAGCGGGCAGCAACCTCCTTTGAAGGAGACCGCAGAGCCCACCTCACTGACAAAAGACAAAGGAGGAAAAACCCAACACCCAACCCCAACCAACCAATTTTCCCTTGCAACTGCTGCAACCGTGTCTGCCTGTCCTGCATCGGACTTGTCAACCACAAACGAGCCTGCAGCTGACGTGGACTTTACCCCTCCATAAATCATCGTCCGCGAAGCCAAGCCAAAGAAGAAAGGAATCAAAGGTGCTTTATTTAAAATCCTGTGACTGCAGAGTCTGGGCCCAAGGTATGACAGCAGTCTCGAAAGATCACAAACTCCGGGGGGAGCAGCAGATTCTTGTGGGACACCAATAAAAGGAACATCACCCCTCCCCCCACCATTGAGAAGCTGTGGGTGACTTGCGGGTGAGGAACCCACACAGGCCGTGGGGCTGCTGGCAACTTGAGGTCAAAGGATTCACTCCAGGCAGCTGGGGATTGGCTTGTGAGTATCAGGTATCGGAACCAGGATTCAAATGTGTGCTGAAGGGCTCCCGAAGGGCTAGGGGGAGGGTGCTGGAGGCTTTGTCCTTGTGATAGAGGTTTAGATCTGAGCTTAGTTTGCTGATGGTTTGAACTGCACTGGCATCTTATGCAGTGACAGGGATGGAGAAAGCACTGGAGATGAATCCATGGGCACTGGGCGATTCTCTTTTGCTTCTCTTTCTCTGACCATAAGCGGCACCGGGCACTGCTAAATGCTAAATCCTTGCCTTATGGAAACTCAAGGTGATTTTGTGTAATAGTACATGATTATAAATAGTATCTGATCTAGTATACTTCTCCAGTACTAGTTCAATTTTAGCTGAAAAACAACATAATTTCAAGAACGAAAAAAGGGTGTACAAATATTTCAGTAACCTTCTTAAACTCCGGGCATTACATCTGGCAGTGTTTAGTTCCAGTAAAGCCCCTGAAAAATCTTACCATCAGAGAATGCTTAATTTCTTCAGTGATGTTGTACCAATTCTGCAAGATTTTTGTCAGTGTTGAACAGAATGGATTTCTTCATACACTTCCGGCAATTTAGATTTTGACCTTGCCCCACTTACATGGCAGTGGATAAATACAGGCTCTAAAATCCAACACTGTTTCCCATTCAGAGGTTCTTCTGTTTTATTTACCGAGCTTGCCAAAGGGGAAGTTTCCTTAAATCAACGTCACTAACTGCAGTTAAGGCAGGATGTGTGAATTAGCTCTTAGGCCACATGCAAAACTTATTCAGATCCTACGGATAAGCTGTGACGTGTTGCAAGAGGTTAGAAAAAGTTCATTTTAGTTTTACATTTCTTAATGATCCATTTTCTTTGCAGAACTTGCAAAGTTCAGCTGCAAATCAGCTTATGACCACAATTCTATTTTACTGATCATTTACAGTCTGGTAAATTGAAAGGTAAAGAAATACAGGAAAAATACACATCCAGTTCTTTCCAGTTACAAATAAAAAGAAAGTTCCTGCAATCCTGGCCAAAAGCCAGGTTGATTGAAAGATGCCCCACCCTACTCAATTTTAAATCAGACCTATAATTTTGCCCATATTCTCACTCTCCAAACTAAAGAACATTCAAGATTCAATTTATTGTCAGGCAATAAAACAGTTTCATATTGCACGAAGTTGCCTTTTGCCTGCTGTAAGGTAGACAGATTCACCATCAGCAGAAATAGGCTGAGATCAGAGAGATCCCCCCACCCACAGAATTTTGGTTGATTTGCCTCCAGTTCTCCCGCAGTCACCCAGCATCTAGTTCAAATCATCAGATCCAAACCTCTGACACGATGAGGAACACTTCAGCGCCTTCAGCACTCTCTTGCATCCCGGTTCCGATACCTGGTACGCCTTCAGCCATTCTCCAGCAGTCCACCGTCTGGTGTGAGTCCCTTGACTCCAGCCTCCGGCACTCTCCTTGAGTCACCAGCAGCTCTCAGCTGCAAAACTCCTCTCTGGTTCGCCGCCATGGTCGCCGTCATCTCCTCTGCTTTTCCTTTTCAGTCGGGGTGTGGACTCCCTGCTTTCTGGTCCTCCGCTTCCTGGGAATCCACAACCCCTCGTGGCTGTTGCCGATAACGGGCACCTGCATTGTGGGCGCAGACCCCGCGGTCACGGAGTGTTAAATAAGGCCACAGTTGGCTCCTTTTAACAGGCCTGCACAGAGCTGATGGCAGTGGAACCCGGGCAGTTGAACCCCGTGGGCTCTCCGTGCCTCTGCTCTCTGCAGGCCTGCACCAGCAGCAGCTCCAGCAGTGCCGCCATCCACTGGCCTAAAGCCATGCTGTCCTCCTTTGAAACAACCACAGCATAATCAAGGAGTATGGAGAAAAAGCTGGAAGAAATTGTACAATCAACCATGGTCACATTGAATGATGAATGGCTTTTCCTGCTCCTATTTTCTATGCCCCTGTTGCATCTGCAGCTCTTTTCTTGAACCACTGCAAGGGATGGGGGCACAACCTTGCCTCTTGTCAAAGGTGAGAAGCTTTTCAAGTACTTTTGAACTAATTTGATATTCAGGGAAATTCAGAAACTAAGACTGCTGTAAGAAATTTTCACCAAAAATTGGACAAATACCAGGAATTTGTTGTAAGATATTAAGATTAGTTTCCCTTTTTTGTTCCTAAGCTCCAGTCAGGACTCTCCACTCAAATTACAATCTGAAAAGGTCTTCCAGTTCCACTCTGACTTTGGTGAGAAAGGACATGATTTGGTCAGTGGCCGAAGACATCACATTCTCAACCACAGAGAAAGAGAAGAAAGCAATTGCACTTCAACTAGAGTGTACTAAGAAAGCTCAGTGACCAGAGCAGCATGGATGGGACACAGAGGAACATAAATAGCAGCTGAATACGGTAATGATAGGAATCATTTTTGCATGGCTACAAGCAAGGCCTTGATTATAGTTATTGTTTGATTAGACTTGGCTGCCAGCAGGAGGCTGACACACAGTATGTAAGAACTGAAATGGAGACTTGCAGCCTCATGGCCTATCTCATATCCTTTTTATATCAACTTTAAAGTAAAGAACCTTTTCCTTCATCCATGTGTTGTCTAAGAACTCACACATACGAAGATGAAACATTGTGTCAGAAGCAGGATGAAGGAAATTAGAAGGAAATACTTTAAAAGGTAAAATCTAAAGTCAACAACTGATCAGTAAAGAGAAGCCAACACAGTGGAAAAATGGAAGGATTACATCCACCAGCGAAACTTCAGCTGACAGGTGATGTGGATGAAAATTGGAACAGATTTAAACAGCATTTTGGATTATATTTAGTGGAAGTCGGAGTGATGAGAAAAGTGATAAAGTGAAAGTGTCAGTTTTCTTACATGTTGTGGGTGTCGAAGCCCTGGTGGCTGTATAATAACTTCACATTTTCTGCTGAAGGAGACAAAATGAAACTGGAAAAAATAATGGAACAGTTTGAGACATACTGCATACCTAAATCAAACGTGACATTTGAGAGGCACAGATTTTTCATGTGTACAGAAAATGGAAGAAAGGATTGATCAGTATGTGACTGAATTGAGAAACAGAAGCAAAAGGTGTGAATTTGGTGGACTGACCAACTCATAGATAAAAGACAATTGTGTGTGGTATTTTAGAAAACAGTCTAAGGGAAAGAGCAAAATCTAGACCTGGAAAATAAACCATAGCACTCTGTAGAGCTGCATAAACTGTAAAATTGCAGGCCTAAGAGTTGTTCAGTGAAACTAGCTGCAATGTGGATGCAGTGAACAAGAAGCACGCCAAAATTGAAAGAGAGGCATTGCCAACAAACAAAAATGAAAGGGACAATCGAAAGCCATGTCGTCGATGCGGTACTCATCATAAGTCAAAGGAGCAGAAGCAGGCCACTAAACCCATCAACTATGTTCTGCAAATCTACACTATACACTAGTTCCAATTTCCGGCCTTTCCCCCATATCCCTTAATGCCCTCTCTAATGAGATACATCTATTTCTTGTTTAAATACTCCCAGTGATCTGGCTTCCACTGCTGTATGTGGCAGTGAGTTCCACAGATCCATGACCCTCTGGCTAAAGTAGTTCTTCCTAATCTCTGTTTTATATGGAAAACCTCTAATTTTCAGACTATGACCCCTTGTCCTCAATTCACCTACCAAGGGAAACATCTTACCCACATCCACCCTATCCAAACCTTTCAAAATACGGAATGCCTCTATGAGATCTCCTCTCATTCTCCTATACTTCAATGAATACAACCCAAGAGCTGCCAAATGCTCCTTATACGTTATCCCTTATATTCCGGGAATCATCCAAGTAAATCTCCTCTGCACCCTCTCCAACAACATCACATCCTTTCTAAGATAGGGGGCCCAAAACTGTACACAGTTCTCTAGATGGGGTCTCACCAGTGCCCCATAGAGCCTCATCAACATCTCTTTACTTTTGTACACTATTCCTCTTGAAATGAATGCCAACATAGGATTCCCTTTCTTCACTACCAATTTCACCTGGTCATTAACTTTTAGGTTTCCCTGCACAAGGACACCCAGGTCCCTTTGCACATCCGAGGTCTGAATTTTCACCCCATCTAAATAGTATTCTGCTTGTTTATTTCCTCTGCCAAAATGTACAACATTTCTCTATGTTAAATCTCATCTACCATAATTTTGCCCAGTTTCCTAATCTGTCTGTATCCTTCTGCAACTTTACGGTTTCTTCTACACTTCCTACTCCACCACCTATCTTAGTGTCATCCACAAATTTGGCCACAAAACCATTCATACCACAATCCAAATCATTAATATAAATTGTAAACAGTAGCGGCCTCAATACTGACCCCTGCGGAATACCACGAATTACAGGCAGCCATCCAGAGTGGGAACCCTTAATTTCAACCCTGCTTCCTGTCTATCAGCCACTTATTTATCCAGTTTAATAACTTCTCCGTAATTCCATGGGTCCTCATCTTATTTAGCAGCCTAATATGCAGCACCGTATCTAAATAGATAACATTCTCAGCCTCTCCTTTGTCTATCTTACTTGAGATTTCTTCAAAAAACTCTAATAGGTTGGTCAGGCAGGATCTACCCTTTAAAAAACCATGCTGACTTGGACCTAACCTGTCATGCATCTCCAGGTATTTCATCACCTCATCCTTGAGGATCGACTCTAATATCTTCCCCAACACCGATGTCAGACTAATCGGCTTATAGTTTCCTTTTTTCTGTCTCCCACCTTTCTTAAACAGCAAAACCACATTTTTGACCTTCCAATCTTCTGGAATCTCTCCAGAGTCTATCGATTTCTGGAAGATCATCGCCAATGGATCTACAATCTCCAAAGCCACCTCTTTCAAAAACCCACAGATGCACCTAATCCGGCCCAGGAGATTTATCAAATTTTAATCCGTTTAGTTTGCCTAGCACAATTTCTCTAGTAACACTAACTGAATCTAACTCTACTCCCTGAAGCCCCTGTCTGTCCGGGATATTACCGGTGATTACATGGTGAAGACAGACATAAAATATTGTAATCTCTGCCATCTCTCAATAACCCATTACAATTTCTCCAGCATCATTTTCTATCAGTCCTATGTCAACATGTGTCTCTCTTTTATTCCTTATATATTTGTAAAAACTCAGTATCGTTTTTAATATTGTTTGCTAATCTCCTTTCATAGCTCATCTTTTCTGAGCGAATGACATTTTATGTCTCTTTCTGTAATTGTCGAAAGGAATCCCAGTCCTCTGATTTCCCACTAATTTTAGCTTCCTTGTATGCCCTCTCCTTTGCTTTTATCATAGCCTTCACCTCTTTTGTTAGCCACAATGGTACCATCTTTCCTTGGAAAAATTTCTTTTTCCTTGGAATATATCTATCCTGCATGCCTTTTATTACTTGCAAAAATATCTTCGAGTCCTGCTCTGATCCTCCAGTTAGTTTGCTTTCTCAGTTTACTTGAGTCAGTTCCTTTCTCATACCACTGTAATTTCCTTTCTTCTTCTTTGGCTTGGCTTCGCGGACGAAGATTTATAGAGGGGGTAAATGTCCACGTCAGCTGCAGGCGCGTTTGTGGCTGACAAGTCCGATGCGGGACAGGCAGACATGGTTGCAGCGGTTGCAGGGGAAAATTGGTTGGTTGGGGTTGGGTGTTGGGTTTTTCCTCCTTTGCCTTTTGTCAGTGAGGTGGGCTCTGCGGTCTTCTTCAAAGGAGGTTGCTGCCCGCCAAACTGTGAGGCACCAAGATGCACGGTTTGAGGCGATATCAGCCCACTGGCGGTGGTCAATGTGGCAGGCACCAAGAGATTTCTTTAGGCAATCCTTGTACCTTTTCTTTGGTGCACCTCTGTCATGGTGGCCAGTGGAGAGCTCACCATATAACACGATCTTGGGAAGGCGATGGTCCTCCATTCTGGAGACGTGACCCACCCAGCGCAGCTGGATCTTCAGCAGCGTGGACTCGATGCTGTCGACCTCTGCCATCTCGAGTACTTCGACGTTAGGGATGAAAGCGCTCCAATGAATGTTGAGGATGGAGCGGAGACAACGCTGGTGGAAGCGTTCTAGGAGCCGTAGGTGATGCCGGTAGAGGACCCATGATTCGGAGCCGAACAGGAGTGTGGGTATGACAACGGCTCTGTATACGCTTATCTTTGTGAGGTTTTTCAGTTGGTTGTTTTTCCAGACTCTTTTGTGTAGTCTTCCAAAGGCGCTATTTGCCTTGGCGAGTCTGTTGTCTATCTCATTGTCGATCCTTGCATCTGATGAAATGGTGCAGCCGAGATAGGTAAACTGGTTGACTGTTTTGAGTTTTGTGTGCCCGATGGAGATGTGGGGGGGCTGGTAGTCATGGTGGGGAGCTGGCTGATGGAGGACCTCAGTTTTCTTCAGGCTGACTTCCAGGCCAAACATTTTGGCAGTTTCCACAAAACAGGACATCAAGCGCTGAAGAGCTGGCTCTGAATGGGCAACTAAAGCGACATCGTCTGCAAAGAGTAGTTCACGGACAAGTTTCTCTTGTGTCTTGGTGTGAGCTTGCAGGCGCCTCAGATTGAAGAGACTGCCATCCGTGCGGTACCGGATGTAAACAGTGTCTTCATTGTTGAGGTCTTTCATGGCTTGGTTCAGCATCATGCTGAAGAAGATTGAAAAGAGGGTTGGTGCGAGAACACAGCCTTGCTTCACGCCATTGTTAATGGAGAAGGGTTCAGAGAGCTTATTGCTGTATCTGACCCGACCTTGTTGGTTTTCGTGCAGTTGGATAATCATGTTCAGGAACTTTGGGGGGCATCCAATGCGCTCTAGTATTTGCCAAAGCCCTTTCCTGCTCACGGTGTCGAAGGCTTTGGTGAGGTCAACAAAGGTAATGTAGAGTCCTTTGTTTTGTTCTCTGCACTTTTCTTGGAGCTGTCTGAGGGCAAAGACCATGTCAGTAGTTCCTCTGTTTGCGCGAAAGCCGCACTGTGATTCTGGGAGAATATTCTCGGCGACACTAGGTATTATTCTATTTAGGAGAATCCTAGCGAAGATTTTGCCTGCAATGGAGAGCAGCGTGATTCCCCTGTAGTTTGAGCAGTCTGATTTCTCGCCTTTTGTTTTTGTACAGGGTGATGATGGTGGCATCACGAAGGTCCTGAGGCAGTTTTCCTTAGTCCCAACAAAGCTTGAAAAACTCATGCAGTTTGACATGCAGAGTTTTGCCGCCAGCCTTCCAGACCTCTGGGGGGGATTCCATCCATACCTGCTGCTTTGCCACTTTTCAGTTGTTCGATTGCCTTATATGTCTCATCCTGGGTGAGGACCTCATCCAGCTCTAGCCTTAGGGGCTGTTGAGGGAGCTGGAGCAGGGTGGAATCTTGGACTGAGCGGTTGGGACTGAAAAGAGATTTCATGAAAATTTCATGAACATATGTTTGGTGGTGCTGGAATCAGGGTAGCAGACAGAGCATTGTCGCTGGGGACTCCGGGTGTGGGCGCAGACGTCATTGGCCGAGGGCTGGTCCGGTCTGCTGCTATCGTTCTCCACGATGTAACCTAGGGGAGGAATGTATGGGGATTGGGGTTGGAATGTGATAATGTTAGACCTGGCTTGGGCCAGGTCCCTTACTGAGACCGTGTCCTCCCACCCATCTGGGTACTTGATATAGGCGTAGTGTGGGTTTTCGAGTAGCAGTGTAACCTAGTCGACGAGGGAGTCACTTTTGGAGCAGTGGACATTACGTATCAGTAAGACAGGTCCAGGGAGTGTCAGCCAAGCCGGTGTGATTGTTCCCAATTCCGATTTTCGTGGGAAGGAAAACATATGTTCGTGCGGTGTAGCATTTGGAGCAGTGCATAACAGGGACCTAATAGAGTGTAGGGCGTTTGGGAGGACGTCCTGCCAGTGACTGGTGCGGAGGCCCTTGGACCGGAGAGAAAGCGTGAACGCTTTCCAGACAGTGGCATTCTCCCTTTCGACCTGCCCATTCCCGCATGGGCTATAGCTAGTGGTCCTGCTCAAAGCAATACCACGTTCCAGGAGATACTGGCTCAGCTCTGCACTCATGAACGAGGACCCCCAGTCACTGTGGATGTAACTGGGGTACCTGAAAATGGTGAAGATGCTGTGCAGTGCCTCTAGGACTGAGGAGGCGGTCATGTCTGAGGAAGGGATAGTGAACGGGAAGCAGCAGTACTTATCGATCACTGTGAGAATGTAAGTATAATGGTTTGTCGACGCTTAGACATTCAAAGGACCGGGTGGCTTTAATAACGTGGGTGTTCTTGGGCCAGAAGAAATGGGGTTTGCACAGTGCGTATTGGGCAAGCTCAGGTCATGGAGCGGATCTCCTCGACCGTATAGGACAGTTTACAAGGTGGGAAAACCTGGTGACCCTCGGATGACAGAGCTCCTCATGGAGTCTCTGCAACCTGTCCAGTTGTACACTGGCACATGTCCTGCAGGAAGGGCATCAGGTGGGTCATTAAGTTTACCAGGGCAGTACAGAATGTCGTAGATGAAGGTGGAGAGTTCGATTCTCCACCTGGCGATCTTGTCGTTTTTGATCTTACCCCACTGGTTGCTGCTGAACATGAATGAGACCTTGTGTGGGTTGGTCAGCAGTGTAAAGTGCCTGCCAGCAAGGCAGTGTCGCCAACGATGTACTGCCTCTACAATGGCCTGGGCCTCTTTCTCAACAGAGGAGTGTCGGGTTTCTGGGCCCTGGAGGGTCCTGGAAAAGAAAGCGACAGGTCTACTGGCCTGGTTTAAGGTGGTCGGCAGCGCAAAATTGAACACATCGCTCTCTACTTGGAAGGGTACAGATTCATCTATGGCATACAGAGTGGCTGAGGCAATGTCCGACTCAATGCAGTCGAAGGCAGCTCTGGCTTCCGCTGACAAGAGGAAGGAAGCAGACTTAATCAGTGGCCGAGCCTTGTCAGCGTACTGTGGGACCCATTGGGCATAATAGGAAAAAAACCCCAGGCAGCGTTTGAGTGCCTTCTGGGTTTGGGGCGGTGGAAGATCCATGAGAGGGCGCATGCGGTCGGGGTCCGGCATTACCACTCCATTTTCCACCAGGCAACCTAGAATAGCGAGACAGGTGGTCTGGAAGACACACTTCTCAAAATTGTAGGTCAGATTCAGCCGTTTGGAAGAATTTCTCAAGGTTGGCGTCATGGTCTTGCAGGTCATGGCCACAGATGATGACATTGTCCAGATATGGAAATGTAGCTGTCAGGCCATTCTGGTCATCTCTCACTGAAAGACTGCGACGCGATGCCATTTGTGACACTGAAGGGAACCCTGAGAAATTGAAACAAACGCCCGTTCGCTTCAAGTGGATTGGGAGTAGGTGGTAGGCTGATCGGAGGTCGATGGTGGAGAACACATAGTATTGGGTGACCTGATTCACCACATCCGTGATGTGCAGAAGAGGCTAAGCATCCAAGAGCATGAAGTGGTTGACTGTTTGGCTGTAGTCAACCACCATCCGCAGCTTCTCCCGATGCCCTCGTCCAGCAATGTGCGCACCTCACTTTTAATAAATTTCCTGTCCTCGAAGCTATACTGCCGGCTTTTAGTGGCGATTGGTTTCCAGCCGTGGATGAGGTTGGTGAAGAGTGCTGGAGGAGTGATCCGGAGGGTGGAGAGGATGCAAGTGGAGCGTTGGGGCCCGGGGACTGGCATGGGCTGTCACTGGTAGGAGGCCTCCGGGGTAGAGTGGTGACAAACAGAGAGTGGAGAATGGGGACCCCCGTAGTGTAGTGAGACTGATTTAAAATGACATTGGAAATCCAACCCCAACAACACAGGTGCACATAATTGGGGCAGGACCAGCAACTTAAATCCTGTAAATCTGACGTCCTAGACTTTCAGAATCACTGTACAATACCCGTTGATGCCCGTTGAGTGGGCTCTTGAGGCCAGCGAGATCTTCTTGTCTATTGGGTGAACTGTCAGCGCACATCGGTGGACCAGTTCAGGATGGATAAAACTCTCTGTGGAACCTGAATCAAATAGACAGTTAGTGTATTGACTGTTCACTTTAATAAACTCCATAGCCTTAGCTAGGGGATATGGCTGGTCCTGGTCTAGTGTTACAAATGCAGCAACCAGTAGCGGGCATGAGGATGCCTCTTGTAGTGTGATCTGGTGTGGTGGTACACCACTGGCCTACTGCAGGGGGCAACATCTGTACCTGCAGGAGTGTAAGGGGACAGGACAACACCTTGCCGGCTATCAATCGGTCAGCCTGAATGGATCATGCCCCACCCAGTCGGCTGTTAATCACCCTCCGGGATATAAGCCTGCGCCGGCCTCCTGAGGCCTCAGTCAGAGATGCTGCAGTCACAGCCAGCCTGGCTCTGTGGAAGTCTTTGTGGATTAAAACCTGTTGTACAGTCTTTATCTTTGTGTGTGTCTGATTCTGGCTAACAGTGCATCACAATTTATTCCCAAAATTTTCCCACAGTGGCTATGGAAAAACTCCTGTGCACAGGGAGCCTTGAGGTTGACCCACGCCACCCGGAAGGCCAGACAAACTTCGAGATCTGGCAGCATGCGGTCGAGGCAATCATCGAGGCACATGAGGGCGACATCCTGGACTCTGATCAGAAGAGGTTGGTCCTACTCCGGTCAAAGCTGGGTCTCCCCACCTTCCAGGTAACCAAAGGCTTCTCCACATACAAGAGCGCAATGGACACTCTGGAAGACAACATCTATGCCCTAACCAGGACTGTGGAAGTCATCCAAACCCTGAAAGCAGCAGCTCTGCACATCGAAGCCTTCGACTCCAGGTTCCCCCAGGCTCCTTCATGGCCCTCTAACACTGCAGCTGCAGCCCCAGGCCGAACTGGGGAGGAGAACATCACTGTGGCAGGCACCCAGCACCCCTGTAAGTACTGTGGGTCCTGGTGTGGGTCAGATCGACGATCACGCCAAAACTGCCCAGATAGGAACCAGTATTTTTCCCAATGCGGCAAGAAAGGCCACTTTGCAAAAGTGAGCCTCTCTAAACCTGCCGGCAGCTCAGCAGCCCTCTATGACCTCCCCACCTACCCCGCGGACACCTTCACGTGCACATGCCGGTCAGTGCCATTGTCCCCACAATGACTTCCCCCTTCCCCGACTTCGACCGCGCAACATCCGGCCCCGCCAAGCGTGTGCTCCAAGCATCTGCACCAGCCCCTGCCCTCGCTGGCGTCGCTCACTGAGAACTACAGCGACATCACTTTTGGCTCACGGTGTGATGTCACTTCCGGCTGACATAACGACATCACTGCCGCCAGCCATGATGATGTCACTTCCCCTGGCGCAGTGGACATGGCTGGGGAAGGAGGCTGGCCAGGCAGTGGGCCCCCGCTTGCCATGGCCATCTCAGGCCAGGCAGTGCCTGACACGGAGGGCCCCTGATGACATTGAGAATGACATGGTCAACACGGGTGATGACCAGGCCGACCTACCTATGCTCCCCACACCTCCGGGTGCCATCAGCTGCCGCACATTGCACCCAGTGACTGACGACAATGTGGTCAACATGGGCGATGACCAGGCTGTCCTACCGACACTCCCCACGCCTCCGGAGGCCATCGGCTACGCATGCTGCACCTCACGACTGATGTCGACGTGGTCAATATGGGCAATGACCAGGCCGACCTATCGACGCTCCCCATCCTTCTGGATAGCGAAGACTCCGACTCTGAGATGGTCCTGGCTACCACCACGCTAACCAGGGACATCCCCCATGATCACGGGTGGTCGATGATGGAAGTGCGAGTCAACGGGCAGGTAACAAAGTGCCTGTTGGAGAGTGGCAACACCAAGAGCTTCATTCACCCGAGCGTGGCCCACTCCCTAAGGTTTAAGGTCCACCCCACTACCTGCTCGATCACCCTCACAATAAGACTGTTGGTATCCTTGGGTGCTGCTCAGTCAATATAACGGTGGGAGGGGAAACTTAGACAGGATTCAGGCTCCTGGTCATGCCCAAACTCTGCGCACCACTCCTCCTGGGCCTGGATTTCCAGTGCCACCTGCAGAGTGTCACCCTTGCCTTCGGGGGGCCCCAACCTCCACTCACATTGCACAGCATGCCAACCTACCAGCTCTGGCCAACCTGCTGCCTCTCCACACTGCGCATCACCCCACCGGCGCTCTTTCTACATCTTGCGCTAGGCTGCAAGCCAATTGCCACCAGAGGAAGGCGCTGTTGCCTTGCAGACAGGGACTTCATCAAGGTGGAGGTGTGGTGACTCCTGGCGGAAGGCGTTATAGAGCCCAGTAACAGCCCTTGGAGAGCCCAAGTCCTGTTGGTCAAAGGGGGAAGTAAGCCAAGGATGGTCGTGGATTACAGCCAGACCATTAATCGGTACACCCAGCTGAATGCCTACCCCCGCTGAGGATCGCCAACAAGGTCAATGAGATAGCCTGCTACCGGGTTTTCTCCATGATTGACCTGAAGTCGGCGTATGACCAAATCCTTAACCACCCGAAGGACAAGCCCTACACTGCCTTTGAGGCAGACGGGCACCTGTACCAGTTCCGCCTGGTTCCTTTTGGGGTCACGAACAGGGTCTCCGTCTTCCAGTGGGAGATGGATCATATGGTAGACTGGCACAAGCTGAAGGTGACGTTCCCATATCTGGATAACGTCACTATCTGTGGCCGTGACCAGCAGGACCACGATGCTAACCTGGAAAAATTCTTCCAGACGGCCGCAGAGCTGAACCTCACTTACAACAAAGAGAAACGTGTGTTCAGCACCAACCGCCTCACCATCCTGGAGTACATCGTGGCCCATGGAGTCGTCGGCCCAGAACCAGAAAGGATGTGCCCATTAATGGAGTTTCCCCTCCCCCCATGCTAAAGGCCCTCTGCAGGTGCCTGGGCCTGTTCTCTTATTACTCGCAGTGGGTCCCTCGCCTCTCGGACAAGGTCCACCCACTGACCCAAGCCACAACTTATCCCTTCCCACCCGAGGCATAGGGAACCTTCACCCACATCAGGCAAAGACATCATGGACGCCTCGATGCAGGGTGTGGATGAGGACTCCCCCTTCCAGGTGGAGGGCGATGCCTCCGAGGTGGCCCTCGCTGCTATCCTCAACCAAGGGGGGGCGCCCCGTCACCTTCTTCTCCAGGACCCTCCACGGCTCTGAGCTAGGGCACTCTGCCATTGAAAAGGAGGCCCAGGCGATTGTGGAAGCGGTCCACCACTGGCGCCACTACCCGGCCGGCAGGAGATTCACGCTCCTCACAGACCAACGGGCCGTGGCGTTCATGTTTAACACTACCCACAAGAGCAAGATCAAGAACGACAAGATCCTGCACTGGAGCGTTGAGCTGGCAACCTACAGCTATGCCATCCAGTACCACCCCGGGAAGTTTAACGACTCACCTGATACCCTCTCTCGCACCTGCGCGTCTATGCATGATGACAGGTGCAGGCATTGCATGAGTCCCTCTTTCATCCAGGCATCATCCGGTTGTACCATTTAGTTAAATCCCAAAATCTGCCATACCCCATCAAGGATGTCAGGGACATGATCGAGGCCTGTCGGGTCTGTGCAGAGTGTAAACTCCTCTTCTTCCGCCCCCCCCAGGCCCACGTTGTAAAGGCTACTCGGACTTTCGAGCGTCTTGGCATGGACTTCAAAGGGCCCCTGCCTTCCATGAACCGAAACATCTACTTCCTTACAGCAGTGGACAAGTACTCACACTTTCCTTTCACCATCCCTTGTCCGGACAACTCCACGGCCACCATTATCAGGGCCTTGAGGCAGATTTTCAACATGTTTGGCTCCCCTGCCTTCATCCATAGTGACCGGGGGTCTAGTTTCATGAGCGACGAGCTGCGCCAGAACCTGGTAAGGGGCATCGCGACCAGTCGCATGACAAGCTATAACCTGAGAGGCAATGGGCAAGTGGAACGCGAGAATGGGATGGTCTGGAAGGCAGTCCTCCTGGCTCTCAGGTCAAAAGGCTGGGCCGTTGAGTACTGACAGGATGCCCATTCGGTAAATGCTGTGCACGGCTACCAACAAGACCCCTTACGAATGTCTGTTCTCATTCCCCACAAGGTCGGCGACTGGAATGTCACTCCCAGCATGGCTCATGTCCCTGGGATCGGTGCTTTTGCGTAAGCATGTACGGACACACAAGGCTGAAGCCCTGGTGGAGCAGGTTTTCCTCCTTCATGCAAACCATAACTATGCTTACATTAGGTTCGGCAGTGGCAGGGAAGACACCATCTCAACCAGGGACCTGGCACCAGCAGGAGCACCCACCACACCACACCACCCTCCATCCCAGGATGACGCTGACCGGGCATACATCCCCATCCCCAGGCAGCTATGGGGCACACAGGGCCTCCTTGACCACCAGGGGCCCACTTCAGCCTTAGGAGACAAACCCCCACCCCCCAACCATCCAATACGACCCATATAGCTCATCCCTGGCCATCTCTCCACGCAGCACCACACCAGCACACACACCCCTGCCGCCAGCCCCCCCACTTCCCCTCTGACCAGTGACCAGGAGCCAGTCCTACGATGGTCACAGAAACCCCGGTGGCCACTGAGTCATCTCAATCTGTAAATATTTTATGTACATAGTGGGTGCGATTCCTTGTTACTGCCCCCCACCCCAGGACAATTTTAAAGGGGGTGAATGTGGTGGTACACCACTGGCCTACTGCAGGGGGCGACCTCTGTACCTGCAGGTGTGTAAGGGGACAGGACAACACCTGGCCGGCTGTCAATCAGTCGGCCTGAATGGATCAAGCCCCACCCGGCTGGCTGTCAATCACCTTCCAGAATATAAGCCTATGCCGGCCTCCCGCGGCCTCACTCAAAGTTGCTGCAGCCACAGCCAGCCTGGCTCTGTGGAAGGCTTTGTGGATTAAAGCTTGTTGTACAGTCTTTATCTTCGTGTGTGTCTGATTCTGGCTAACAGTGCACCACAGCTGGCATGATGACGTCACTCGATCAGTGGATCGCCGTCGGCGATCAGTGGAGGTTGCGATGATCGCAGTGAAGACATGTCGGTGGTGCCCTCTGCCTGGGAGAGGTCGGCACCAGTGACAGCAGGAGGATGCTGTGAAGGTCGGCCGTGGTCAGCAGCAGCGGCCAGTGAGGTGATGGCGGCAGCGGGAGCGGCAGTAGCAGCGGCGGCGGCAGTGTCAAGTAGGCCCTCAGCGGTGGCGGCGGCAGACTGGACCTTAGCGGCAGCAGCAGCGCACCTTGGTGTTGGAGGACGGCCACAGTTGGCGGTGGCAGCAGGCTCAACGGTGGTAGCAGCAGTGGTGGCAGCAGTGGCAGGTAGGCCTTTGGCAGCAGTGCAATTTTGTGTTGGAGGGCGGCCACAGTTGGCAGTGGCGGCAGGCCCAGTGGCGGTAGCAGTGGCAGCAGTGGCAGTGGCAGGTAGGCCCTCGGGGCTTGCAGAATTTGGGGAAGACTGTTAGGCCTTACGCGAGGCACTGTGTTTGGCGGCAGCCATTTTAGATTGACAGACAGTAGCGAAATGGCCATTCTTCCCACACTTCTGGCATCGAGCCTTCCTCGCAGGGCACAGGGATTGGCTGTGTTTCTCCCTCCAGCAGAGGTAGCACCTTGGGGCAGCTTTGGGCAGTACGGCAGCAGTGAGGCCATCGATGGGGCGAGGGGAAGCAGGATTTCTACTTACATCATAGCGAGGGCCTGTTAGGTCTGCTTTGTTCATGAATGAGTGAGTCAAACACCAGACTGAGTCGAAATCAAGGTTCTTTGTTCTTTATTGCCGGATTGTAACACTTGCAACTAACAGTGTTAGTTGGAGAAGGCGCATTCTGCCGTTTTCAGCAAGTGGTGTTTTTTTATACCTCAGGATACGTACTTAGTAAATTATCATACCATTACATTGTCCAATGAATAAACTGTTGCTATCCTTCTCTGTTAGTCTGCTGCACATCATTCTTGTTAGTGCAAAGCTTATCTTGAGTGTACAAGGTCACATCTGCATTCTGTTACTCCTTAGTACTGGGTGACTCCTTCTCCGGTCCCATCTCATGATGTTTTTACCTTACAATCCCTCCTTTGTCCTCTTTAGAGGACAATCTTGGCCTGACTACGCTACCACCACGTTACATTAGTTCGCCTACTATTGCCAAGCTCTATACGGGTTCTGTTCACGGGGTTGATCGGCTGGTGGGCGAGGGCTCCCCCCAACCCTCCTTTGCATATACCCCCCATCCGTTTCCCCGATTCCATTGCCCGTTTACAAGTTTCATTCCCATTTTCCCCCAAGCAAATAACTAGCTATCCCTTCTAAGCATTAGTAATTAGTTAAGATAAAAGTTAACATTCGTGCTACAGTCTATTTTATAACATCTCCTCCCTGTCGCATTCTTCATCCGACTCCAGATCGATCTCAGCATTTTTTTGATGCCTCCTTTGAAGTGAGATAGTCCCACTCCGTAGCTTGTAGAGCTTGATATTTCGGAGGCAGATCATCGCGGTTGGCAAAGGCTCTCTCAATGGTCCTCGTGACCAGCATTCGAATGCATGGAATACAACAACAGCCACAAGTGATAAAAATGGATACAGAAATGAACAATCCTAGGAAAAGTTGTCCCAACATTGTGCCCCATTTCCCAAACACTCCATGTAACCAGGACAAAACAGGGTTAGAGACTCCAGATTGGGCTTTTAATTCCTTCGCCAATGCCTT
Source organism: Narcine bancroftii (assembly GCF_036971445.1). Lineage (NCBI taxonomy): Eukaryota > Metazoa > Chordata > Chondrichthyes > Torpediniformes > Narcinidae > Narcine > Narcine bancroftii. Next base: position 317,277,330 of record NC_091469.1, on the reverse strand, counting down.
AAGTTTTGTCAGCCCCTTAGTGAGTGACCCATCTGGCCCTGTGTTATTAGAGATAGAAGTGCAGCATAGATCGAACTGGAAGGTGCTATCCTTGTCTTTATCTATCTTCAGAATAACTTTGGCTCCGCATGGATCCGAACTACTCTGTTGGCTTGTTTGGCAACCCATCAACAGGAATGCCCATAGGGCCCTCGGCATTGTCCACATTTGTGGACTCAGATCAGAAAGATATTTGTCTGAGTCCCCGTGATCAATATTTTCTCCTTTTATGGGTCGGTCTCTTTCTACTTTCTCATTCACTACCTGATCCCATGCTTCAATATTCAGTCTGATAAATTTCCCTCCCTCCGAGGTGGAATATCCCAGGATTTCTGTCTGCCTGTATTCACACCCCATCGCTTCCTTCACCATCGGACCCAACTGTCAGGCGTGGTGATCTTTGGCAATTCCCAAGGTTACATGTGGCACACTTTCTACTCCTAAGCAGAACCACTCCATTTGTTCTTCTGTCATGACAACCATAGCAGCTATTTCCTCCTTACCCACAAAGATAAATGGACAATGTATCATTTCTGTCTTCCCTTCTTTTAGAGAGTCCCACCTCCCCTCATACTCCTGGTCCAGGTGGATGGTATAGTTTAATGTTACATGCATAGGATCCAGTGGATATTGGTAATCCCCATACTGAGGAATACTGGCCCTCCACTCAAAAAACTGTTTAATCAACCCCGGGCCTGGTTCATCATACAGTAGTCGACTCCAGATAATAATAACCTCCACAGAGTCTTCTGAAGCATTGGTTGGAGTCATTACTATAAACTGTCCTTCCCTTTCTATTGTGTCCCCTGGGTATGTTAACCGAAGGCCCTTCTCAGAACATTGTATGGTTATTCCCAGTTTAGTAAGAATGTCCCTTGCCAATAAATTAATGGGGCAACTTGGCACAACCAGGACAGGTGCTCTAACCCTTTGTCGTCCAAATGTCATGTCGATGTTATCTGTATAGGGCTGTGTTTCCCTGATCCCGGAGGATCCTATTGTAGATAATGTTTTGCCCGAAAATGTGCTCCCTGGGGGCTGTTTAATCACGGTCATAACCGCTGCCCCTGTGTCAATCATAAATTCAATTTTTTCTCCATTTACCGTCTCCCAAATTTTCGGTGGCTCCCAGGGAGGCGTGATTTTTGATTCTCCAGGGCCCCGTCAATAATCAAATTCAGCACCTTCCCTAATATCGTCATCACACTGGGGTGCCTGGACTTGTTGATCACTCTGCCAGCCCCCAATTTTCTGGGGCCGATCAATGTGTCCACCCCTACCCCTTGCTTGTCCTCTAAGATAATTTTTTCGGTCATAGTCTAGTGGTTTCACGTCTTTCTCTTTCGTCCTAACTATGTCCAGGCGGGCATGTCTACTCTTCTCCCTCCTGAGTTCTTTAATGCTACTTCCCTCCCATGGTGGGCTGTATCTCATTTCCTCATCTGTACTACACTTCTCGTCCTTTATTCCTATTACTGTTCCTCCAGTTTTGAGTTCTGCTGACAGTGTTGGAGTTATCTTTTCCATTTCTTTCAATACACCTACCATTAATTCTTTTTGTTCCTTGCTGGTCTGCCCCAGCACATTCACATCTTTGTTTAAGTTTTTAACGTTATCCTGAACCTTTTTCATGTTCCTTTTCTGCGTCTCTAAGTCTGTTTCTATTTTCTTGGATCCCGCGGGGGTCTCGACATCTATTACTCCCCCTTCTATTTTTAGTAAAGGGGCCTGTACCTTGTCTGACGCGTCCCTATTCCCAATGTTCCTGTCATGTCCCAGTGTTTCAATATCTGGATATAAGGGACGTGGCTCCTGGGTCCCGTCTGGGGTGTCAGGGGTATCTTGTGACTCCACATATGCATAGGGCGGGGGTCTACAAGCTATTTCTACAGGGGCCATAATAGGTGGGTTATCGGGGAGACCAAATTCTTCGAATATAGCTAGGACATCGCGGTACTGCACCTCCTTGTCTCTCATCTTTTTTTGTGCAGACTCTCGATTAAAGATTTTCCTTTCTATGTCCCGTTTGTATAATTGTATAAGACTCACTTATAAATGATTTATTGTCAGAGTACATACATGACATCACATACATCCAGAGACTATGAGAGAGAGAGGGAGAGAGAGAGAGAGAGAGAGAGAGAGAGAGAGAGAGAGAGAGAGAGAGAGAGCATAGCGAGAGAAAGAGATAGAGAGGCAGATACACAGAGCATGAGAGATAGAGAGAGAAAATGCCTTGCACTGGCCCCACTGGGAGAAAAGTCTTCAGATTAACACTTTCGTTTCATGGTTACACCTTTAAAAGGTTCTCATCCTGTGATCACTGGTCTGGATCAGATTGGGTCTCCCACCACTGGGAACCATCACTCCTTCCTTCCCTCCCACCTCGAGTGAGCTACACGTCAGCCCACAATGTCTGCCCTGATCCCACAATGGTGGGGGTGCGGGAAAGAGGGAGGGAGAGAGGATAAAACAGGATCCCATTTGATGCGGAGCTGGAATTGTGGGCACAAAATTAAAACCAAATTGTATTTCTCTGCCCTGCCCCACCTGGGGATTTCAGGGCAGCACCGCCACAGATTGGGATTGGGAGGGGGAGTGGGTGAGAGAGGAAGGGGGGGGGGGAGAAGAGGGAGAGGGGGAGAGAAGAGAGAGGGGGGAGGGTGAAAGGAGGGAGGGAGAGAGCAAACCCGGACACTTCGTGGCTGGAAACTGGAAACAGGCACTTTTCCTTTCCCTTCTGTGTTTTGTTTTTTCCAGCTTATCTAAGACCCTACGCTTTAGAATTTTGTTTCCCTCACCTGTCAGGAACATCTCAGCGCTCCCGGGTAACCACCCCATCTTCCTCCAGCGATCTACACATTTTCGGAGAATTTTTTGTTTCTCCAATGCCACATTACTGGTATTTCGCTTCCCTAACTCCTGATTAATTTCCCTAATAACTTGGTCAAAGGTCTTAGCAGACAATTGTGCAGCCATTGCTGCAGGGTCGCTTCCTAATGCCTCTTTTAATTTAGGTTCTTGTCCGTTTAGGGGATCTATGTTAACGAAAATCGCTTTTAAAAATGTCTCTTTGCAGGCCGGATGAAAAAAATTTTTTAGTGAAACAGTCTCTAAGTCTGGTCCTCCGGTGGACCTCAGACTGTCCTGTATACTCTGATTGCTCGTCTTCCACTCTCTGTTTTCCCAAAGAGGTCTGAAAGTTAAATTACAACTAGGAAACCAAATTTTTTGGGCTATATTTTTGTCCAGTTTCCCTGTACCAATCTATGAATTTACGTAACTTTATCTCCTTGGTGATGCTGGGAATACCCTCATTTAACTTATCAAAAATACTTCGAATAAACCGGGTGTCTCTTAAGATTCTGTCAACTTTTTCATTGATATCTCCTACCTGATCCGGACACAACTTTTGCAGCCTTTCGTCGTCGTCCTTGTTCACCAGGCAGGCGTCCCTGAGTACTCTTTTTTCGTCTCAAGGTCTCTAATGTCCGCTGTGGTATTCCACTACGGCGAATTGGGGAAATAAATTCTTAAGTTTTCAAGTGTACAAACATTATCATACCTACCGGACATTTATAAGTGAGTCTTTTTATACAATTGAGACCAATAAGCCTGAACCTTCGTTTTCTTTCAAAGCCCAACCTTCACGTGGGAGATTTCTCCTCTTAATAACCAGTTTAGGGGAGAAAACTCAGGTCCCCAATTGTTCATAGACCACCTTCTCACTCTATTGGACTTTGCAACGACACAATAAAGACTTTTTAAACTCTAGTAGTTTGTCGGCGAAACACTTATCAAATGTCACTCAAACACCTTAAGGACTTTTCTTTTATCTGTAACCACTTACGTGTTACAATCCTGGAAGTGACGACCTTCAATTATGGTCGTCTAATTTGTCCGATCTCCAGTTCTTACTGACAATCATAAAGATTTTAAAAGAGAGAATTTTGTTAAAACAGGCTTCTCTGGACCTTTTTATCAGCCGGCTGAGATGATTGTCAAGAAAAACAGAAACCGTCGTCCAGTGTCCACTCACCCATCACGTCGGGGTCACCAAATTGTTAGGTCTGCTTTGTTCATGAATGAGTGAGTCAAACACCAGACTGAGTCGAAATCAAGGTTCTTTGTTCTTTATTGCCGGATTGTAACACTTGCAACTAACAGTGTTAGTTGGAGAAGGCGCATTCTGCCGTTATCAGCAAGTGGTGTTTTTTTCATACCTCAGGATACGTACTTAGTAAATTATCATACCATTACATTGTCGAATGAATAAACTGTTGCTATCCTTCTCTTAGTCTGCTGCACATCATTCTTGTTAGTGCAAAGCTTATCTTGAGTGTACAAGGTCACATCTGCATTCTGTTACTCCTTAGTACTGGGTGACTCCTTCTCCGGTCCCATCTCATGATGTTTTTACCTTACAGGCCCCAGCCCTGTGTATAAGCGTCCATGTTTAGGGCTGCAGCCTCCATTGTTTCAGCAATTTTCACCGTCTCAGCCAGGCTGTCTCCCCCATGCTCCAGAAATCATTGCCTCACCTCGTTAGAGCGGATCCCAGTCACATAAGCGTCCCTGATGAAGTCGCCAGTGATGCCGGCCGCAGTTTTGTCGGTGCCTGCACATGCTCACCCCAGTAACTTCAGTGCCTGGAGGTAGGCTCTGCAGGACTCACAGGGCTGCTGCCTCCTGGTTGCTAGCATGTGCCTGACATAGACCTTGTTCACAAGTCGCTCATAGAGTCCCTTCAGCATCTTCATGTCTTCCTTGTAGGAGGGTGTGTCCTGGATGTTCTCTTAGACCCTCGAGGACACCATGGACATCAGCACCAGTAATTTGTCTGCGTCTTCCTCCACTGCAGGTATGCCTTGAAACACCTCACCCAGTACCTAAAGTCATTCTGGGCAGTAGCTGACTGCTGATTGATGCTGAGGCATTCTGGTCGCAGCATTCGCTCCATCGTTTGAAACTTTTTGCTGATTAAATTGTACATGTCGAATGGACCAAAGACTTGTTAGCTCAAACCAAGGCTTTAATCAGCAAAAAGACTGGAGCATATTACAGCACGGTCAACCAGTCCAGACTGACCTGGGTCTGGTTAGGAGCAGCTCTTTATGACCTGCCAGTAGGCGTGGCTACGACTCTCAGCCAATCACAACAACTATAAGCAAATATATACAAATATACATTGGTGATAGCATCCTGTACTATCACAGTCCCCACAAGCAGTATCCAAAATGACATACCTATTGTTGGTGGGAATGTCCACAGAGGTGTTCTGCATCACTGGTCCCTTCCTTTTACCCCCCACCCCCCCTACAGTCACCCATGTCTCTGCATCCTGTTTGGGGTGATGGCCTCCATGTAGTTTCTCTCAATGACCTCCTCAGCCTCCTGAATAAACCGCAGTTCATCCAGCTCTAGCTTCAGTTGCCGAACTTGGTCTGTGAAAAGCTGGAGCTGGATCCACTTCCTGCAGGTGTGGTTATCTGGGACAAGTACACGATCCCAGATTTCCCACATCCCACCGCTGGAACAATCGACAGCCCGAGCTGTGATGCGCTATCAAACAGAAAGCAGACACAAAACAAAGTCTGTTTAAACAGGATTTATTCTACATAAACTTCCACAGAGCTGGCTGTGAGAGTGATATGCAGGCTCTGAGACTGATTTCGAGGGGGCCGGATCTAGCTTATATCCCGGAGGGTGATTAGCAGCTGACCGGGTGGGGCTTGGTCCATTCAGGTTGGCTGATTGACAGCCGGCCAGGTGTTGCCTTGTCCTCCAGTGCTCTTCTGCAGGTATAGAGGTTTCCCCCTGTAGTAGGCTGGTGGTGTGTCACCACACTAGCTGACTCCATTAGCTTGTAGATTAACACCCTAGACTAGTCTTACTTTCTCTTCTTACCTCAGCCCTGCTCGATGTAGGCGCTTTCTCCCCACCTGCTTTCACTAAAGCCTGATGAGCCAAAGCCTGGAAGTCCCACTCCTTCGCTGTGCCACTCACTCACACCTGGGCCGCTCCCTGTCCCTCCCCTCCTAGTTATCGGCCTATTAGCCATTACCCAATTAATTAATTAACCTCCCCCCCCATAAGTGACCTTAGCAAACACTTCTTCTTACTTTCTGGCCTATTCTTTCCTCTGCTGCCTCGTCTCCCGAATGTTTGACCAGGCCCCGTTAGGTGCCCTTTTATATGCCTTACCTTGACGACTCTTCCTCACTCCTCCAACGGTTGTCTCTGATTCCTTTCCCCTCCTGATTTGATCAACAGGCCTCCAGGTAAGTGCCTTAAAAAAGACTCCTTGCCTTACCTTCCCTCCTCTTTACTCCTCTCCTGACTTTTATACTAGTCCCCTGTAAATGACCTTAGTAAACACTTCTTACCTCTCCTTTCCTCCACCACCTCCTCTCCAGCATATGGTAAAACAGGCTAAATGTGAAACAAAAACATCCATTATGCCCATTACTGCAGGAACCAAGTGAAAGAAAGCAAGGATCATGCAGTAGATGAAAGGGAGATAGAAGAATTCTATGTAGACGTTGTGACTGAAAACAAGAAAGAAAACAGAGAATGCATGTTGAGATTAAAAGTGAATGACATGTACATTTCAGTTAAATTGGATACTGGAGCACAAATTAATGTAATATCAGAAACTGATTTTAAGAAGATTAGACTGAGACCAAAGATGTATGGAACAAAAGTGAAGGTGAAAGGATATTCAGATACCGATATACCAGTGCAAGGAGAATGCATGATCAAAGTGAAACACAAGGACAAAGAGCACATGCAAACATTCATCATGATGCCAAAGAATGTACCGACCACACTAGGTTTAACAGCCTTTGAGAAAATGAATCTGGTAAAAAGAGTCCCCGTTGTGGAAAGTGAAGGAGAGACAGTCTATGATGAACTCATGAAGGTGTACAATTACCTATTTCAGGGTCTCGGCTGCCTTCCAGGAGAACACACGATAAGAGTGGATAAATGTGTGCCACCGATAATACATCCATGCAGAAATGTTCCATTTGCAAAAGCAACTAAAAGGAGAGTTGGACAGAATGGAAAGCCTGGACATGATTCAGAAGATAGATGAGCCAACAGAGTGGGAGTTCACTCGTCGTTGTGGACAAAAAGAATGGAAAACTTAGAATTTGTCTGGATCCAAGAGATCTAATCAGAGCAATAAAGAGAGAACACTTTAAGCTTATGATGCGTGAAGAAATCATGTCACAGTTTGCAAATGCAGTTTTTCAGCAAATTAGATGCATCAGCAGGATTTTGGCAGTTGAAATTGGATGAAGCAAGTCCATTTGGCAGATACAGATTCCTAAGGTGACCATTTGGAATTGTCTCAGCTCCTGTAGTGTACCACAAAACTATCCATATGGTCTATGAGCACCTGGACAGAGTTGATACCTCAATGGATGACATGATAGTATGGGGACTAAGGAAAGCACTAGAAGCAACAAGGAAAGCAAACCTGAAGCTGAATAGAGAGAAATGCCAACTCGGGTGACAAAGTGTCTTAAATGTCCCTAATGTTTCAGCCTCCACCACCATCCCTGGCAAGACGTTCCAGATCCCCCCCACACACACAACTCTTTGTGTAAAAAACCTGCTCCTGATGTCTCCCCTAAACTTCTCTCCCTTCACTTTGTACACATGTCCTCTGGTGTTTGCTGATCCTGCCCTGGGAAACAGGTGCTGGCTGTCCACCCTATCTATGCCTCTCATAATCTTGTAGACCTCTCATCCTTCTATGCACTAAAGAGAAAAATTCCAGCTCTGCTAACCTTGCCTCATAAGACTTGTTTCCCAAGGCAACATCCTGGAAAATCTCTTCTGCACCCTCTCCATAGCTTCCACATCCTTCCTATAATGAGGTGACCAGAACTGAACACAATACTCTGATTTGTAGAGTTGTAACATGACCTCTCTACTGAACTCAATCCTCCTAATGGCCCGTGATAGTTCGTGGGTACCTAATTTTGAACCTATTCCATTTGGGCACACAGGAAGCATTGCACCAGTGGTTCTCAACCTTTTTCTGTCCACTCACATCCCACTTTAAGTATTCTCTAAACCATAAGTGCTCTATGATTAATAAGGGATTGCTTAAGGAGGTATGTGGAAAGAAAATGTTTGAAATCCACTGTTAATTGTCCCTAATTGACTCATTATGTGCATGGTTTCTTTTTTGACAGAGTAGATTTGATACATTTCAGTAATATGCCAAACCTTTAAGTCTTTACCAAGATTCTGTGGATCACATAGGATGGACCTGATAAGAATAGTAGCTTTCCTTCTATAAGACACCTCATTCCAGTTTCCTTCATGATCACTGTTGTTGACACAAGTGTCGTGGTTCATATAATTAACTCAAAGTTCCTGAATGCCTCGCTTAACTTCACTAGTCCAAACACTGAACAATGAAGAATTTGCTTCCTGAACGCTTTTGGGTGTATCTTACAAATTTTAGGCTACTGATCATGAAAATCATCTTAATATTTTCCAATCCCATACCTATTATTTTTAAGATATAAACTATTTTTCTGATTTCCTGTCATATCTTAAGTCCACTTCAAGCTACAAATCCATTAAGTTCAGCATATCATTGAAAGTTCATTTTCTGCCTTCGCACTCGGACGTCTTCCCTGCTGGTCTTGGTGCAGTCAGTGACGGACACAGTGAAAGGTTTCACAAGGATATTGTGACCATGGGAAAGTGGTATCAGGGCAACTGGAATCCATCAGTGCTGGCCAACTATTGTTGGACACTGATATGAGAGGCATCAGATGCTGAGTACAAACGAAAATCAGCGGCAAAATTTTTTAAGGTCAGTTGAACTAACGTAATGTGGCAGCATCATTATGCAATTAAACATGCTCAATTCAATAAAAGTTAATTTAATGTTTCTCCATCTTCCTAAGTGATACAGGAAATCTGAAAGTATCTCTGTGTTCAGTTGTCTATTATAATCCCCTTTTTTTTCAGGAAGCGAACCCATTGAATTATTGTCCAGTGTTATTTCACCAATATGTATTTCATAGTTGGTGTGGGAAAAATGTGTCAAATCCAAATGTTGCTGGTATTTTGACCGACCTTTTCAAATACCCAGCGAAAGAGAACATTCAATTGAAACGCATTCAATATCACGTTCTTTCATTCCCATTGGTGGGTTTAGGTAAAGGTAAAGGTTATCATGTAATACTACATTTATAATTTAACATACATGAGATTCTTCAACTTTTGTCTACCGTGAGGCAGGCAGAGAGCCGTCACTTTGTCCGGCACCCCTCACAGAAACCCACAGCCCCAGGCAGTCTCCCCTCCAGGTACTGGCCAGGTCTGAGCCTGCTGAGCTTCTGAGATCTGACAATTTCAGGCGAAGTCAGGCTTATGTCTAAACATGATTTAGAACAATATTTCTACTGACCAACTTTCCTCGGAGGGTATCATCGGTACAGACACCAGGTGCAGATGTCAGGGACTTTTCAGAGTAATTATTCAACGGCACAATGGAGACTTTAAAGCGAGAAATCTATCACCCTCAAAGATGGGCATAAAATAACACACAAAATCCAACTGTTTCCATAACTCCAATGGAGACCATAAACATTATCTTTAACAAAAGTCTGGTATCCATTATTGGAGGTCAAAATGAAAAAAAAATGAATAAAACGTAATATCTTAAGCAAAATGGACACCATAAAACATTTAAAGGAGCAGCTCATCAAAACTCCTACAATGGGGAGGCACAGCTAGCGTAACGCTTAGCACAACGGTGTTACAGCGCCAGCGACCCAGGTTTGGACCTGGCTGTGGTGATACACCACTAGCCGACTGCAGGGGGCGACCTGTGTACCTGCATGAAGAGCACCGGAGCACAGACCACATTTGTCAATCAGTCGACCTGAATGGATCAAGTCCCACCCGGTCGACTGCCAATAAGCCACATCCGGCCCCTCGAGGTCAGTCAACCGGAGTTGCAGCTAACTACAGCAGAAGTATTTAAGTAGAATAAAGCCTGCTGTTCAGTCTTTTTGAATCTTGCATCTGCTTACTGTCACCACAGTGCATCGCACCGGTACAATCTGTAAGGAGTTTGTACCTTGTCCCTGGATTTCCTCCAGCTGTTCCGATTTCCACCCACTGTCAATTGGGTGTAATTGAGTACCACAGGCTCATAGGCTAAAAGGGCCTATTACCTCACTGTATGTCTAAATTAAATTAAATGGATGGCAACTTATTAAAGAAGCTTGAATATCTTTGCCTCTTAATTTATTCTTATTATGACATTATTATTTATTCTTATTACTCAGACCATCGCCTGAGTAGTATTCCACCCTCTACTTGGGTAAAGGAACCTCTAGCTACTCCAGATAGGAGGCAACGGGAGTGGAGAAGGATCTAATTCCTCAAGGCCATGTATCCATGAAGGTCAGGCCACACAGAGACAAAAGACCCATGTAGATCTCTTCCACAAAGTCATGCGCATGTCGACAGGAATCATTTGGATTCAGGTCAGATCACGTTTCAGATGAAAACAACATAATTTGCTTCTTTGTTTCATTTCAATGCATTCAGATCCTTCTCAGAGACAGGGCGTGGATGATGGTGGAGATGAAAAACTGTGGTGGTCTAAATTCAAGATTCCCTGTTATTGCCACATGTACAAAATACACAATAAGACTTTTCTTGCTCTTCAAGAAATAATTGCTAAGTTACCTAGTGCCAGTGTTCAGTCTCAGCTTTGAAGCTCCATTTCCTGGCGCCCTTTGGAGGATGAAGTCAGGGGCAGGCAAAATCCTGGAATACTAGTCCCACAGAAACTGTTCTTCCAATAGCAGAAGGATGATGATATGAAAAGTAAAACACAATTATTGCTGATGGATCACAACTGAACCAGATCAAGTTTTGGAAGTCAAAATAGGTAATTTAGCAACATGGCTCAGTTATTGTAATTTAATGTTGTAAAAACTTCCTCTCCCATGCTAATAAAGAAGATCAAGAGTAACTTGTGGTTATTTATTGAAAAACTGCAAACTTAAATTCATTCCATGTAATTTATTCATAAACTAACAGGACATAAACAAGCATAAATAACAGGAGACATTTCTTTGCCTGCGTGCACTGGAATAATGGAATTTCCATTCTGTGCCATTTGAGTCAGTGATGGGAGAATAGAACTCATCTTGGCCTTTGCACCAAAGCCTTAGAATTGCAGCTAAAAGCTACAAGTTGCTTGTGTTCACAATGGCCTCATCCAATACTTTCAAAGTTTTTAGAAAGTGCGATGGTTCCCAGCATAGTTCCTGAACCTTTCAAGTTGTTGTCATACCCACAAAAGAAGTGAGAACTTAAAGAAACTGCCATGTTTTTGTGAACATTTTGAAATGTGGCTTTGTTTGAAAATTCCAGTATTGTCAAATCACATGAGAAATGGCATTCACGGAACCAGGCTCAGTCACCAAAACGTCGACCATCTTTTACTTCCTATGGATACTGCGTGACGAGCTGAGCTTCTCCGGCACTTCTGTGACCACGAGACCCCAGCTCTTGCAGATTTTCTTGTTCACATTCACAGCACCAACCTCTTTTCAGTTCCATATCTCTTGGCTTCTTCTGCAGAAATACTATTGCCATTCAAGCTGTTTAGGAAATAATTAGGACAAGTTAAAGCCTACTCCAGACAGGCACAATAGTTCCACTTCTTTGTGAAGTGGTACTTTATAATAGAAGAAAGACACTGTGGATACTGTGAAAAGATTAAAACCTTTAATTTTGTGCCTGTCTCTTTAAGAGAACCATTTTTTGTAGTGTTTCCATAGTGACTATGATGTAATATGTCATAATATCCACCCAGGCTAACGGCTTTCTCTTTCATTCTACAAGATGTGAAGGAAGCGTGAGCACGAGAAAGTTTTCTTTGAATTTTTGTCTCTTTTTAAGATTGTGTATCTCTTTAAAAGCTCATGTATCTCTATATCTTTTGTTTCTCTATCATACAGTTAATACTTTGTTATTCATCGCTATGAAAATCTTAATGCAAAGCTACGCAAAATGGTTATCCATTTTATCAATGAATTAAAACTACATAAAGTAACAGTTTGATTTGTTGCATTAAAGAGATCGAAATTTGGGATATCGCAAGTCTCATTTTGGAAAATCATACTTTGAAATTAGGGTATATTAGAATAAGGGAATTTTTATCTATAGGCTGAAATATTGCTCAAATTTCAGCACAGAAAATCGCATTGAAGACGGTCTCACAAGTCAGATATTTTCAGTTACTTCTTCATGCCTTTTTCTCAAGGAGCAATGTGAAGGAATGGAAGGAAATGCATCTTTATTACCAGAGTCTCATTGGCAAAGTCAGGCAAAGGACCCAACCACATTGGATTGCAAGCCAATATTCAGCACCAGAGTACTCATTTCCAATCTGCGAGACAGTCTGAAACAGTGTTCTGAACCCAGCACCATCTGACTCAGAGAGAAGCAAATGTTCTCCACAAGGAGTCGTGGAAGATTCCTGTTGCCAAATTTATTTTTAAAATTTTTTTAACCACAATATAATTACATTACATTCAATTGTACACTATTTCAAAATAAATTATATATGTGGTATATACCCTCCCATTCTCCTCAACCCACCCCTAAAAATGAAAAAAATAAAAAAACTTGAGGATGCCAAGAAAATTTTAAAAAATTATACAGAACCATCTATTGGAGGTTATCAAGAAGTAAGGTCTTCAGGGAGCCCATTAAATATGCAAACCAACATTTTGTAAATATGGGCTCCAGATTTTCCAAAAGCCGTGATATTTATCTCACAGTTTAAAAGTAACTTTCTCTTGTGGTAACAGCCCTAAATCTAGTTCTGACTTCCATGATATTGCTATACAATTCCCAGCAACAGCTAAAGCAATTAACACAAATTCAATTTGATAAATATTTAAATTTAATTTTGGCCTTCTAGCCTTCATATTACTCAATAAAAATAACATTGGGTCCTGTGGGATTTTGACCCCAGTAATTTATCCCAAAAAATTACCTACCCCAAACCAAAATTGTCTAACTTTAGGACATTTCCAAGTTGAATGTAAAAAAAAGTTCCAATCTCAGATCTACACCTTAAACACAAATCTGATACGGCAGGATTTAATCTGTTTAATTTTTGCGGAGTCAAATATAACTGATGTAAAAAGTTATATTGGACCAACCTATATCGTATGTTTAGTCATTCTTACACAAATCCATCCAATCCTTGTCACTTATTTGAGTATTTAAATCTAATTCCCATCTTAGTCTTGATTTATGTACCCCATTTTGGGGGCCTTAGTTATACATTACTGAAATAAATTTATTTACAGTAGTGTTAGAAATCAATAATTCTAATTCACTTTGATTATGTAACATCACACTAGGACCTATTTTGCCAGATAAAAAAATCTTTAACTTGATAATAACAAAGTAAAGTATTACTAGGTAGATTAAATTTTTCTCTCGTTCTTTCTAATGTTATAAATCTCCCATCATCAAAATGATCTTCAATCCTCTTAATTCCCTTCTGTCTCCACCTCCTCAAGAATTGGTTATCCATTTAAGAAGGAATAAGCCTATTTTGATATAGGGGGATTTTCCTAAATATTATACCTTTCATCCCAATTTCATTATCAATAATATTCCACAACTCAATCAACTGTTTCAAAATAAATGATTCCTTACTTCCAAAAAAAAACAATTTATAGACAAAATCCTGGGGATTCATATCTTCTATTCCATTAAATTCAACAGAAGCCCAAGCTTGAATACTATCTAAATTAAACAATAAATCTCAATTGAGATGCTTTATAATAATTCTTAAAATAAGGAAGCTGTAACTCATATTTCCAGGTCAATATTTCCAAAGAAACCCTTGGCATTTAATCTTTCCATAGACATTTCCTAACTGCCAAGTTTAAATCCTTAACATTTTTTTTAAGAAATTGAAATAGGAATTATTGAAAAAGATATTGAATTCTAGGAAAAAACATTAATTTTAACTCAGTTTACTCTACCAACTAAAGTAATAGGTAAATTAATCAAGTTTTTTAAATAAGCAACAATTATATGAAGCAAGGGTAAGTAATTCAATTTATATAATTTTTTAAAATCATTATCAATTCAAATACCTAAATATTTGCTATCTATGTCCAGCCCCCTAAATTTTGTGACTATTTTACAATCTGTATAAACAGCCAAGGGCAAAATGTTTGTTATAGTTTTGATGCACCATCAATTACTTCAAAGACTAGAAGTTGTAGAGAAACTGATAGGCCTTTATTGACAACAGACTGGTGGTGCGTGCATCCTGGTCAATTGTCCTGCTTTGAGGGGGGGACCTGTGATTTAGGGGGTCAGTGGGAGGAGCCTCACAAACAGTCAGCAACGGCCGTGCCCTAACATGGCCAAACATATATATCCGTGGTTCACCATACTTATTGGTCTTGAAGACCATTTTAATGTGGCAGATCAATACCAGAGTGAAAAATAACTACCCCCAGATCGCACCAATCTGTGCGGCAGAAATGTTCTCTTGAACCAGCTTCACCTGAGAACAGAGCCTTAACCACCCCCATCTCAGGTCATGGATTCAAAGGAGTAACAACATGAATAACAAGGACTTAAGTGCATGCTTGAAATTGAAGTATTTTATAAAGTTAAGGAGAGGGGGAGGAATTGTACTACTAATTGGACAAGGCTTTCCAAGAACTCCCTCAGGTACGATGGCTATATTGCCCCCTTTCAGATAGTGAGGCTTCTTACCATATCTCTTGAATTACTGTATTTCCATTAAGTACCTCGAGGAAATGGTTCGCTCCCACAGATGTAATTTTATTCTTTATCAGCCTGTAAACAAAATAATGTATTTGATTAACTCTACACACTGTGCACTTCTGCATTGCGAGTTGCAATGGCCAATGTAAGTGACAGACGGGCTGGTCTTTGAGTTGCTTCAAATCATCACACGAAGCCACACGTAATGTCAGCCTTAGGGCAGCAGAGTGGTGCAGTTGATTTTGCAGCCATTCCTCAGCTCCAGGCATGGGTTCAACCCTGGCCTCTGCGACCGTGTAGAGCAAGGGTTCTCAATCTTTTCCTTCCCACTCACATCCCACCTTAAGTAATCCCAATGCCATCCAGTGCTCTGTGATTAGTAAGGGATTGCTTAAGGTGGTCTGTGAGTGGGAAAAAAAAATTTGTAAACCACTCTTTTAATCATCCCTCATTGACTCGTCATGTGCACGGTTTCAGAAGAAAATGGGCCAATGACCATTTTTGTCAAGCAAAATATTTCAGTAACAATTGGGTCTAGAGCAATGATGCTCAACCTTCCCTTCTCACCCATATCCCACCTTAAGCCATCCCTTACTAATCACAGAGTACCAATGGCATCGGGATTACTTAAAGTGGGATGTGAGTGGAAGGAAAGAGGATGAGAATCACGGCTGTAGAGTTTGCCATGACCTTACGGGTTTCCTCTCAGTGCTCTGGTTTCCTCCCAGAGATGTGCAAGACGGCAGGTTAACAGGCCACCATGAAATTCCTCTGGTAGGGTGGGTAGCAGAAGAAGCAGGATGTGATGGAAGGGATCAGACGGAATAGATAATAGGGAAGTTGGTTACTACAAGTTCTCTGAAATTTGGCCTAGGCTTGGTATGCTGAACGTCCTCCTTCTATGTCATGGATAGAGCATCGCTGTTACAGCGCCAGCGATCATGAGCATTTATTTTGTCGAATTCCGCGCTGTTGGTACGTTCTCCCCATGTCTGGGTGGGTTTTCACCAGGGGCTCTGATTTCCTCCCACCGTTCCAAATATATCAGGGGTGTAGGTTATTTGGGTATAAGTTGGACAGCACGGACTCATGGGCTGAAATGGCCTGATACCCCGCTGTATATCTAAATTTAAAATTAAAAGAAAAAATCAAACACAAGAATGCATCTTGAGGCTTAGCCACTGAAACTAATATCCATTTTGTTCAAACATCCAGTGCCTCCCATCCTCCAAAGCTTTGCTCGATCATGAGTTCTCCATCAATACCACCCCCCTCCCCTACCCTCTATAACCTAATCCAGCATGGCAACTTTCCGAAAGCCTACTGCTTCTCCGCCATTACCATCGTCACCAGATACAGCCTCGACTCTGATAGTCCCAGAGGCTTGGGAATTTGAAACTAATCACATGGACTCAAAGCCATGAGAAATCTGGAAGAATGGGTGGTGGAAAAGGCCCTTTGATTTTATGCAGGACCAGACTGACATCGTAATGAGGGTAGCAAATGCTACGGGCCACGGATTTTCATTATTACATTTAATTGGGGTTATGAACACAGACTAACCCCAGCAACTTGTAAGATGGGTCAATACAGCTGGAATCGCTCTGGCAATGTCGGCAGCAGGGAAACGCAGAGCAGTTCCAGATGCGTGGGGGATTCTGAGTAACAAAGGCGGTCATTGATTTTGTATGCTGCCAGCCGTCACCTCCGCAAATTTTGCTTTAACAAAACGTGTGAGTAGGTTTTGGGAAGGGGAGGGGATTTCAGCTTAAGGGTGATTTCCTCCTCACTGCACATGCACTAGCCTGCAAAATTGAGGGCCCCTTTAAAATATTGGCTGCAGGCCCCAGCACTGGTTTTATGGGCCACATTTTGAAGATGACAAAAAAATGGCTTCACTGGATGGGACAGCTGGAGGCCATGCAATCAATACGCCAGGGAAGGATCAACAGGATCGGCAGCTCAATGCTTGGAGCCAATTCCAGCCATGACCACTGATTCCCCCCTCCCCCCACCCCCCCCCCCCCCCCCCCCGTCGCATCAAGCCCACCCCGGCACTCACCATAAGTGAAGCAGGCTTTTGTTTACTCTGAGTGCTTCTGCAAAAAAGAATGCTGTTTCGTCGTTCAACTGATTTTCTGTCAACCTGGTTCACAAAATTAAAAGTCAAAAATAGCTACTGACGTTAATCATTTTTCCTGCACCGTAAACAAGAGCGAAGTCTAGAAATCCGAAACCAAACAATCGCAACTCCCAATGTGTTAATAGTAGGGGGAACGGTTTATGATTCCACTAAATAACCAGGGGTGCAGTGCTGACAGAGCTCAGTGGAACCCTGCTCCAGCACCTCAGGGGACAGACCAGGCACCTCATGGAGCCGCTCTGACATCTCCTTGTCCTTGGTGAGCTCTGGCACCTAAAAAGATTGGCGCTGCATCCCTGTATATAACCTCCCAAGGATATTGCTGATTACCTTGGGGTATGGTAAGGATAATGGTATTGGTGATCTGTTGATCTGCATACCCATTTCTGGTGATGATCGCTGTGCTTGAACAACTTGCAGTGATTTGCCCTAAATTTTATTTGCCCTACCTTGTTCTTCTGTCCAAGTATCTAGGGCACCATGACCATAATTGCCATGGGTGGTGTGTCCAGTTCTCTCTCACAGCTACAAGCCTGACATCTGACAAAATGAATGCTCACCGTCTTTCCTGCCCCAGAGAGGATGGTTCTAGAACTAAAGAGGTGATAGGTGATTTAAGAGGGACCTGAGGGGCAAATCTTTCACACAGGAGGGTATCTAGAACAAGCTGCCAGAGGAAGTGTGCATGTTCAGAAGGCATACAGTAAAATCCCCGTAATGTGGAAAGCAAGCAACTGGCAAACAAAAAGGTGGAAAATAAATAGGCAAAAAAATACAAAAATTTAAAATTGGAGCACCCTAGCAGTTAGTTCACTAAACCATGCAATGTCTAGACTTCAGCAAACAGAAAATTCACTCATCCAGCATCTACCAATCCCCATAGGTGCCGGATACTGGGGGCTTTGCTGTATATGGATAGGAAGAGAACAGGGAATGACACAGGCCAAATTTAGGCATATGGGACTAGCCAGCACAGAATCATTTGTTACCTTGGACAAATTGGGCCCAAGGGTCTCTTCTATCCTGTTCAACTACAATTTTAGAACAGGCTGCAATAACAGGGAGAATGGCATTGATGGGATTGCTCTGACAGCTGGTCTAAATTTGATGGGCTGAGTGGCCTCGTTCTATGCCGTGGGAAATATTAAATCCGAGAGTTTGTACGTTCTCCCTTCTGACCATGTGGGTTTCCTCTGAGTGCACTGGGATTGGGGTTGGTAGGTCAATTGGCTACATGGCTATTACTTGGGTGATGTGGGCTCGTGTGGGTCACAAGGGCCTGTTAGCTGTGCTGTAAAAATTGCAACTCAAGTTCCAATAAAGCATGAAGCATGGACTGACCATTTCTACTCAGATCCACGGTGTCCCTCCAACCTCTCTCATTCTTCATCTAAGATTCCAGCCCCTGTAGCTTTTGTGTTTCCCAGTGCCGTTCTGATCTAAGGAAGTGCTATGCTGTTGGACATAAAGTTCAGATCCGACGTTGTACCAAAGCACTGTCTGCCCCTTACTAAATATCCCATGATGATATTTCAAAACTGTTCTCCTGGGTATCCTATTTCTTCTGCATTTCCGGAACGAGAGAACAGAGTGTGATTGCTGTTCTCTCATGGGTGTTTCGTAGTATTAGAAATAATGTAATTGAATTAGCCAAGGGGCAATGATGCGGCAGTCATCAAGAGAGAATTTCCGCTTGCTAAGACATCTATGAATTGGAGATTGGGGCAGCACGATTAGAGTATCGCTGTTACATCAGCAGCGACCGGGGTTCAGACTTGGCACTATCTGGAAGGAGCTTGTACGTTCTCCCCGTGCCTGTGCAGGTTTCTGGTTTCCTCCCTCCCTTTGAAATGTTCCGGGTCAACTGAATGTAATTGGATGGCACAGATTTGAGAGCCAGAAGGGCCTGCTACTGTGCTGTAGGTCTAAAATAAATAGTCTCAGAATAAGATTCAGGCATGTGGGATAGTTCCGCCAAAAAAAATGGGGGTTGAAAATATCCAAATGAGAGATATGCCGTTGAGCATTTTCCAGGTGCAGGTCGAAGGGAATGCAGATGGGAATCTATTGCAATCAAAGCTCATGAGGATTGGGCAGGAAAGTGGACTTGCCGTGACCTGAATAAACAGCAGAGAAAGCTCAAGCAGCCAATTGGTCCACTCCACCTGCTTTCACTACACATTCTTACGTAGTCAACTGGTCGTCAATTCACCATCCTTCAATGTCTGCACATTTTGCTGCATTATACGGTTCATTAGGGCGAACATCTTCAAGCAGCAAGTGGTTGGAGTATGGAACGACCTTGAATTGATAGATGCAGTTTGAATTTTCATATTTAAGAATGATTTGGATAAGTATGTGAATGGGAGAGGTATGGTCTGGGTGCAGGCAGAATAGTAGTTCACCACAGACTAGATGGGCCAAAGGGCCTGTTCCTGTGCCATAGTGTTCTATGGCTTTATGATTCCCACATTATAATGGAGGTTGAACGTTAAGAGAATAATGTCTAGTTTTCAGGTACCTTTGATGTTAATAAGCCGCTTTAACATTATGTCAATTCTCATGGGATGCCAACATATATTTGAAGTGAACCGCTGCTGCAAAAGCTGCTCTTCACCAGATTAAAATGAATATCCTGATGCCGAGACCATTATTATGAGCGGCAGGGTTAGCTATTACAGCACCAGAGACCTGGGTTCGAACCCGACGCTGTCTGTAAGCAGTTTGTACGTTCTCCCCATGACCTCTGCATGGGGTTTCCTCCCAACCCTCAAACGTGCGGTGCTGGCAAGGTGAACCAGCCAGAATCAGCTTCTACCATGTTGTACCTTTTATTTTAAAAAAATTAAATTACCAAAATATCTCCAGGGATCGGTTGTCTCGCAGTGCTGCCGCCAAGCTTTTGCCGCCCTCTGCTGAAATGCCGTTGGCCGCCAGACTAGATAAAGGACACAAACATTGTCAGGCGTAGTGAGGCAGCTTGATGGCCTTAACCTGCATGCCATAATGAAGAAGCAGTCCAATTGGCCTTGTCATGGACCAGAAGCTCTGGAACTCCCTCCTGAAATCATTCTCTCCATTTTGAAGATTCTCTTCAAAATCTGCTTCATGAAAAACAGCACTCTGAGCTACATCAGCTCAATTTCAGAATTTTCACTCTTCACGATCTTTATACCTCCCTCCAATGCTATAACTACCCATGAATCATGTGCTCCCTTTACATCCCCAATTTCACCGTATTCTTCATTTCCCCACGTGCTTTACTCTTCCCTTTGAAGGCTCAATGAAAGCGTACTTGAATGACACTTTCCATTTTTTCTTATTTCGGTGTCCATGAACCAAAATAAGATAATAGGCAGGCTGAGGTCAAGAAGTACTTCCTTGTAGAGCATTTAAAACCTCGGACAATAGGTGCATCAGAGATGCAAGTCCACAGGTTAGGCCTTATAAACATGTCTTCTGACTCATAGCGTGCATGACCACTGATGTGACAAGGCCTCATTTAATATATTAGGACAGACAGATTTTTGCAAAGCTAACGATCATGGGGAAAAAAGCAGGTAGGTGGAGCTGAGTCCCTGCCTGGATCTTATTGAATGACAGAGCAGGTTCAATGGACTACTCCCACACCCATTTCTTATGTTGTTTCATACATTAGAATGGAAAGGAGGCTCTTCCTTGACTAAACGCAACTCCCAAGCTTCCAAAGGCAATCAGCAGTCAGTGGCTTCATTCACCTCAAGTTCTCAGTGAAGTTGGAAGGTGGCTTTGGTCCTTTTAATGCAACAAATCTGGACGACTTGCTCTCAACCTTGCTGCGATGGCATTGCCTTGCAAACCACTGAACCGGTTTAAGTCACAAAGAAGTTACCTGAGCTCCTGTAATGAAGGGTGATCCCTTAAAGTTTCAGCAAAGGCTGTTGCTCCCAAATCTCCAATCTGGTTCCCCCACATTCTGTAATGGCAACCAATGCAGGTTCAAATCAACGTGTGTGAATATTGAGGTTACTGAATAATTAACGCCCAAGCATGCCTCATAACATTTTCCGTCGGATGCATGCTTACTGCAGAGAAATATCTCTTTGTGTAGAAATAGAGAATGAATGCAAGTTCAAGTTTATTTTCATCTGATTGTCCATAAACAGTTACTACCCAATGAAACAGTGCATCTCTAGGCCATAGTGCACAGACACACACAAACAACACAGCCAAAATAAATCATTTTATGGGTTTGTGGGATTGTCCAACAGGCCCACTGGAAAAAGCTGTATCCCAGCCTGGCAGTCCTGGTTTTAATGCACCTGTACCTACTGTCTCAAAGACCCTTCAAGCTGGATGGTAAGGGTCCTCAATGAGCTCCACTCCCTGTGGATATCATCTCTGGAGCAAATTTTAGAGATGCAGCATGGGAACAGACCCTTTCAGCCCACGAGCCCGTCCCACCCAACTTGCACCTGATCAACCTACAACTGCAGTACATTTTGAAGGGTGGGAGGAAACCAGAGCACCCGGAGGAAACCCACACAGACATGGGGAGAACATACAAACTCTTCACAGACAGCATGGGATTCGAACCACGTTCTGATCTTTGCACGCAGGGGGTGCAGTGCTGCCAGAGCTCAACTGGAGCACCACTCCGGCACCTCATGGGGCCGCTCCAGGCACCTCATGGGGCAGCTTCTGGCACCTCAGGGGGCAGCTCCAGGCACCTCAGGGGGCAGCTCCGGGCACATCAGGGGGCAGCTCTGGGCACCTCAGGGGGCCACTCCAGGCACCTTCTTGTCACTGCATCCCTGGTGGCACTACCCACTAAGCTAAACGAGCTGTCCTTATAGAGTGAAGGGAGACCCCAGTGATCTTCTCAGCCATTACCATCTCAGCAGTCATCTCAGGGAGTAGACCTTCAGCAATAATTTGTGATTATTAAAAGATCGCTTTTCCCTTTTAATCTCTAGGATTCCTTTATGGCTCCTGGTGATGAGATATTCCGAAATCAACGGCAACTTTACTTGATGGTCTGTACCCGAGAGACTCTCAACAACCACCCTGGCTATTCTGATTCATTCTCTTCCTCATAAGTATCTGGCTTCTGATTTATGCCTCGTTTTACTGAGAACACTGAAATCAGAGACTTATTGTGAGTGCACACCATTTGGAGATTCAAGAACCCAAAGGCTGGCATTTTTGAGTCATAGAGCTCCAACAGCATTGTGCAGGCCCTTCAGCCTAATTTATCTCTGCCAACCAAGATTATTCCATTTGCCAAAGCTTGGTCCACATCAGTCCTATCCATGTACCTATCTAAATGTCTCATAAAACATCACAATTGTTGCTGCCTCTACTACTTCATTAAAGATGGAGTAAAGCACAGACTGGGAAGATCATTTTGCTGACTAGACGCAGACTATGAGATCACTTCGCTGAACACCTTCATTCTGTCCGCATCAGTGGAAGGGATCTCCAAGAGGTCACCCATTTTAATTCTGCACCCCACTCCTGTGCTGACAATGTCTGTCCACCGCCAAACTAAGGCCACCTGTAAATTGGAAAGGCAACACCCAATGTTCCATCTGGGCACTCTCCAACAGGACGGCAGTAACACTAACTTCTCCTGTTTCTGCTGGACCATCCACATTCTCCCTCTCTTCCCCGGCCCATTGTCTTCTTTCCTCCAGCCCCTTCCCTCTCCATTCACAGAGCCATTCCCCCCCCCACCCCTATTTGCTCATGTTCTCTCCCTCCTTGATCCACCTATTACCTCCTGGCTGCGGGCCTGTGCTCCTCCCCCCACTATTTTGCTCATAAACCTGCCTACATTTTGCTCATACCTTGATGAAGGGATCAAGCCCAAAATGTTGGTTCTGTATCTTTATCCTTGCTATATAAAGTGCACCGATCTGCTGAGTTGCTCCAGCTTTGCGTTTTAGATTATTTTTATTTAAAAGTCACAATAATTCAAATCTATAGATTTTGCATCATACATAAATAGTGACAGTTCCCATTTTCTTACCATCCCTCCTCCCTCTCCTCCCCCCAAAATTAAACCCCAAAAAAAGAAAGAAGGTGTGACAGAGTATATAGAGGTGTTTGGAAGATAAATTGGGAAAGGTTTGTTAGAGCAGGTCATGCACAAACACTTTAAAACACAGAATCTTTGCAGGAGCTTTTGCAAAAGTGCTCAGAGTCTCATGATGGTCTGCTATTTGCAAAAGGCAACAAATATAACAACAGGGGGTAGCAGCTTTGTCTGAAAAACAATTTGCTGTCTGGAAGGTCATGCGATCTTTGCAGGCAGAGGGAGAACAGCTTTGCTCTTAGAATGGGAGGGAGTGAGAAATAGGAGAGACACAGACTTCGGTTCCAGAGGGACAAGATGGCAAGCTTTGGAAGACAGCCTGGTCAAAGGAGAGAACTGGCTGTCTGGTGTTTCCCTTGGAATAGGAGAAACAGAAAGGAACTCTGTGATGACCTGAAAGAAAGAGGTTATCAGCTGGAAAACCCTGAAGGGGGCAAGTTTCATCACCAAGGCACTGGAGTGACTGTCCTGGAATGAAAAAACTTTCTCTGAAAACCAACAAGAACCCTTCTGAGTGGTAACCATTTACCTGTTAAGCACCAAGGGCTGGTGAACTTTATTAATGCTAACTTCTGTGCACAGTACAAGAATTGCCTGCAACCAGTGAGATTGGACTGTGAACCTAAGATCTTTTCTAAACTTATATACACATTACACACACATGCGCTTAGAATTAGAGTGGGGGGGGGGGAAGGGGAGTTAAGTAAGTCAATAGAGATAAGTTAAAGTTTAATTCTGTTTTCATGTTCAAAGATAAATAAAAGCAACTTTTGTTTAAGTAATCCATTGCCGTGGTGTAGATCTATTGCTGCAGGATTTTGGGGTCTGGACTTGTAACAAAGGGAATAAAGAAAGAAAAGGGTGTCATCCAGTTATTATCCAATTTTTATTGACTCAATGAATCATATTATTTATAATATTATATTCAGTAACATATCCCTTTAAGAGATGAGGTTTGAATCTGGTGATCACCAATGAATTTTGAATATGATTCCCAGATTTGTTGAAATTATCCAAAATTATCTCTTAAATTATAGGTATTTTTTCTAATGGAATACAAACTATTTATTTCTTTGTGTTTTTTTTAGTGTGACAGAGTATATAGATATGTTTTTGGGAGATAAATTGGGGCAGGTTTGCTAGAGCAGATCACATACAAGCACTTTAAAATAGATCTCATTTAAAATACTGGAGCTCTGCCCAATGCTAGACATGTCGGGGCCAACAGTCTTTGTAAGAGCTTTGGAGAGTGCCCAAGAGACTTCACTAATGGAATGTCATTTACAAAAAAGCAACAGATGAAAGAACTTGTTGGAGCCGCCTTCTCACTGGAGCTGTTCTAAGAGGGTCATGTGGTTATGCAAGCAGAGAGAGTCAAACAGGCTTTCTCTCAGAGAGAGAGAGTGAGAGGGAGAGAGAGAGACACACACACAGATCACTTTGACAGTGTTACAGCCAGCAACAGCAGCTGGGACTGGAACAGGACAAGCTTACAAGCTTTTGGAAAACCCCATTTGGAAGATAGGTTGTGAGTGCTTAGTTCAGCCTGGACAAAGCCCTTGTGGTTCATACAAGAAGAGAGGACTGGCTGCCTAATGTTTCACTTGGAATAAGGGAAACAAAAAGGAACTCTGTGGTGACCTGAAAGAAATAGGTTATCTTCTGGAAAACCCTGATGGGGTGTGTTTCTTCAGCAAGATACTGATGTAGCTGATCGGAAAGGATCAGATTGTGTCCAGGAGCAACAAATCTCTCTCTGAAAACTGTCAAGAACCTTCCTGAGCAGAACCATTTACCTTGCTTGCAAGCTTGTGGAAAACCCCATTTGGAAGATGAGTTGTGACTGCTTAGTTCAGCCTTGTCAAAGCCATTGTAGTTCATGCAAGAGGAGAGGACTGGCTGCCTAATGTTTCACTTGGAATAAGAGAAACAAAAAGGAACTCTGTGGTGACCTGAAAGAAAAAGGTTATCATCTGGAGAACCCTGAGGGGGCAGGTTTTGTCAACAAGACACTGAAGTGGCTGATGGAAGTAAATCAGTTGTGGAACAACAAATCTCTCTCTGAAAACTGACAAGAACCTTCCTGAGCGGTAACCATTTACCTTTCAAGCACCAAAGCCTGGTGAACTTCATAAATGTTAAATTCTGTGCACAGTATAAGAATTGCCTGCAACCAGTGAACTTGGAGGAATGAGAAGTGATAATGGACTGGGAAACAAAGAACTTTTCTGAACTTACACACACATTACATACATGTGCTCTTAGAATTAGAAGGGGCTTAAGTTAGGTTAGTTAAGTCAATAGTGATAAATTAAACTGTGATTCTGTTTTCATGTGTAAAGATAATTAAATGCAACCTTTGTTTAAGTAACCATTTGTCTTGGTGAATATCTATTGCTGCTGGGTTTTAGCATCCTCTGGGCTCGTAACATTACATTATTCAAGATAACCATTACTCCCAGCTTGAACAAGATGCCTCCCAGGTTACTATTCAATCTTTCCCCTCTCACCTTAAAATCTACACTTACAGCTTCCCAAGTGAGCCATTTAATGCAAGTAGATTATTCCAGTCATTAGTGAGGCATGACTCGAGCATTGTATTCAAATCACCCACCAGATTTGGCAGAGAAGTCAAGGACTGGATGTGAAGCAAAGTGCCTTTATTGCAGCAATGCCAGGGAGACAGTCAGAAAACTAGGGACATTTGCCATTGAACACATAAGATTGGACCTCTAAAAGTTAAAGTAATAAACTGTCCAACTGGAACAGTCCCAGTGGTTTTCCTCATCTGATCTATTTTGTAAATGTGGGAAGCAATATTAAAATCACACTTACCCCAAGATTTTGAATGCCTTGTTTTTCTGAATTGCTTGTGCGAGTAATCTCCCTCCTTCACCTGTAAGTTTGTTCAGCCCAATTCTGAAAGAACATTGATAGAAGTTCACACATTACACGTTGAACACAATTCAGGAGCAAGCACCAGATTCTGCTCCCCCCCCTCCCCCACTCTTCTAGATTGCTCAGGCAGAGAATTTCAAGGGGACCTGTATCTCTTGGATGATGGAAACTTGGTGGAATCCAGGGTCGGCACCAAGTGGGTGGCCATCTCCAGGCATTGCCCTCCCCAAAGTGAGGTGCTGTGCTCCCTCCCCAAAATGGTTGCGGCCTTCGCTCACAGTCAGACCCTGCGCCCCCACCCCTTCCCCCATCATGAGCATCCAGCTTGTCGCAGGCTAGGGACTCTCCACCCATCCCAGGATGCGTCACTAGCGGCTAGTGATGCTTGACCCCATAAAAGCAGTGCTCTCAGCATCTCCATCGGATGGTGGTAGCAGCACCCCCACCCACCAACTGAGCGAGGTTTTGAGCTTTGCTCCATGCCCCCCCAACACACTAAAGCCCTCCCCCCTCAACTAACATTCATTCTGGCGCCAACAAAATGGCAGATGATTTTAGATAAATATTAAGCGTGACTAGTAATTCTCTGTTAATCACAGGTATTAAAGGTTTAAGAGAACACAGGCATATGGAGTGTAGCCATAATCTCACTGAATAAATGATCACGAAGGGCTAAATATACCACATATTCTATGTACCTGTGATTCATTTTAACTGTAAAATATTAAACATTCTGGAATTATAAAATCAAACCCAGAAACAGTCAGAAACACAGGTTAGGCAGTTTGATACTACCTAAAACCCTAACTCCAGATATCCTCTCCTCTATCCTTCTGCGCACTCACAATGCTACTTTAGCCAGCTCTGCTAATATTTAGAATCAGAAAAGTTGCTCCTCTTTCAAATTCTGCCACTTAAATTAAACATAGACACACAGCAAGGTAACAGATCCTTCCGCCGAGTCCGTGCCACCCAAAATGTTCCAATGAACCTACAGCCCCCCCCCCACCGGACCACTTGCGCGGTGGGAGAAAACCGGACCTCCCTCCCCACGGAGGAACCCCATTCACACATGGGGAGAATGTACAAACTCCTTACGGACAGCTCAGGATTCGAACCCTAGATCACTAGATCAGAGTTGTGCCATCCACTACACTAACTGTGCAGTCCCGGTGTATTACTTAACTACTCAATGTTCAATATCTATCCATAAGTTCCAAATATATTGGCCATAAATCTTGCAGAGAACTTTGAAGATTAATATTTTGATCCTTCAGAATCAGAACTGTCATTAAATTTGTTGTTATCTGGCACCAGGTTTGTGCATTAAAGATGAAAAAATTATTATAAGTTACAATACCATAAATACAAGATTTAAAAGAAATAATTAATGCAAACAGAAAAAGTGAGGTAGTGTCTGTGGATCATTGTCCGCTCAGAAATCTGATGGCAGATTTTGTAATGTTGAGAGTGCATCTTCAGGATGGTGGCAGTGGGGGTGTGGAATGATCTGTCAGCAGAGGTGGTGAATGCGGCCTTAATTTTGACATTTAAGAAGAATTTGGACAGGTGCATGGATGGGAGAGAGATGGAGGGATAGGGACTGGGTGTATACCTGTGGGACTAGGCAAAAAAAAGTTCAGCACTGACTAGAAGGGCTGAAGGGCTCTGTTTCTGTGCCGTTGTGTCCTATGGTTCTAAAAGGGCATGGCCTGGATGGTGAGGGTTCTTGCTGATGGAGGCTGCTTTCTTGAGACACCGCCTCTTGTAAATGGAGTATAGACTGATACCCACGGTGGCCCTGGTTGAGTTTACAACCCTCGGTACCACCTCCATACCAGACAGTGATGAAACCAGTCAGAATGCTTTCCACAGTAGAAATTTGCGAGAGTCTTTGGTGACATCCCGAATCTCCTCAAACTCCTCGCCTCTGGCGAGCCTTCTTCATGATGGTGCCAATGTTGCTCTTTGTCTTACAAAGAGGAATAATACCCCTCCTTCAATTTCTACTAGCTATTAATTGATACCACTGTTACGATTACATTACACAAAGTGGAAGAAATTCACATCAATGGTTAACATTTTTCTTACTTTACTGTTTGACAACTTGGGCATTCTTCAATAATTTGAGCAACGTAGCAGGCTCCAACATCAGTGATCTGATTTCTGTATAGGCTGGAAAAATAACAACCACATATGACAGTGACTTAGCAAAGGGGTTAACACCAGAATGCCATCGTTCAGAATGGGTCAAGAAAATTATGATAAAATGTACCTTTAAAAGGTATAGATTGTGGGGTTAGGGTTAGTTTAGGTACACTTCATGAACAGGTGTCTCAGTAACATTTCACTAAAGACACCTCATTTGAAATGCAAGAGCTATGCCCAAGATGGAGCCTTCACGTCTGCCAGTGTCTCGACAGTGACTTTGAAGAATACCAATGAAGACTTCACAAGTAGGTGTTAATTGGACTCATGTTGTGGAATTGAAATGGACTATTGGCTTTAAAGGAACAAACGTCCAAGCTCAGAAACTGATTAATATTTTGGCGGTGCCAGCAATCCAAGACTGGATGAAGTTCGCTGTTCTAGGAGGGGGTCATTAGGTTTTGCAAACAGAGAGGAATAAAAAACACATGCTATTGTAGAGAGAGGGAGAGGAAAAAGGGAGCGATCTGGGGATGGTATTGGAAAAGGGGCAGTCGGGCTGTGGGCGGGGGGAGGGGGGCGGTGTCATCCCGAATCTTCTTTCTTGTTATTATTCAGTCTGCAGCAAAGTTTAATGAAGAAGCCAGTGCAGTAATTTTCTGGCCAGACTCAGGGTGGCCATAGTGAGCGATAGTTGACCACCATGTTGTACCCCCAGGTCAACATTGTCCCTGCCAACACCCCCCTCTCAGCCCCATCACTATCCCCCCAGCACCGCCACTAACCCCCCTTTCAGCGACACCACCAGCCCCCAGCTCAGGGCCACCACTAACACTACACACCCCCTCCACTCATGCTGTTGTATGGGGGAGGGGGTGCTCTGGATGTGGCAAGGAGGCCAAGGGGGCAGCAGGCCAAGAAAGTTTGGGAACCACTGCGGTAATATTGCAGAGAAATTTCTGGGCAGGATAATATGTTGGTGTAAGATCAGAAAATAACTAACTGAATCAATTAACACTCGACATTAATGGTCATCCATTCTCAACAGGGGCCCAACTAACCCCACCACCTCCCCTCCCCTGGAGGGGGAGTGGTCACAGCACACTTTAGTAAATGCCTCATTTTCTTTTCACCTCTAGTAACATAATTTTTTATGCCTCAGGTTGGGGGGGGGGGGGGTCACAGCACACTTTAGTAAACGCCTCATTTTATTTTCACTTCTGGTAACATAATTTTTTATGCCTTTTTATATAGTCAGTAGGGGGAAGTACAGAAGAAATCAAACTGGATGGCTTCACAGGGAAGGGGGCCCATAAACTTTGAAGAGAGTTCTAAGGGGGGGCCATAGCTGAAAATAAATGGCTGAGATTGGCTCGTCTACATCAGCTTCAAATAATACAGATCACAGGGAAATAATTCTCATTTATGGCACCAATTTACGGCATTTTGAAACTGAAAACCAAATAAATATTATGGCAATAAAATGAAGCCCTTTGGCAAAAATGTTCATGATAAATAAAAATGGAACATTTCAGAGTATTCCCCCTGTCCACTTCTTGGCCCATAGTTTTGAAGCTGGTAAAGTGTTCGGATATTTTAAAGTCTGAAGGGGGCTTCCACTACCCTTTTAGGCAGCATGTTCTCTTTCAGGGTTATTTTTTCTCCATCAACTTAAATTGATGCACCATCTCCTGCATTAAAACATCATTAAAGGTTTATTATGGAATTGAGGACATGTCTGTTTCATCAATTAATGTTCTGGGCTGTTTGCACTGTACGGGCCCAGAGGACCCCAAAACCCAGCAGCAATGGAAACTCACCGAGACAAACGGTTAGTTAAACAAAAGTTGCTTTTAATTTTCTTTAAACATAAAAACAGGATCAAACTTTAACTTATTACTATTAACGTAATTTAACCCCCCTTCTAAGTCTAAGCGCATGTGTATGTAATGTGTATATGTTCAGCAAAGTTCCTTGATTCACAGTCCAATCTCACTTCTTATTCCTCCAAATTCACCAGTATCAGGCAATTCTTATACTGTGCACAGTGTTACGAGCCCAAAGGACCCCAAAACCCAGCAGCAATAGACATTCACCAAGACAAGTAGTTACTTAAACAAACATTGTTTTTAATGATCTTTAAACATGAAAATAGAATCAAACTTTAACTTATCTCTCTACTTAACTAACCCAAATTAACCCCCTTCTAATTCTAAGTGCACGTGTATGATGTGTGTGTAAATTTAAGAAAAGTTCTTTGGTTCAGAGTTCAATCTCACTTCTCCTTCTTCCAAGTTCTCTGGTTGTAGGCAATTCTTATACTGTGCACAGAATTTAACATGTATAAAGTTCACCAGGCTTTGGTGCTCGAAAGGTAAATGTTTACCGCTCAGGAAGGTTCTTGTAGGGTTTGCAGAGAGAGATATTTGTTGTTCCAGGATGTTCACAACTGAGGTACCAGCATTAATCCACATCAGTCTAAATGAGACAGACCCTTGCTTCCACAAAATGTGTGTGTGAGTGCGTGTGCATATATATATATATATATATATATATATATAGAGAGAGAAAGAGAGAGAGAGAGATTTTTTTTAATGTGTGTGTGTATACATGCCCATACACACACACACACACACACACACACACACACACACACACACACACACACATATATATATATATATGAGAGAGAGAGAGAGCAATTAAGAAATAGCAGAATGAACTGATTTATTGAAGGCAAATTAAGGTTGACAAGCTTAAATGTTGTAATGACAACACGGTTATGCAGCTGATTCAGACCGCAGGGAGAAGGTGGCCTGAAAAAACTATCCTGGTCCAGGAGTCTACCAGGGTAATTTTCCCAGGCTGACATTTTCACACTGCCGGTTCATGGGACGGTTCCCAGGTAAATTTCCCAGGAATTGCCATTTTACGTGGTGGTGTGAAAAAGCCTAATGTTTGCAGAACTCGCTCATTTTGTAGTTTTAGAACAGAATGAAGGATGAGGGGTTACAGTAAATAACTGGTACTGGAGAGAACACTCATGCTGGTATCAGCCAAGTGACTTACATTGGAGGAAAGTTCCAATTTTGTTTGAGTGATCGGTGAGCTTACTTTGATCATTTCATAGTCAGGCGATGACATTTTGGAGGGGTGAAGTAAGTCATTTTGATCTGCATCGTTCACATAGAGCTCCATGTATCAGGAGAATGACATATTGAGTGTATAACAAGATAAATTAAAAGCAGAAATGGGTTATTCTGCCCAATCAGCCTGTCCTGCCATTTAAGATGATCATGGCTAATCTGTCCCATCTCCTCTCTAATCCACGATTCCCTGTACTTCCAAAAACAAAATCATCCACCCTCTCCCCCTCTTTCAGCACAAATAACGATTAGCCTTCATGTTCAAAATGCTGCTTGGATGGCGATTCTCTGGCTGAATGAACAAACCTCTTATTTATAACTTTGGCCCCTCATTCAAACCTCTCCCACGAGGAGAAACATCAACCCAGAACCTTGCATGTTTTAAAGCGATCAGCTTTCAGTTTTTAAAAGAATAGAGGTCTAATTTTTTTTTTCTTTTGGCGGTTCATGCCAAGAGTTAGCCCAATGAATCTCTTCTGGATTGCCTCCTGTACCATTAGAGTGAACCTCCAATAACCTGCTAGCAATTCGGAACTCCCAATCATTCAGCACCTGACTCGCCAAGTATTCCTCAGTCCCCTTCATTTCCCCTTCGGCTCCAATTCCTGTGCCCCCCTCCAACTCTCCGGGACCCTGTTTTATTTCTAAATATTTTCTTTTAATTTTTCCAAGAAACATTATGACATAGTTCATATAAATAGTATTTTAAAATGACAGAGTCCCATATAATTCATAAAATCTCCCCCCCCCACACAACTGATAAAATTAAAAAGAAGGGGTGTTTGAGCCTTCATTAATTAGTCCATACCTTGACCTTCAGGAATTCAATGTTATTAACCGAACTATATTATTTAAACCTTTTCGGGGAAGTTACTTATATCCTTAAGCCAGTATGATTCAAACAAGATTGCCATATTTTAACAAACACGTTGTGACAGAGTATTTAGAGGAGGTTTGGGAGGAATTGTTATAGCAGGTTGCACGCAAACATTTTAAAACACAGAATTTTTGCAGGACTTCTGTAGAGTGCTTTTTGCAAAGAGAGCAACAAAGTTGCAGCATACAGCTTGCCTGTGAGAGCATGTGATTTTTGCAGGCAGGGAGAACAGTTTTTCTCTCAGAGAGGGAGGGTGTGAAAATGGAGAGAGAAGAGACAGAAATTTGTTCCAGAAGGTCAAAGCTGGCAAACATTTGGAAGACTGTCTGGTCAAAGGAAAAGACTGTCTGACTGAAAGGTGACCTGAAAGAAGGAAGATCATCTGGAGAATACTGAAGGGGGCAAGTTTTGTCAGCAAGACTGATTGAGAAGGAATCAGTTGCGGTTGTCCTGGAACAAAAGGAATCTCTCTGAAGACCAACAAGAACCCTCCTGAGTAGTAACCATTTGCCTGTTAAGCACCAAGGACTGGTGAACTTTGTTAATGCTAACTTCTGTTCACAGTACAAGAATTGCCTGCAACCAATGAGATTGGACCTGATCCAAAGAACTTTTCTAATCTTTAATACATATTTTACACACCCGTGCTTAGTATTAGAGGGGAGGTTAAGTAGGTTAAGTAAGTTGTTAGTAATAAGTTAAAGTTTAATTCTGTTTTCTTGTTCAATTATAATTAAAAACTACTTTTGTTTAAGTAACCCTGTGTTGTGGTGAATATCTATTGCTGTTGGTTTTGGGGGTCCTCTGGACTCTGTAACAATGTCCTATTTCTTTCTAAGATTGTTATCTTTTTACGGGGGGGGGGGGCACAACTTTGCATGTCCATATTTCAGTGAGTAATAAGTAGGGGGAGTTGGACTTCCATGTAACAGCAATACGTTTCCTGGCTACCGCTGGTGCAATTCTCATGAACGGGATTTGATATTTTGATCGTTTTGTGCCAATAATCTCTCTTTAGACAGATCAGAGTCCCCTTTCCCAGAACTCCTTCAAAATTACAGGGGTCTGTTGAGAAATTTATTAGGACATGCAAAAAATATAATTTTGATTTTAAAAAAAGTCTCTTGGGGTTAAGGAACAGGAACGGCGTCCAATAGTACGGAAAGACTGCGAGCCAGAGTCTCGAGTATGCCAGAATATTGTATCCATAAGTAGACCAAAACTGGGCACACCATTTCAGGCATGACCTTACCAGTACCCTGCGCATGGGATAATTGGGCAACCTAATTGGTAATATAGTTGTTAGTAGGGCCTGTGTGGTTGCAGGAGATAAGAATTTTATTGCATCTCCACATTGTCCTTGTGTATATGGCAATAATTCCACATCGTCACATGTGAGAACACATCTGAATTTCTAAACTACAACCTTCTTGCAATCAAGGTCAATATGCCATTTGCCTTCTGAGCTACTTGACCGCTAATGGTTTGTAAATCCTGCACAAGAACACCCAGGCAGCTCTGTATTTTATTTCTATGTATTTATTATAGAGACATCCCCCACTGTAACAGGCCTTCTCAGCCCATGAGCCCGTGCTGCTCAATTTACACCCCATTAATCTACAAGCTCCGGTACATTTTGAATGGTGGGAGGAAACAGGAGCCCCTGGAAAAATAATCCATGCAGACACGGGGAGCACAGGATTTGAACCCTGGTTCCAATTGTTGGTGCTGTAACCACATGGCACTAACTGCTATGCCATCCGTGCTGTCTCCATTCCTTTGACATCAGAAACCCTGGCAAATTTTTACAGAGGTGTGGTAGAAAGTGTGCTGACAGGCTGCATCGCCATCTGGTATGGGGGACACCAACAGCCAGGAGCGTAAAGCACCGCAAAAGGAAGTGGACATGGCCCAGGTCATCACAGGCAAAGCTCTCCCCACTATTGAGAACATCTACAGGAAACGTTGCCGTCAGAGAGCAGCAGCAATCATCAAGGATCCACACTACCCAGCACCCGCTCTGTTCTCACTGCTGCCATCAGGAAAGGGATAGAGGTGCCACAAGACTCGCACCCACCAGATTCAGGAACAGCTGCTCCCCCTCCACCGTCAGCCTCCTCAACAACAAACTCAATCAGGGACTCATTTAAGGACCCTGACTTTTGCCCTTTATTGATTTTCTTTTTTGGTATTGCACAGTCAGTTTGTAACCTGTTTACATTTCTTTATTTGTTTACATGTGTACATTGTGTCAGTTTTTTTGCACTACCAATATGTGGTAATTTTGCCTGGCCCCCACAGGAGAAGGAATCTCAGGGCTGCATGTGATATCGTATATGTACTCTTGACAATAAATCTGAAATCTTTTTATTTACATAATCTGCCTTTTGATTCTTCCAAATGAAAAGCATGACATCACACTTTCCCACATGAAACTCCACTCGCCAAGTTTTCACCTACTCATTGAAACTATAAATATCCAGCTGCAGAATCCAACTAAACTTCATCACAACATGCCCATCCATCTAGGTGTTGACACAAGCATTAAAGTCATCACGTCACTGTCAGAGATCAGATTCAATCCTCAATCTACTCAGCAGGATTTTACAAAGTGGTTTTCTATCATGGTTCAAAAATACAAATAAAAAATCTAGTTTACTTAGAGTCATTTAGCTTCTGTTTATACAATTATCTGTTTGTGTCTAAATCAGGTGGTAAAATGTGGATCTAAATCTCATGTAACCTAATATAGATTTCAGATTTACTGTCAGAGTACATTCCTGACATTACATACAACCCTGAGATTCCTTTTCCCTGCAGGCACAGCAGAATTACCACTAATTGGTCATGCAAAAAATAAACTTTACACAGCATGAACATGTAAATAAACAGATAATGAATGTGCAATACTGAAGGAACAAAAAAAATTAACAAAGTGTCAAGTAAGAGTCCTTAAATGAGTCCCTGATGGAGTTTGTTGATGAGGAGTCTGATGGTGGAGGGGTAGCAGCTGTTCCTGAACCTGGTGGTGCAAGTCTTGTGACACCTACACCTCTTTCCTGATGGCAGCAGCGCAACAGAGCGTGTGCTGGGTGATGAGGGTCCTTGATGATTACTGCTGCTCTCCAATGGCAGCATTCCCTGTAGATGTACTCGATAGTGGGGAGGGTTTTGCCTGTGATATCCTGGGCCGTATCCATCACCTTTATGCTCAGACTGTGATGCAGCTGGTCAGCACACTTCCTACCACACCTCTATAAATTTGCCAGGGTTTCTGGTGTCATACCAAACCTCCACAAACTCCTGAGAAAGTAGAAGCGCTGATGCGCTTTCTTCATGATGCCATTAGTGTGTTGGGTCCAGGAAAGATCCTCTGAGATAATGACTTCCAAGAATTTAAATTTGCTCACCCTCTTCACCTCTGATCCCCCAATGATTGTAAACCCTTGACTTTCCCTTCCTGAAGTCAACAATCAGCTCCTTAGTTTTGGTGACATTGAGTGCAAAGGTTGTTGTTAGTGTACTGTTCAGCCAAGTTTTCAATCACCCTCCTGTAGGCTGACTCATCCCCATTCTTTATACAACCCGCTACTGTGGTATTGTCGGCAATTTGTAGATGGTGTTATTATTGTACTGAGTCACACAGCGGTAGGGGTAAAGTGAGTAGGGCAAGGGGCTAAGAACACAGCCCTGTGGTGCTCCAGTATTGATGGAGATTGTGGAGGAGATGTTCTTACCAATCCTCACTGATTGTGGTCTGGAGGTGAGAAAATCCAGGATCCAGTTATACAGTGGGGTGTTGAGTCCCAGGTCTTGGAGTTTGCTGATCAGTTTTGAGGGGATGATGGTGTTAACTGCTGAACTGTAGTCGATAAAGTGCATCCTGATAAAGTGCATCTTTGCTGTCCAGGTGTTCAGAGGCTTTGTGTTGAGCCAGTGAGATGGCATCCACTGTAGACCTGTCACTACAAACTGGAATGCATCCATGTCACCGCTCAGACAGGAGCTGATATGTTCCAACACCTGCTTTTCAAAACACTTCATCATTGTTGATGTAAGTGCTACTGGTCGATGGTCATTAAGGCAGGTCACTGCACTCTTCTTGGGCACCAATATGATCGACACCTGTTTGAAACAGGTAGGTACCATGCTCTGCTGGAGTGAGATATTGAAGATATCCATGAATACCTTTATAAGTTGGTCAGCCCAGATCATTAATACTCGGTCGGGTTCTCCTTCTGGGCCGGATGCTTTTCTTAGATTCACTTTCCTGAAGAGACCACACACGTCCTCAGATATAGACAGGATACGATCATCAGGGGACGTGGGGGTGTGGAGGGGTGGTTTTTCACTGTTACTGTCTTCAAATCAGGTGTAGAAGGCATTGAGTCCCTTTGGGAGAGAAGCTTTGCCATCAGCTACTTTACCGGATTTAGGTTTTCTCACAGGTTATGGCATTCAGGCCCTGCCACAGCTGTGGGGTTCCCCTCGTTATTGAGGAACATTTGAGCTGAAACATTTCCTTCTTTCCACATCCGCTGTCTGACCTGCTAAGGATTTGTTTCATTTCCTGTTTTTCTTATTTTAGACTGAACGGATTGTAGATAACTGAAGCACAATGTCTATTCCAGTCCCCTTGAAATCAAGGTCGGCCCTTCATTGCTATCTATAAATGCACTCTACATTTTAATGAAGCTAACTCCCAACTATTTCTGTTCCACCATACTCCTTGACCTCATAATTTAGAAAATTCTCTGGTTTTATTCTGTTATCCAATGTAAATAATTTCAGAACTTCCTCATATTTTAGCCACAGGGCTAAAATAAAATCTTTACTTAATATTCTGTAGTCAATTACTTTCAGCTTTGTTTCAGGATTTGTCCTAAATTTCTTAAAATTCACTTAATGATCATTCATCAGACATTTAATAGCAACTTACCCAAGAAATTGAATAACCTTATGCTTTGTGAGTTCTTCAGCCAGCACTTTAACTCCATCATCAGTGATCTGGTTTACACTCAACCTGGGTGTAGTGACAGAAGACACATTACAAAGGTTAGGAACAAGTGTACGTCACACCCAAAACTGCTGTCATTTATCAACACCTAATCAATCTCTGGTGCTCTTAAACCAAGTATTGGTGGGGTTAGGAGAACAAAAGGATGACTGACCTAAAGCCCATGTTGAATTATCAGAATCTGGATAATATTAACAATTGTCTATTTCAGTTTGAAGTGCATTCCATTTAGTTTGCAACTCCTTGGATAGCTAAAGATAGATACAAGAGTCCGTTTTAAACTTTATAGTAGTTATACAGGTAGTCCCCGATTTATGACCGTAATGGGGACTGAAGGATTGGTTGTAACTCGGGTTTGGTCGCAAGTTGGGGAACAGGGACCTCGGGCTGCCGCCAGGAATGGAGACCGCTATTATACAGTACTTTTAATACAAAATATGTACTTGTACAGTCGTTTCAATTAAGGTTTTTTAAAGAAGAATTTTGGTCCTGCGCGGTTGGACGTAACTCGCATAGGTTGGAAGTCGAGGGCTACCTGTACTGAGGATAAAGAGTCCATGTGGCAAAGAAAGTCTGATGGTGTGTGGGATATGATTGCAAAGACATTTCTGTGGTCTTATCCCAAAAGATAATAAACATTTCTGGCTGCAATCAATTGTAATGCAGCATCCAACTTGATCATGCCAAGCTCCATAAGAAAGCATTATGATGTTGTTCATAATTCTTCCTTTTTAAAGTCGCCCACGTCTAAATTTATAATAGTACATCTCCATAAACATTCTGTGAGGAAATACTGTGTGATGTACTTCCTTGTTCTTCAGTCTGTGCTCCAGAGAAACACTGAAGCTTAAACCCACAGCACTTCCCAGAGAGTGACAGTAGAAAAGTTAGCTGGTTAATTGAGTTAGTGACAATAACATTCTTCTGAAGAAAGGTCCCTGTAAGTGTGTTCTTTAAATAATGACTCTCATTGGTACAAAATAATATTTATTTATTTGTATAGATAAAATACTTGTCCTGCATCTGTATTGTTTGTCTGTATGTGTGTTTCGTCTGGTTGTGTGACTGTGTTTTTATACCGAGGACTGGAGAACGCTGTTTCGTCAGGCTGTACTTGTACAATCAGATGACAATAAAGTTGACTTGAAATAGCCTAGTGTGCAGAAGAGATCAGTACTTCTTACCTGGCATGTCCATAAAGAGACTGCAATGCTTCCTTCAGTTTAACACTCCTCAAAGATTAATCTGTTATTCCTGTCTACAGATCGATACCTACGGCTACACCATAGAGCTCAATATTAAGTGCCTTCACATAAGGCAAAATAGATTTAGATTCATTGTCAGAGGACATACTGTGACCATCCCAAAAGGAGGACATGGTCATAGGTTACCATATATATATATATATATATATATACATATATATATAATATATATATATGCCATGAAAGCCATGAAAGACCCCAACAATGAAGACGCTGTTTACATCCGGTACCGCACGGATGGCAGTCTCTTCAATCTGAGGCGCCTGCAAGCTCACACCAAGACACAAGAGAAACTTGTCCGTGAACTACTCTTTGCAGACGATGCCGCTTTAGTTGCCCATTCAGAGCCAGCTCTTCAGCGCTTGACGTCCTGCTTTGCGGAAACTGCCAAAATGTTTGGCCTGGAAGTCAGCCTGAAGAAAACTGAGGTCCTCCATCAGCCAGCTCCCCACCATGATTACCAGCCCCCCCACATCTCCATCGGGCACACAAAACTCAAAACGGTCAACCAGTTTACCTATCTCGGCTGCACCATTTCATCAGATGCAAGGATCGACAATGAGATAGACAACAGACTCGCCAAGGCAAATAGCGCCTTTGGAAGACTACACAAAAGAGTCTGGAAAAACAACCAACTGAAAAACCTCACAAAGATAAGCGTATACAGAGCCGTTGTCATACCCACACTCCTGTTCGGCTCCGAATCATGGGTCCTCTACCGGCACCACCTACGGCTCCTAGAACGCTTCCACCAGCGTTGTCTCCGCTCCATCCTCAACATCCATTGGAGCGCTTACATCCCTAACGTCGAAGTACTCGAGATGGCAGAGATCGACAGCATCGAGTCCACACTGCTGAAGATCCAGCTGCGCTGGGTGGGTCACGTCTCCAGAATGGAGGACCATCGCCTTCCCAAGATCGTGTTATATGGCGAGCTCTCCACTGGCCACCGTGACAGAGGTGCACCAAAGAAAAGGTACAAGGACTGCCTAAAGAAATCTCTTGGTGCCTGCCACATTGACCACCGCCAGTGGGCTGATATCGCCTCAAACCGTGCATATTGGCGCCTCACAGTTTGGCGGGCAGCAGCCTCCTTTGAAGAAGACCGCAGAGCCTACCTCACTGACAAAAGGCAAAGGAGGAAAAACCCAACACCCAACCCCAACCCACCAATTTTCCCCTGCAACCGCTGCAATCGTGTCTGCCCGTCCCGCATCGGACTTGTCAGCCACAAACGAGCCTGCAGTTGACGTGGACTTTTTACCCCCTCCATAAATCTTCGTCCGCGAAGCCAAGCCAAAGAAAAATATATATATATAGAGAGAGAGAGAGAGAGAGAGAGTATCTATCTATCTATATATATTACAGTGTGTTTGCATTTGTTGTTTTTGCAAGAGAGTTTAAATCTTATATTAAAATATATTTTTTTTAAATGCACTCTATAGTACCCTATGACCATGTCCTCCTTTGGAATGGCCACCCTACATACAACACTGAGATTCCTTTTTACCAGTAGTTGGTAGTGCAAATAATAAACTGTCCACAGAACAAACATGTAAACAAACAAAGAACTGCAAACAGACAACAAATGTAAACAAACTGTGCGCAAAATAAAGAGATCAGAGAGAAAATCAATAAAGTGCACAAGTAAGGGTCCTTAAATGAGTTCCTGATTGAGTTTGTCATTGAGGAGTCTGATAGTGGGGGGGGGGGGGGGGGGGGAAGCAGCTGTTCCTGAACCAGGTGGTGGAGGGGGTGCAGCTGTTCCTGAACCAGGTGGTGGAGGGGGTGCAGCTGTTCCTGGACCAGGTGGTGGAGGGGGAGCAGCTGTTCCTGAACCTGGTGATGGAGGGGGAGCAGCTGTTCCTGAACCTGGTGGAGGAGGGGCAGCAGCTGTTCCTGAACCTGGTGGTGGAGGGTCAGCAGCTGTTCCTGAACCTGGTGGTGGAGGGGGAGCAGCTGTTCCTGAACCAGGTGGTGGAGGGGGTGCAGCTGTTGCTGAACCAGGTGGTGGAGGGGGTGCAGCTGTTCCTGAACCAGGCAGTGGAGGGGGAGCAGCTGTTCCTGAACCTGGTGATGGAGGGGGAGCAGATGTTCCTGAATCTGGTGGTGGAGGGGGAGCAACTGTTCCTGCACCTGGTGGTGGAGGGGGAGCAGCTGTTCCTGAACCTGGTGGTGGAGGGGGAGAAGATGTTCCTGAACCTGGTGGTGGAGGGGGAGCAGCTCTTCCTGAACCTGATGGTGGAGGGGATGCAGCTGTTCCTCAACCTGGTGGTGGAGGGGATGCAGCTGTTCCTGAACCTGGTGGTGGAGGGGGAGCAGCTGTTCCTGAACCTGGTGATGGAGGGGGTGCAGCTGTTCCTGAACCTGGTGGTGGAGGGGATGCAGCTGTTCCTGAACATGGTGGTGGAGGGGATGCAGCTGTTCCTGAACCTGGTGGTGGAGGAGGAGCAGCTGTTCCTGAACCTGGTGGTGGAGGGGGAACAGCTGTTCCTGAACCTGGTGGTGGAGGGGGAGCAGCTGTTCCTGAACCTGGTGGTGGAGGGGGAGCAGCTGTTCCTGAACCAGGTGGTGGAGGGGGTGCAGCTGTTGCTGAACCAGGTGGTGGAGGGGGTGCAGCTGTTCCTGAACCAGGCAGTGGAGGGGGAGCAGCTGTTCCTGAACCTGGTGATGGAGGGGGAGCAGATGTTCCTGAATCTGGTGGTGGAGGGGGAGCAACTGTTCCTGCACCTGGTGGTGGAGGGGGAGCAGCTGTTCCTGAACCTGGTGGTGGAGGGGGAGCAGATGTTCCTGAACCTGGTGGTGGAGGGGGAGCAGCTCTTCCTGAACCTGATGGTGGAGGGGATGCAGCTGTTCCTCAACCTGGTGGTGGAGGGGATGCAGCTGTTCCTGAACCTGGTGGTGGAGGGGGAGCAGCTGTTCCTGAACCTGGTGATGGAGCGGGTGCAGCTGTTCCTGAACCTGGTGGTGGAGGGGATGCAGCTGTTCCTGAACATGGTGGTGGAGGGGATGCAGCTGTTCCTGAACCTGGTGGTGGAGGAGGAGCAGCTGTTCCTGAACCTGGTGGTGGAGGGGGAACAGCTGTTCCTGAACCTGGTGGTGGAGGTGGAGCAGCTGTTCCTGAACCTGGTGGTGGAGGGGGAGCAGCTGTTCCTGAACCTGGTGGTGGAGGGGGAGCAGCTGTTCCTGAAACTGGTGGTGGAGGGGGAGCAGCTGTTCCTGAACCTGGTGGTGGAGGGGGAGCAGCTGTTCCTGAACCTGGTGGTGGAGGGGGAACAGCTGTTCCTGAACCTGGTGGTGGAGGGGGAGCAGCTGTTCCTGAACCTGGTGGTGGAGGGGGAGCAGCAGTTCCTGAACCTGGTGGTGGAGGGGGAACAGCTGTTCCTGAAGCTGGTGGTGGAGGGGCAGCAGCTGTTCATGAACCTGGTGGTGGAGGGGGAGCAGCTGTTCCTGAAGCTGGTGGTGGAGGTGCAGCAGCTGTTCCTGAACCTGGTGGTGGATGGGGAGCAGCTGTTCCTGAACCTGGTGGTGGAGGGGCAGCAGCTGTTCCTGAACCTGGTGTGTGAGGGGGAGCAGATGTTCCTGAACCTGGTGGTGGAGGGGGAGCAGCTGTTCCTGAACCTGGTGGTGGAGGGGGAGCAGCTGTTCCTGAACCTGGTGGTGGAGGGGGAGCAGCTGTTCCTGAACCTGGTGGTGGAGGGGGAGCAGCTGTTTCTGAACCTGGTGGTGGAGGTGGAGCAGATGTTCCTGAATCTGGCGGTGGAGGGGGAGCAGCTGTTCCTGAACCTGGTGATTGAGGGAGAGCAGATGTTCCTGAATCTGGTAGTGAAGGGGGAGCAGCTGTTCCTGAACCTGGTGGTAGAGGGGGAGCAGCTGTTCCTGAACCTGGTGGTGGAGGGGGAGCAGC
Organism: Narcine bancroftii; assembly: GCF_036971445.1. NCBI lineage: Eukaryota > Metazoa > Chordata > Chondrichthyes > Torpediniformes > Narcinidae > Narcine > Narcine bancroftii. The sequence goes on along the minus strand of NC_091469.1, from coordinate 317,234,991 downwards.
TGTTCCTGAACCTGGTGGTGGAGGGGGAGCAGATGTTCCTGAACCTGGTGGTGGAGGGGGAGCAGTTTTCCTGAACCTGGTGGTGGAGGGGGAGCAGCTGTTCCTTAACCTGATGATGGAGGGGGAGCAGATGTTCCTGAACCTGGTGGTTGAAGGGGAGCAGCTGTTCCTGAACCTGGTGGTGGAGGGGGAGCAGCTGTTCCTGAACCTGGTGATGGAGGGGGAGCAGATGTTCCTGAATGTGGTGGTGGAGGGGGAGCAGCTGTTCCTGCACCTGGTGGTGGAGGGGGAGCAGCTGTTGCTAAACCTGGTGGTGGAGGGGGAGCAGATGTTCCTGAACCAGGTGGTGGAGGGGAGCAGCTCCTCCTGAACCTGATTGTGGAGTGGATGCAGCTGTTCCTCAACCTGGTGGTGGAGGGGATGCAGCTGTTCCTGAACCTGGTGGAGGAGGGGGAGCAGCTGTTCCTGAACCTGGTGATGGAGGGGGAGCAGCTGTTCCTGAACCTGGTGGTGGAGGGGATGCAGCTGTTCCTGAACATGGTGGTGGAGCGGATGCAGCTGTTCCTGAACCTGGTGGTGGAGCAGCTGTTCCAGAACCTGGTGGTGGAGGGGGAGCAGCTGTTCCTGAACCTGGTGGTGGAGGAGGAGCAGCTGTTCCTGAACCTGGTCGTGGAGGGGGAGCAGCAGTTCCTGAACCTGGTGGTGGAGGGGGAGCAGCTGTTCCTGAACCTGTTGGTAGAGGGGGAGCAGATGTTATTAAACCTGGTGATGGAGGGGGAGCAGCTGTTCCTGAACCTGGTGGTGGAGGGGGAGCAGATGTTATTGAACCTGGTGATGGAGGGGGAGCAGCTGTTCCTGAACCTGGTGGTGGAGGGGGAGCAGCTGTTCCTGAACCTGGTGGTGGAGGGGGAGCAGCTGTTCCTGAACCTGGTGATGGAGGGGGAGCAGTTTTTCCTGAACCTGGTGGTGGAGGGGGAGCAGCTGTTCCTGAACATGGTGGTGGAGGGGGAGCAGCTGTTCCTGAACCTGGTCGTGGAGGGGCAGCAGCTGTTCCTAAACCTGGTGGTGGAGGGGGAGCAACTGTTCCTGAACCTGGTGGTGGAGGGGGAGCAGCTGTTCCTGAACCTGGTGGTGGAGGGGGAGCAGCTCTTCTTGAACCTGATGGTGGAGGGGGAGCAGCTGTTCCTGAACCTGGTCGTGGAGGGGGAGCAGTTGTTCCTGAACCTGGTGGTGGAGGGGGAGAAGATGTTCCTGAACCTGGTGGTGGAGGGGGAGCAGCTCTTCCTGAACCTGATGGTGGAGGGGATGCAGCTGTTCCTCAACCTGGTGGTGGAGGGGATGCAGCTGTTCCTGAACCTGGTGGTGGAGGGGGAGCAGCTGTTCCTGAACCTGGTGATGGAGGGGGTGCAGCTGTTCCTGAACCTGGTGGTGGAGGGGATGCAGCTGTTCCTGAACATGGTGGTGGAGGGGATGCAGCTGTTCCTGAACCTGGTGGTGGAGGAGGAGCAGCTGTTCCTGAACCTGGTGGTGGAGGGGGAACAGCTGTTCCTGAACCTGGTGGTGGAGGGGGAGCAGCTGTTCCTGAACCTGGTGGTGGAGGGGGAGCAGCTGTTCCTGAACCAGGTGGTGGAGGGGGTGCAGCTGTTGCTGAACCAGGTGGTGGAGGGGGTGCAGCTGTTCCTGAACCAGGCAGTGGAGGGGGAGCAGCTGTTCCTGAACCTGGTGATGGAGGGGGAGCAGATGTTCCTGAATCTGGTGGTGGAGGGGGAGCAACTGTTCCTGCACCTGGTGGTGGAGGGGGTGCAGCTGTTCCTGAACCTGGTGGTGGAGGGGGAGCAGATGTTCCTGAACCTGGTGGTGGAGGGGGAGCAGCTCTTCCTGAACCTGATGGTGGAGGGGATGCAGCTGTTCCTCAACCTGGTGGTGGAGGGGATGCAGCTGTTCCTGAACCTGGTGGTGGAGGGGGAGCAGCTGTTCCTGAACCTGGTGATGGAGCGGGTGCAGCTGTTCCTGAACCTGGTGGTGGAGGGGATGCAGCTGTTCCTGAACATGGTGGTGGAGGGGATGCAGCTGTTCCTGAACCTGGTGGTGGAGGAGGAGCAGCTGTTCCTGAACCTGGTGGTGGAGGGGGAACAGCTGTTCCTGAACCTGGTGGTGGAGGTGGAGCAGCTGTTCCTGAACCTGGTGGTGGAGGGGGAACAGCTGTTCCTGAACCTGGTGGTGGAGGAGGAACAGCTGTTCCTGAACCTGGTGGTGGAGGGGGAGCAGCTGTTCCTGAACCTGGTGGTGGAGGGGGAGCAGCTGTTCCTGAAACTGGTGGTGGAGGGGGAGCAGCTGTTCCTGAACCTGGTGGTGGAGGGGGAGCAGCTGTTCCTGAACCTGGTGGTGGAGGGGGAACAGCTGTTCCTGAACCTGGTGGTGGAGGGGGAGCAGCTGTTCCTGAACCTGGTGGTGGAGGGGGAGCAGCAGTTCCTGAACCTGGTGGTGGAGGGGGAACAGCTGTTCCTGAAGCTGGTGGTGGAGGGGCAGCAGCTGTTCATGAACCTGGTGGTGGAGGGGGAGCAGCTGTTCCTGAAGCTGGTGGTGGAGGTGCAGCAGCTGTTCCTGAACCTGGTGGTGGATGGGGAGCAGCTGTTCCTGAACCTGGTGGTGGAGGGGCAGCAGCTGTTCCTGAACCTGGTGTGTGAGGGGGAGCAGATGTTCCTGAACCTGGTGGTGGAGGGGGAGCAGCTGTTCCTGAACCTGGTGGTGGAGGGGGAGCAGCTGTTCCTGAACCTGGTGGTGGAGGGGGAGCAGCTGTTCCTGAACCTGGTGGTGGAGGGGGAGCAGCTGTTTCTGAACCTGGTGGTGGAGGTGGAGCAGATGTTCCTGAATCTGGCGGTGGAGGGGGAGCAGCTGTTCCTGAACCTGGTGATTGAGGGAGAGCAGATGTTCCTGAATCTGGTAGTGAAGGGGGAGCAGCTGTTCCTGAACCTGGTGGTAGAGGGGGAGCAGCTGTTCCTGAACCTGGTGGTGGAGGGGGAGCAGCTGTTCCTGAACCTGGTGGTGGAGGGGGAGCAGATGTTCCTGAACCTGGTGGTGGAGGGGGAGCAGTTTTCCTGAACCTGGTGGTGGAGGGGGAGCAGCTGTTCCTTAACCTGATGATGGAGGGGGAGCAGATGTTCCTGAACCTGGTGGTTGAAGGGGAGCAGCTGTTCCTGAACCTGGTGGTGGAGGGGGAGCAGCTGTTCCTGAACCTGGTGATGGAGGGGGAGCAGATGTTCCTGAATGTGGTGGTGGAGGGGGAGCAGCTGTTCCTGCACCTGGTGGTGGAGGGGGAGCAGCTGTTGCTAAACCTGGTGGTGGAGGGGGAGCAGATGTTCCTGAACCAGGTGGTGGAGGGGAGCAGCTCCTCCTGAACCTGATTGTGGAGTGGATGCAGCTGTTCCTCAACCTGGTGGTGGAGGGGATGCAGCTGTTCCTGAACCTGGTGGTGGAGGGGGAGCAGCTGTTCCTGAACCTGGTGATGGAGGGGGAGCAGCTGTTCCTGAACCTGGTGGTGGAGGGGATGCAGCTGTTCCTGAACATGGTGGTGGAGCGGATGCAGCTGTTCCTGAACCTGGTGGTGGAGCAGCTGTTCCAGAACCTGGTGGTGGAGGGGGAGCAGCTGTTCCTGAACCTGGTGGTGGAGGAGGAGCAGCTGTTCCTGAACCTGGTTGTGGAGGGGGAGCAGCAGTTCCTGAACCTGGTGGTGGAGGGGGAGCAGCTGTTCCTGAACCTGTTGGTAGAGGGGGAGCAGATGTTATTAAACCTGGTGATGGAGGGGGAGCAGCTGTTCCTGAACCTGGTGGTGGAGGGGGAGCAGATGTTATTGAACCTGATGATGGAGGGGGAGCAGCTGTTCCTGAACCTGGTGGTGGAGGGGGAGCAGCTGTTCCTGAACCTGGTGGTGGAGGGGGAGCAGCTGTTCCTGAACCTGGTGATGGAGGGGGAGCAGTTTTTCCTGAACCTGGTGGTGGAGGGGGAGCAGCTGTTCCTGAACATGGTGGTGGAGGGGGAGCAGCTGTTCCTGAACCTGGTCGTGGAGGGGCAGCAGCTGTTCCTAAACCTGGTGGTGGAGGGGGAGCAACTGTTCCTGAACCTGGTGGTGGAGGGGGAGCAGCTGTTCCTGAACCTGGTGGTGGAGGGGGAGCAGCTCTTCTTGAACCTGATGGTGGAGGGGGAGCAGCTGTTCCTGAACCTGGTCGTGGAGGGGGAGCAGTTGTTCCTGAACCTGGTGGTGGAGGGGGAGCAGCTGTTCCTACACCTGGTGGTGGAGGGGGAGCAGCTGTTCCTGAACCTGGTGGTGGAGGGGGAGCAGCTGTTCCTGAGCCTGGTCGTGGAGGGGCAGCAGCTGTTCCTAAACCTGGTGGTGGAAGGGGAGCAGCTGTTCCCGAACCTGGATGTGGAGGGGGAGCAGCTGTTCCTGAACCTGGTTGTGGAGGGGGAGCAGCTGTTCCTGAACCTGGTGGTGGAGGGGCAGCAGCTGTTCCTGATCCTGGTGGTGGAGGGGGAGCAGCTGTTCCTGAACCTGGTGGTGGAGGGGAAGCAGCTGTTCCTGAACCTGGTGGTGGAGCGGGAGCAGCTGTTCCTGAACCTGGTGTTGGAGGGGAGCAGCTGTTCCTGAACCTGGTGGTGGTGGGGGAGCATCTGTTCCTGAACATGGTGGTGGAGGGGGAGCAGCTGTTCCTGAACCTGGTGGTGGAGGGGGAGCAGCTGTTCCTGAACCTGTTGGTGGAGGGGGAGCAGCTGTTCCTGAACATGGTGGTGGAGCGGATGCAGCTGTTCCTGAACCTGGTGGTGGAGCAGCTGTTCCAGAACCTGGTGGTGGAGGGGGAGCAGCTGTTCCTGAACCTGGTGGTGGAGGAGGAGCAGCTTTTCCTGAACCTGGTCGTGGAGGGGGAGCAGCAGTTCCTGAACCTGGTGGTGGAGGGGGAGCAGCTGTTCCTGAACCTGTTGGTGGAGGGGGAGCAGATGTTATTAAACCTGGTGATGGAGGGGGAGCAGCTGTTCCTGAACCTGGTGGTGGAGGGGGAGCAGATGTTATTGAACCTGGTGATGGAGGGGGAGCAGCTGTTCCTGAACCTGGTGGTGGAGGGGGAGCAGCTGTTCCTGAACCTGGTGGTGGAGGGGGAGCAGCTGTTCCTGAACCTGGTGATGGAGGGGGAGCAGTTTTTCCTGAACCTGGTGGTGGAGGGGGAGCAGCTGTTCCTGAACATGGTGGTGGAGGGGGAGCAGCTGTTCCTGAACCTGGTCGTGGAGGGGCAGCAGCTGTTCCTAAACCTGGTGGTGGAGGGGGAGCAACTGTTCCTGAACCTGGTGGTGGAGGGGGAGCAGCTGTTCCTGAACCTGGTGGTGGAGGGGGAGCAGCTCTTCTTGAACCTGATGGTGGAGGGGGAGCAGCTGTTCCTGAACCTGGTCGTGGAGGGGGAGCAGTTGTTCCTGAACCTGGTGGTGGAGGGGGAGCAGCTGTTCCTAAACCTGGTGGTGGAGGGGGAGTAGCTGTTCCTGAACCTGGTGGTGGAGGGGGAGCAGCTGTTCCTGAGCCTGGTCGTGGAGGGGCAGCAGCTGTTCCTAAACCTGGTGGTGGAAGGGGAGCAGCTGTTCCCGAACCTGGATGTGGAGGGGGAGCAGCTGTTCCTGAACCTGGTTGTGGAGGGGGAGCAGCTGTTCCTGAACCTGGTGGTGGAGGGGCAGCAGCTGTTCCTGATCCTGGTGGTGGAGGGGGAGCAGCTGTTCCTGAACCTGGTGGTGGAGGGGAAGCAGCTGTTCCTGAACCTGGTGGTGGAGCGGGGGCAGCTGTTCCTGAACCTGGTGTTGGAGGGGAGCAGCTGTTCCTGAACCTGGTGGTGGTGGGGGAGCATCTGTTCCTGAACCTGGTGGTGGAGGGGGAGCAGCTGTTCCTGAACCTGGTGGTGGAGGGGGAGAAGTTGTTCCTGAACCTGGTGGTGGAGGGGGAGAAGTTGTTCCTGAACCTGGTGGTGGAGGGGGAGCAGCTGTTCCTGAACCTGGTCGTGGAGGGGCAGCAGCTGTTCCTAAACCTGGTGGTGGACGGGGTGCAACTGTTCCTGAACCTGGTGGTGGAGGGGGAGCAGCTGTTCCTGAACCTGGTGGTGGAGGGGGAGCAGCTCTTCTTGAACCTGATGGTGGAGGGGATGCAGCTGTTCCTCAACCTGGTGTTGGAGGGGATGCAGCTGTTCCTGAACCTGGTTGTGGAGGGGGAGCAGCTGTTCCTGAACCTGGTGGTGGAGGGGGAGCAGATGTTCCTGAACCTGGTGGTGGAGGGGCAGCAGCTTTTCCTGATCCTGGTGGTGGAGGGGGAGCAGCTGTTCCTGAACCTGGTGGTGGAGGGGGAGCAGCTGTTCCTGAACCTGGTGGTGGAGGGGCAGCAGCTGTTCCTGATCCTGGTGGTGGAGGGGCAGCAGCTGTTCCTGAACCTGGTGGTGGAGAGGGAGCTGCTGTTCCTGAACCTGGTGGTGGTGGGGGAGCAGCTGTTCCTGAACCTGGTGGTGGAGGGGGAGCAGCTGTTCCTGAACCTGGTGGTGGAGGGAGAGCAGCTGTTCCTCAACCTGTTGGTGGAAGGGGAGCAGCTGTTCCTGAACCTGGTGGTGGAGGGGGAGCAGCTGTTCCTCAACCTGGTGGTGGAGGGGATGCAGCTGTTCCTCAACCTGGTGGTGGAGGGGGAGCAGCTGTTCCTGAACCTGGTGATGGAGGGGGAGTAGCTGTTCCTGAACCTGGTGGTGGAGGGGATGCAGCTGTTCCTGAACATGGTGGTGGAGCGGATGCAGCTGTTCCTGAACATGGTGGTGGAGCAGCTGTTCCAGAACCTGGTGGTGGAGGGGGAGCAGCTGTTCCTGAACCTGGTTGTGGAGGAGGAGCAGCTGTTCCTGAACCTGGTCGTGGAGGATGAGCTGCTGTTCCTGAACCTGGTAGTGGAGGGGGAGCAGCTGTTCCTGAACCTGTTGGTGGAGGGGGAGCAGATGTTATTAAACCTGGTGATGGAGGGGGAGCAGCTGTTCCTGAACCTGGTGGTGGAGGGGGAGCAGCTGTTCTTGAACCTGGTGGTGGAGGGGGAGCAGCTGTTCCTGAACCTGGTGATGGAGGGGGAGCAGTTGTTCCTGAACCTGGTCGTGGAGGGGGAGCAGCTGTTCCTGAACATGGTGGTGGAGGGGGAGCAGCTGTTCCTGAACCTGGTCGTGGAGGGGGAGCAGTTGTTCCTGAACGTGGTGGTGGAGGGGGAGCAGCTGTTCCTAAACCTGGTGGTGGAGGGGGAGCAGCTGTTCCTGAACCTGGTGGTGGAGGGGGAGCAGCTATTCCTGAGCCTGGTCGTGGAGGGGCAGCAGCTGTTCCTAAACCTGGTGGTGGAGGGGGAGCAGCTGTTCCCGAACCTGGTTGTGGATGGGGAGCAGCTGTTCCTGAACCTGGTTGTGGAGGGGGAGCAGCTGTTCCTGAACCTGGTGGTGGAGGGGCAGCAGCTGTTCCTGATCCTGGTGGTGGAGGGGGAGCAGCTGTTCCTGAACCTGGTGGTGGAGGGGAAGCAGCTGTTCTTGAACCTGGTGGTGGAGCGGGAGCAGCTGTTCCTGAACCTGGTGGTGGAGGGGGAGCAGCTGTTCCTGAACCTGGTGGTGGTGGGGGAGCAGCTGTTCCTGAACCTGATGGTGGAGGGGGAGCAGCTGTTCCTGAACCTGGTGGTGGAGGGGGAGAAGTTGTTCCTGAACCTGGTGGTGGAGGGGGAGCAGCTGTTCCTGAACCTGGTGATGGAGGGGGAGCAGATGTTATTGAACCTGGTGATGGAGGGGGAGCAGCTGTTCCTGAACCTGGTGGTGGAGGGGGAGCAGCTGTTCCTGAACCTGGTGGTGGAGGGGGAGCAGCTGTTCCTGAACCTGGTGATGGAGGGGGAGCAGTTGTTCCTGAACCTGGTGGTGGAGGGGGAGCAGCTGTTCCTGAACATGGTGGTGGAGGGGGAGCAGCTGTTCCTGAACCTGGTCGTGGAGGGGCAGCAGCTGTTCCTAAACCTGGTGGTGGAGGGGGTGCAACTGATCCTGAACCTGGTGGTGGAGGGGGAGCAGCTGTTCCTGAACCTGGTGGTGGAGGGGGAGCAGCTCTTCTTGAACCTGATGGTGGAGGGGATGCAGCTGTTCCTCAACCTGGTGTTGGAGGGGATGCAGCTGTTCCTGAACCTGGTGGTGGAGGGGGAGCAGCTGTTCCTGAACCTGGTGGTGGAGGGGGAGCAGCTGTTCCTGAACCTGGTGGTGGAGGGGCAGCAGCTGTTCCTGATCCTGGTGGTGGAGGGGGAGCAGCTGTTCCTGAACCTGGTGGTGGAGGGGGAGCAGCTGTTCCTGAACCTGGTGGTGGAGGGGCAGCAGCTGTTCCTGATCCTGGTGGTGGAGGGGCAGCAGCTGTTCCTGAACCTGGTGGTGGAGGGGGAGCTGCTGTTCCTGAACCTGGTGGTGGTGGGGGAGCAGCTGTTCCTGAACCTGTTGGTGGAGGGGGAGCAGCTGTTCCTGAACCTGGTGGTGGAGGGGGAGCAGCTGTTCCTGAACCTGGTGATGGAGGGGGAGCAGCTGTTCCTGAACCTGGTGGTCGAGGGGGAGCAGCTGGTCTTGAACCTGGTGGTGGAGTGGGAGCAGCTATTCCTGAACCTGGTGGTGGAGGGGGAGCAGCTTTTCCTGAACCTGGTGGTGGAGGGGGTGCAGCTGTTCCTGAACCTGGTGATGGTGGGGGAGCAGCTGTTCCTGAACCTGGTGGTGGAGGGGCAGCAGCTGTTCCTGAATCTGGTGGTGGAGGGGCAGCAGCTGTTCCTGAACCTGGTGGTGGAGGGTCTTGTGGAACTTACACCTCTTTAAGTAAGTACTTTATTGCGTTGTGTAAGAAAACATAACAGAATTAAAAAGCATAGCCACAGCACTCACAGTACATCGCACAAGAGCATGTAACAACAGTAAAATCTAGAAAGGAAAATAAAGCAAAATTAAAACAATACAGAATATGAACACACTATTTGGTGGAGTTTAATTCTCAAATGGCTCTGGGATAGAAACTGTTCTTAAGTATGTGCATCCTTGATTTAGTGGACTTGTATCATTTACCCGAGGGCAATAAGTTAAACAGATGATAGCCCGGGTGATTAGAGTTGTTAAGGATATTATCAAAATAAATCCTCCAAAGGGGACAAGGAACACCCAATGATCTTCTGGGCTGTATTGATAACCCTCTGAAGATCCCACTTGTCTGCTGCTGTACCCCTGGCAAACAACATGGGAATGCAATTAACCAGCACAGTTTCAACAGAGCAGCAATAGAAAGACATCAATAACCATATAACCATTGTAGCATGGAAACAGGCCATCACGGCGCTTCTTTTCCGTGCCGAAACACTGACACTCTCCTAGTCCCAATGACCTGCATCCTGCCCATAACCCTCCATACCTTTCACATCCATAAACCTCTTCAAATTTGTCTGCAAAGATAATATGTCCCTGCCTCCACACCCTCCACCGGAAGCTCATTCCACACAGAGACCGCTCTCTGAGTAAAGAAGAGAGTTGTGTTGCCACCTAACTCTCAACTCATGTCCGCTTGTTTGAATCTCCCCTCTCCTCAATGGAAAAAGTCTATCCATATCTACTCTTTCTATCCCCCTCAAAATTTAAAAAAACCTCTATCAAATCCACCCTCAGCCTTCAATGCTCCAAGGAATAAAGACCTAACTTGTTTAACCTTTCTCTGTAACTTAGGTGCTGAAACCCAGGTATCGTCTGGTCAATCTTTTCTATTTTGTTCACATCCTCCCTGTAATTTGGTGACCAGAACTGAACGCACCAATGCCTTGTACAATTTTAACATTACCTCCTAAGTTAGTGAGGGAATAGTAGCAGCTCTGACAGTGATTTTTCAAATGTAATTAGACGGGTGTAGTGCCGGAGGATTGGCGTATCACACATGTGGTTTCTTTGTTTAAAAAGGATTCAAGGACCAAGCCTAGCAATTATAGGCCTGTAAGTTTGATGTCTGTGGTAGGTAAGTTAATGGAAACTGTTCTTAGAGATAAGATATAAGATTCTGGAGAGATAGGGTCTGATCAGGAACACTCAACCAAGGTGTGTGCGTAGAAGGCCGTGTTTGACCAATCTTGTTGAATTTTTTTAAGGGGTGACTAGGAATGCTGATGAGGGTAGAGCAGTGGATGTTGTCAAGATGGCCTTCAGTAAGGACTTCGATAAGGTTCTGCGTGGAAGGTTGGTTAGGAAGGTTCAGTCGCTAGGTATTAATTTTGAGATCATCAAATGGATTTAACAGTGGCTAGAAGGGAGAAGCCAGAGAGTCGTAGTGGATAACTGTTTGTCAGGCTGGAGGCCGATAACAAGCAGTGTGCCTTGGGGATCTTATTGGATCCCTTGCTGTTTGTCATTTACATTAATGATTAGGATGAAGGGATGGTAAATTGGATTAATTAATATGTGGATGATACTACAATAGATGGAATTGTGGATAATGAAGAAGGTTTTCAAAGATTGCAGGTGAATTTGGACTGCCTAGAAGAGTGGGCTGAAAGATGGCAGATGGAGTTTAATGTGGAGAAGTGTGAAGTACTTCATTTTGGTAGGAATAATCAAAACAGGACATGTGTAGTAAATGGGAGGGCATTGAGGAATGCAGTGGAGCAGAAAGATCTAAGAATAACGGTGCATCGTTCCCTGAAGGTAGAGTCTCATGTAGATAAGACGGTGAAGAAAGCATTTAGTATGCTGGCCTTAATCAAAGCATAGAATACAGGAATTAGGAGGTGATGTTGAGACTGTTCAAGGCATTAGTGAGGCCAAATTTAGAATACTGTGTGCAGTTCTGGTCACCAAATTATAGGAAGGTTATCAACAAGGTAGAGAGAGTGCAGAGAAGATTTACAAAAATGTTACCTGGATTTCAGAATCTAAATTACAAAGAAAGATTGAGCAGATTAGGTCTTTATTCCTTGGAGTGTAGAAGGTTGAGGGGGGATTAAATAGAGGTATTTAAGATTATGAGAGAGATAGATAGAGTTGATGTGGATAGGTTTTTTCCATTGAGGGTAAGAGAGATTGAAACAAGAGGTCATGAGTTAAGAGTTAAGGGGCAAAAGTTTAGAAATAACATGAGAGGCAACTTCTTCACTCAGAGAGTAGTGGCTATGTGGAATGAGCTTCTGGGAGAAGTCGGGGCAGGGCCTATTTTGTCATTTAAGGAAAATTTGGCTAGGTATATGGATGGGAGGGAATGGAGGGTTATGGGCAGGGTGCAGGTAGGTTAGACTAGAGGAGAGGACTTGGTTTAGAGTGGACTAGAAGTGCCGAGATGGCCTGTTTCCACGCTGTAATTGTTATATGGTTATTCTCTATGCTCTGATTTATAAAGGCCAGCATGCTGAAGGCTTTCTTCATGACCCTATCCACCTGAGATTCCACTTTTAGGGAACTGTGTACCATTATTCCTAGATTTCTCTGTTCAATTGCATTCTTTAATTCCCCACCATTCACTATGTGTGTCCTATTTTGATTAGACATACCAAAATGTAGGACCTCACACTTGTCAGCATTAAACTCCATTTGCCAACTTTCAGCCTACTCTTCTAACTTGCCCAAATCTCTCTGCAAGATTTGAAAACCTTCCTCACTATCCAGAATGCCACCTATCTTAGTATCATCTGCATAATTACTAATCAATATACCACCCCATCATCTAGATCATTAATATATATTACAAACAACAGTGGACCCAGTACAGACCTTGAGGCACAGCACTGGCCACCGCCCTCCAACCCGACAAACAGTTCTCCACCACCACTCTCTGGCATCTCCCATCCAGCCACTGTTGAATCCATTTTACTACTTCCATATTCACACCCAACGATTGAACCTTCCTAACTAACCTCTGTGTGGAATCTTGTCAAAGGCCTCACTGAAGTCCATACAGACAACATCTACTCGTCAAGCTTGTCCTCTGTCGCCAGCTCTATTTGCATTGGTCATCGAACCTTTAGCTCAAGTGATAAGGCAGAACAAAAATATTAGAGGATTAAGGATATTAGATGATGAATATAAGATTAATTTGTTTGCAGATGATGTTTTGATATATTTAACACATCCAGAACAATCTTTAATTCATTTGCAAAAATGTTTAGAACAATATGGAGCACTGTCTGGATATAAGGTGAATTAGGATAAATTTCCAATTTCAGATGGAAATTACAATCAGTGTAGGTAAATTACTAGATTGGGTATAATGATTGATGCAAAAATTCAATAATTGTATAAATTAAATTATATACTGTTAATGAGAAATATTAAGGGTGATTTGATCAAATGGAAAGATCTTCCTTTGCCATTAATAGGTCTAGTAAATTGTATTAAGATGTATGTTTTTCTGCGTATCCAATATCTTTTTCAGTTGATTCCTTGTTTACTTTTGAAATCTTTTTTTCAGGATTTAAATAAGGCAGTTCGACAATTTCTATAGAAAGGAAAATTAGCTAGAAGAGTGTTGCATAAATTGACTTGGAAATATGCTTTGGGAGGTTTACAATGACCTCAAATCCATGTTGACTGTTCCTGATCATACCATATCTATCCAGATAATTATATATACCATCTCTAAGAACACTTTCCATTAGATTTCCCCCCAATTCTGAGGGTCTGAGATTCTGACGGATGGAGAGACATGATCACCCATTCCAAGCGGCAAGGCACCCGAAGAATGATGAATTAAATGGGATTTCATATGCCACTATGCTTTTTTTTTACTGGATTCAATAAAAGATGAAAACTTTGAAGTAAAAACAGAAAAAATGTTTTATGAACAGCAGGTCAGGTAGGTCTGTAGGAAGTAAAGATACATAACTAACTAACACTTTGGGCTTGAGGTATGAGCAGGGGGGTGAAAGGAGGGAAAAAATGCAGGGGGTGGAGCACAGGCCAACAGGAAAACGGCCATAATTGGGCATGGATAAGAGGGCAGGAGGGCAAAAGTGAGAATTGAACTTTGAATAAGAATTTGATCCTCTTAAGATCAGAGATTTCATTGAACTAAATGAAAATGAGGTAGATTAACAGGGTGGCTGCTTCACAGAGATAGTTCGATGACTTGCTTCTACATTGCGAGCTTCTTAAAATACCATCTTCCGTCTTATTCAAGAAGATTGTACAACTTAGGTTAAAGAGCACACACCTTTTATGTGACGTTGGACGGGATTAGTCTAATTGTGGCCCATTTACCTTGGACACCACTTTTGGAGTTTCAAGCTTCGCCCCACCTAACTGCACCTAGTTTTTTAGACTTACAGGACTTGTGAATCATCATCTCTTGGAGGCTTGACCAAATAGCCAGCACTCTTCCCTCAACAATTCAGATTATAGCCCAGTGGTTCGACCAGGGGGTCACGAGTTCGCTCCTCGCTAGGGCCTCATTTATGTGAGGGGGTGCTGTACAAAACGGCGGCTCTCCGTCTTCTTTACGGTGGAGAAAGTTAAAGAATTTCATGCCTGTTATATTCTAAATGTAGAGCTACGTGACAATAATGGAACATTCACCTTTACACTGCATTGATTTTTTGCACTCTTTGGGGAGGGGAGGGGGGGGTGATCATTACATTAATCTCCCTACTGGCTGGAGGACATTACTATGTGTAACTGGCTGCTGTTCCCTATCAACTCGACTTCAAATGTTAATTATTGCCAGTGAGGTGACCAGGTGTTCTGCAAGATATACCTGTGCAAATCAAAGTGTTTTTTTGGGGGGGAGGGGAAGGGAGCGATTGGTTACTGTGGCATTAAATTACCATATTATGAAGGGACATTAAATGAAAGCCATTTCCACGATCTCGCATGAACACAGGAGATATTGAGGCTGATTTTCTGTTTAAAACCAGACAGTTATGCTTGTAACAAATGGGCATTACCTACTTAACTGCAGAAATGTTGGTCTGCCAAGGGGTAGATCCAGTGGATCGCCAATTGAAAGGCACCCCAGACTCCCTCCTTTATTGGGGGAAGAGGCTAAACCAAGGCCCCAAGTGATTGTTCAAATGGCCACCTTGCCTTTCTCATTAAGACCGGAGCAGGACACACTTTCTCCGAGGGTTGAGCCTTTAGCCTACCCCAACCTGTGCCAGTGGGTCAGCTGAATTCGAAAGCTTTTGACTAACAAATATTTATCCTCAGTCGTGGCTTGGGCAGCAGACCAGCTTGGGGCCTCACCAGCTCTCGAGACAAACCAACAGGAAAGGGTGCTGGGGAGAATAGTGAGGAGCTATGCTTCACCTGCTCTCCAGTGGAAGTCGACGTTCAAGAGCTCTTTTCACGCAAGGGCAAGCTACTGGTGAATGCGCCCAGCTCACTGATCAACAGAGGAAACAGCCCCAGCTGGGGTAACCTGGAAGTAAGGGGGCAGCAAAGTTCTGCTTATTATTTATCCCTCAATTAATCCTGCTTGTTCTCCCCTCATTCTTTTATTTCCACACGGCTACGTTGCACGAAGCACGTTATTGGGTCTAGTGTGCTTTGGAACATCCCAAAGTCAGCAATAGAACTACTTCTGCCGCGATGACACAACATACAGAGGGAGCTGCAACTTACTCTCATGAATGGAATCATTGGAAACATACCTCACCACCGTGAGTTTATCAAAGCAAGGTATGAGTTCTTTCACCCCGTAGTCATTAATGTTATTGTTGTCCAATTCCAGTCCAATCAACTTTTTGCGATGGCGCAAAATATTTGCAATAGCGCTACAATCCGCAGAGAAGGCATTGCAGAAGGTGAGCTTGATGTAGTCAGCGCAAATCCCCCTTGCTGCAAGGCTGCCTAGTGCCTCACTCTGGGTTTCGAAAATGTAGCGCAGCAGCCAGATAAAGTGGGGTAAAGCCTGAACTCCGGAGAACCCTTGTAAGGGTGAATGAGGAAGAGCTTTTAAATGTGTCCTGACACGGTTGACCAGGTAGGACTTGAGTGCTGAGCGCTTCCTTTGGACACTTCCCGCAGAAGAGAGATGCTTGAAGAAGTCCCATTTGGTTTTGGACAAGAGGCCACAAAGGAAAAGAGTGGTGAACTGCAAGTGCTCATTCATTTCAGACAACTCCTTGCCACAGTACATGCTATAGCCCAAGCAATGTAACAAAAGCCTATTGACGTGGGTTCTGGTCACACGGTGGTCACATCTGGAGAAAAAACTAATGGTCTCTCGAGCACTGATTTTCTCATCTACAACCAAGACAAAAGCAGTGAAAAATGACTGGAGGGTTAAATGAATGAACTCATATGTTGACTGGTTCCCACATCCATCATAATGGCTTGCAGTTTTTATGAAACCCAGTTGCACATCTCCTTGAGAGATGTTGGCTGCTGTGATATGTTCCTGACTGAAGATGAAATCATGGTTTTCAATTCCCCTCCTTGCTAGTTTTCCTAACCGCACCAACACACACTTATTTGCTTTGAAGATGTCATTTCGACTGTTGCTTTGTTTATTCAATCCCACCTTGGTAGACCGGTTCAAAAATACCTCCAGCATCAACAGGTAAATGTCTGTTAGCGTGACATAATCCATCAGCCGCTGAGGGCTTCTGGTAGAGTGAAAGTGTTCGTAGCATTTAAATATAATCCAACAGAACAATGGCACTGAACATAGACTACACAGGTGAGGATTTGCCTCCAGCTGGGTCAAAACCAAAGCTTGATCAGCCTTGTTTTTGAAAAATTTCTTCAAATAACCCAGCAAATGTTCCTTGGAAAAGCCCTTCAGCACCACTCTCTTTCTCACCATTCTCAGCGGTAGGATTGTGCCCGTCCTCGCCGTTAGAAGCTTTTTGGAACCTTTCAATAACTTGCCTCGGAGAAGGTTCAGCAACAGGGCTACTGGGGACGTGGGCTCAAAGGGTGAAGAGATGTCGGGGATATCATGAAGGTCGCTGTCCACGTTAATTTCGTCAAAGCCATCCAGGGTGAAGAGAACAGTGGCCGGGTGTTGTTGGATGTAACTGAACACCCTGTCAGCGTCTTGATCGGGGTAACAGTTGTACTTGAACAGAAGATCTCGCAGAGAAAGCATGTCCTCCTCCTTAAAGCTGTTGAACAGTCGGCATCTAAACTTAAAGAAGAACTTAACATCCGTGCAGAGCTCACCCTTTGACCACAAGTTCTGAAGTCTCTGCAGAAGGACAGTCTTTCCCACACCAGCGTCACCAGTTAAAAACACAGTTTCTGCATCCTCGTTTATGACTCCATTGTCACTGAACAAATCCTCCAAGTGGGAGATGGTCCCTATAGTTTCATTGACCTCATTGATTAACTCCATAAGAGTCTCCGTGAATGTATCCTCCAATAAAATGTCTTCCTTCTTGACATAGGAAGTAACAAATCTTGTGTCCTGCCGTAGATCGTGCTTTATCTTCTGAATGTACTGGCAGACTGGAGAGAAAAATACAATGGTAAAACAGCATGTTTCATATCCATCTTTGGAACATTGATATAAATAACAATAATAATCCAAATGCAATGAATATTTCCATTTGTGGGCACAACTAGAGGCCATTGATACAAGAAGGCACCAGATAGAGCAGAGAATAGGAAAAACTCAACCACGTGTAGAACGTGGCACCCTCTAAAAATCAGACAAGAACATGGGGGGAAGAAACAACCGAAATTTACTGAGGTGGATATTTTGTTTCTAATTCTGCAGCTATGGAAACAAGGTTGTTGGGTGTATTTGTGGCAGAGGGTAATGGATATTTGAATAATCAGGGCCTCAAGCGTAATGAGGAGTAGGGCTGAGTAGGAAGATGGATCAGCTCATGATTTGAATAGTTGAGCAGACTCGATGGGCATATTTCTGCTTCTATAGCTCCACAGCCCAATACTCACCTCAATGACTGCAACCTCTCTCACCCAAAGGGCTTTGACAGTTGTGTTCTTCTTGTTCTGCTTCTTGTGCCTTTCCAATTTCAAACACTCCATCACTGTGTCTAACGCCCCTTTTACACCGCCGTCCCTCCGAGGAAGTGGGTAAACTCACCGGGCCTGCTGCATTCGAGGAGCCTTTCCCACTGCACCATGATTTACCTGGTTAATCAGCATTTTAACGGGGGGGGCGGGGGGGGGCGGGGTCCCACCTCCAGTGGTGGCAATGAGAGAGCAGGTTGTGCTTTCACACCACCAGAAGACAAATATTGAGTTAACTCGGCCGGGATCTGACATTTCCCCCCCACCAATGGTCAAAGCCCGGTGGAATTTAACTCACTTTGCCAGGTTGGGACATTTCACACCACACGATTACCAGGTGTGGATCTGGTAAATTACCCGGTTCAACCCACAGGTAATCGGAGGTGTGAAAGGGGAGAAGTTTTCTTCCTCAAAACTATCCACTTCTCTTCTTCAGTAGAATTATCCTTCAATTCCTCTTTGACCAAGCTTTTTGTTTTAATGCTGATATTTATGGCTTGGAGTCAAATATTGTTATTTTATTTTCTTTGATGATACTTTTTACTATCCTCAGATTGAGAAAACTACATTCAAGCTACAGTATAACATATATTGAATGATTTATTTCCATAGAAAAGTTCCATATAATCTAACACATACCCAAACAATAACCTGCAAAGGTTGTCTGAGTGATTGATATCAGGAGTATTCAAAAACAGTAGATTATTTTTATCATTCCTTCGTGATCTTTCTCAGTTAGTTGTGATCAAGAGTTTATCATATGTCAATAGCATGAATGAGAAGATGAACAATCCAGTCTGGGAAAATTTATAATGAAATATAAAATACAAATTGAAAATCTTGCAAAAAGTCAATGCTGGTGGAGAATAAATAACGTAATAACATAACAATTACAGCACGAAAACAGGCCATTAGGCCCTTCTAGTCCACACCGAACCAAACACCCCTTCCTAGTCCCACCTCCCTGCACAATGCCCATAACCCTCCATCTTCTTCTCATCCATATACCTGTCCAACCTTTTCTTAAATAATATAATTGACTCCGCCGCCACTATTTCTCCCGGAAGATCATTCCACACGGCTACCACTCTCTGAGTAAAGAAGTTCCCCCTCATGTTACCTCTAAACCTCTGCCCCTTAATTCTTAACTCATGTCCTCTTGTTTTAATCTTTCCTCCTCTTAACGGAAATAGTCTATCCACATCCACTCTGTCTATCCCTTTCATAATCTTAAATACTTCTATCAAATCCCCTCTCAACCTTCTACGCTCCAAAGAATAAAGACCTAATCTGTCCAATCTCTCCCTATACTCTAGATGCTTAAACCCAGGTAACATTCTGGTAAACCTTCTCTGCACTCTCTCCACTCTGTTTATATTCTTCCTATAATTAGGCGACCAGAACTGCACACAGAACTCCAAATTAGGCCGCACCAACGTCTTATACAATCTCAACATCACCTCCCAACTCCTATATTCCATGCAATGATTGATAAAGGCCAGCATACTAAAAGCCTTCTTCACCACCCTATTCACGTGAGTTTCTACCTTCAGGGAACGATGTACCATTACTCCTAAATCTTTCTGCTCTTCTGTATTCATCAATGCTCTCCCATTTACCACGTATGTCCTATTCTGATTCTTCTTACCAAAATGAAGCACCTCACACTTATCAGCATTAAATTCCATCTGCCATTTTTCAGCCCACTTTTCTAAGCAGCCCAAATCCCTCTGCAATCCTTGAAAACCTTCTTCATTATCCACAATTCCACCTATCTTAGTATCGTCTGCATATTTACTAATCCAATTCACCACCCCATCATCTAGATCATTAATGTAAATAATGAACAACAATGGGCCCAATACAGATCCTTGAGGCACACCACTGGTCACCGGCCTCCAACCTGACAGACAATTATCCACTACCACTCTCTGGCCTCTCCCTTTCAGCCAATGTTCAATCCATTTGACTATCTCAAAATTTATACCTAAAGACTGCACCTTCCTAACTAACCTTCCATGTGGTACCTTATCGAAGGCCTTACTGAAGTCCATATAGACAACATCCACTGTGCTACCCTCATCCACATTCCTAGTCACCTCTTCAAAAAATTCAATCAGATTGGTCAAACATGACCTTACTCCCACAAATCCATGTTGAGTGCTCCTGGTCAGACCCTGTCTATCCAGATGTTTATAAGTACTATCTCTAAGAATTTTCTCCATTAATTTACCTACCACAGACGTCAAACTTACAGGCCGATAGTTGCCAGGCTTCCTCCTTGAACCCTTTTTAAATAACGGAACCACATGCGCAATGGGCCAATCCTCCGGCACTATCCCCATATCTAATGACATTTGGAAAATTACCGCCAGAGCCTCTGCTATTTCCTCCTTCACTTCTCTCAATGTCCTGGGGAAGATCCCATCTGGTCCCGGAGACTTATCCACCTTTATATTCTTCAAAAGCCTTAAAACTACACCTTTTGTAATCTCTATATTCCCCATATTTACCCAATTTGCCTTTTTTTATCTCACATCTCCCAATATCCTTCTCCTTAGTGAATACCGAAGAAAAGAAACTGTTCAATATCTCCCCCATTTCTCTAGGCTCCACACAGAGTTTTCCGCTCTGATTTTCTAAGGGACCAATTTTGTCTCTAGCTTTCCTCTTACCATTAACATATTTGTAGAACTCTTTTGGATTAGTTTTCACCCTGCTTGCCATAGTTTCCTCGTACCTTCTTTTAGCTTTCCTAATTCCTCTCTTAAGATTCCTCTTACATTCAATGCATCTTTCAAACAACTCCTTAACTCCATGCTTCTTATATCTAATGTACGCCTCCCTTTTTCTTCGAACCAAGTTTCCAATATTCCTTGAAAACCACGGCTCTCTCAAACCTTTTGCCCCTCCTTTTAACCTAACAGGAACATAAAGCTTTTGCACTCTCAAAATCTGATCTTTAAAAGACTCCCATCTCTCTACTACATCCTGCCCATAAAACAAATTGTCCCAATGCACACCCTGCAAGTCCTTTCGCATCTCCTCAAATCTAGCTTTTCCCCAATCAAAAACCTCAACCCTTGGCCCTGACTTCTCTCTTTCCATAATGACATTGAAGCTGATGGCATTATGATCACTGGACCCGAAGTGCTCGCCAACACTAACCTCCGTCACTTGACCCATCCCACTTGCCAACAGTAGATCTAACACTGCTCCTTCTCTGGTCGGCACCTCTACATATTGTTGTAAAAAACTATCTTGCACACATTTCACAAACTCTAACCCATCCAATCCTTTCACAGAATGTGTTTCCCAATCTATATGTGGAAAATTAAAATCTCCCATAATTACAACCCTGTGCTTATCACAAATATCTACTATCTCCCTACAGATTTGCTCCTCTAGGTTTCGGTCCCCTCCGGGTGGTCTATAATACACCCCTACAAGTGTAACCTCTCCTTTCCTACTCCTCAGTTCCACGCAAATAGCCTCCGTGGATGTGCCCTCTAATCTATCCTTCCTAGGCACCGCTGCAATATTTTCCCTGACAAGCAATGCAACCCCACCTCCTCTTGCCCCTCCGACTCTATCACACCTAACACAACGAAACCCAGGGATATTCAGTTGCCAATCACATCCCTCCTGCAACCATGTCTCACTAATCGCTACCACATCATACTTCCAAGTATCTATCCACACCTTCAGCTCATCCACCTTTTTTATAATCCAGTAAAAGTCCTGTTATTGGGAATCAAGCAAGCGGCAACTTCAAGCAACCGTCAACATCAAACAACTGGCAACATCAAGCAACCAGCAAATAAAAGGAGAAAAATAAATAAATAGGAATAAATAAAAATTTAAATAAATGCTTAAAATTGCAGAAATAAATGTTCTCTGAAGAAGCACATAAACCTTTGTTGAAGATGGGAGCAAATATTCAGCCAGCAGGATGTCTTGGCTGAGCTTTGCTCGCAGCAGCCGTTTGAATAAAGTTTGAATAAGGCAGAGTTTGAATAAAATAGTGTCACCCAGCGTGAAGAGTTGGTTGATGCCACTCACCTTTGGGTGACTCCCTTAAAGTGTCTCCTTAACCCTTCTTAGTAAGAGTCTTTATTTTTATTAGCATATTATTATCTGTAAACATGGGGGTGGGAGGTTAATTATCTATAATGTTATTGATAATCTTTCAGGTTGCTCCGTGTAGGGGGAGGAACCTGCAGATGCAACAACGGTTAAATGTTTTCAACGAATGTGACTGCTAAAATAAGTGAAATGCTTTAAGTACTATTAAGCATATTATGCAATTGAAGTTTGTTCAGTGTAGGTTCACTACTGTATTTTTGTATTTTAAACTGTTTATTCTTTATGTAGGTGTATTAGTTAGGCATTGTAAGAGTGAGTCTAAAGCAACCAGAAAATTTGCTTATCTGGCATCTATGTGTTGATACCAGGGGCTTTACTGAATACATACAAAGAAGACTGGAAATTTAAAGTGCTGCATTGCATGAATCAGGCCCAAAATGTGCACTTTGGGTTGCGGAGCAAGATATATTTGAATAAAGGAATGTTTCGGAGGTCTCCATTTAAAAATTACTAATTTTATAAATTCCCATTGTCAGCTGATATTTTCTCCTATACCAAAAACAAGAAGATGCTGGAAACAATTACCAAGTCAGATGGAAACTATCCAAAATGAAATCAGATCAAGCCCTAACTGCAGAGATCTTCCACCAGCATAGGTGCATCTTTCCACAGATGCTAACCAATCCTTTGAGTATTCCCTGCATTTTCTGAATTTTTACACAAATACCAAGGTTCCCATTTAAACTTCTCAAATTTAATGATCTCTTCCTGCCAATGTTCCTTATTGTTTTTTTTTAAATTGGATGCAGATTGAAGGCAGATTACCAGACCAGTAACTTACTTAGTGTTAACTGAATAGTCATGAGGAGATTTTGGAGAAGCTTGATCAGTGCGCACAAAGGTTACAGAGTAAGATGCCACTTGATAGAATTATAAAAGATTCCTCGGAGATTTGAAAAGAATGACATAGAGAGGATGTTGTTTCCTCTTGGAAGAGGATCGAAAAATGGCAGTTTCTATTTAAAAAGGGTTGTCCATTTCTGCTAGATTTTAAATGTAAATACAGCAATGGTAACAGGCCCATAAATCGTGCCGCCCAATTTACACCCAATTAACCCATCCCGGTATGCTTTGAGCTTTGGGAGTTAACTGGAGCTCCCCCCGAAACCAACGCCAACACAGGAAGAGCGGACAAACTCCGTACAGACAGCGCGGAATTCAAACCCCCCCCCGTCCTGATCACTGGCGCTCGATGCGCTCGATGCGCTCGCCACTACGCCAACCGTGCTGCCCTCTGAGATTTCCAAATCTTTACTCAGAGTGCAATAGATTTTGAAATCCCGTAGACTCTTGCCAGACAAGTGGAAAGAGGTGATGCGCGCATTGGGAAACAGGATTGAGGTTACAATCAGGCCAGCTACCTGCTCTTTGTGGTGATATGCTATTGCACCCCTAGGTTACCAGGGGACACCACCTGACAACCCTGTATATAAAGTCGACCGGAGCTAGGCTCCTCCATTCTGACCTGGGCTTGCACAGAGGCAAGGCCTAGCTGCATATATTAGTCTATTAAAGCTAACGTTTAACTTGCACTCTGTCTCGTGTGGTTGATGTTAGTCTCACTCTTAAAATGTGGTGGATGGGTTTGAGAATCCAAATGGCATATTCCTAGCTTGGATGTCATTGCCATCATCAGATTGAAAATGGAATTACAGCATAACCTGTTTCTATTGGAACATGCATACAGAGAGCAAACAGAAAAAGGCTGAATGTTACAGCACAACTTGAAAACTGCAAAAAAGACGTACCCGTATCTGTAATAATTACTGATTTAGTCCAGATGAGTTCTGATGGCTGATACTGTATTTCTTTCAGCCATGGCCCGAGGTCTGTGTAAATCTCACTGGCTTGGTACAAGATGTGTAAGAAATATTCCGCTGATTCTTCTCCTTTGCTTTCAATCAGATCCAATATTTGTCGAACCTATGGAGAGACACATTGCAGGTTAATAGGTGATTCATACTGTCAGAAACTAAAATATTATCCAATCAAATCCTAAGAAGGCACTGACAGTGCAGAACTGGTGATGAGAAATGGAAAACATTCCACCAGTTACACTGGACAACCAAGACTTTGCTTCCTAAACACTCTTGGGTGTAATTTATAGATTTTCAACTGTTGATCTCGAAAATCACCTTAAAACTTTCCTATCATGTACCATTGTTTCGATAGAACATATTTTTTGTGATTTCCTGTCATATTTTAAGCCTACTTCAAGCAGACAAAACCAGAAAGTGCAACACATCATGAGTTCACACTGGGACTTCTTCCCGGCTGATCTTGGCGCAGTCAGTGATGGACACGGTGAAAGGTTGCAACCATTGAAAAAGCAGGATCAGGGCAATTGGATTCCATCACCGCTGGCTGACTATTGTTGGACGCTGACACAAGAGGCATCAGATGCTGAGTACTAATCAAAATCAGCGGCAAAACATTTTTAGGGCAGTCAGACTAACGCAAAATGTCAGAAGTATTATGCAATTAAACATGCTCAAGTCAATAAAAGTTAATTTAATGTTTCCTACGTGATACAGGAAATCTGAAATTATCTTTATGTTCAGCTTGAAGTTGTCGATCTTAATCCCCATGATTTTATTTCTGGAAGCAAATCTTTTGAAAAAAAAACTGTTGTCCAATGTTACAGGAGGTATGTTTTCCTCAAGTTGGGGCCTCTGAACCATTGCTTGGAGTTGGATCAACTAAATTAATTCAACCTAGAAGATTGGTCAGTGTTATGTTCAATGGTGTAATTATCCAGGGGACTTTTGTGAGCCCGACGTTAAAAGTAAAATGGGCTATTCCCATTTAAGATGTAATGAAGAAGATTTCTTTTACCAGAGATTTATGACCCTTTTGATTTATTTAAATCGAGACCCAATGCAAAGAAGGGACCAATTTTTGATACACAGGATGGGTAAGAATTATCAAGGACAGGCAAGAATAGGCAGTAAAGTGAAGTCAAGGCACAAATCAGGTTAGCTGTCATCCGGTATCAGTTGGAATTACACATTCCAATCCTCATGCGATTTCTTCAGTTATTTTGATGTCACAACCATATCCTGCTGGTCATTACATTGTTTCTATAACAGATGCGCTGCTTATGTGATTTCACACCTCTTCTTAATATTAGTTCATATTATTTTTCATGTGAGCAAGAGCTGAACCACGGTTCCCAGAGCAGCAGCTCTAAGCGTGAGCTCTACAACTCTGTCAGGGAGCTGCGAGTGTGCAAGGGGCTGTGAGACGAGAAGGAACATGTGAATAGGCTGTGCAGGGAAAGCACCAAGCATCAGGTATATATGGAGTAAGAACACAGTGCTGGAGAAGCTCAGCAGGTCAAACAGTAGCAAGTACATAACCGACGTTTCGGGCTTGATCCCGTCATCAAAGTATGGAAAAATTTCGGCAGGCTCACAAACAAAATGATGGGGGGGGGGGGGGGAGAGGAGCATGGTCCCAAAGGCATGAGGTAATAGGTGGAAAAGGGAGGTGGGCACAGCGACAAGTGGAGGAGGATAGGTGGTTAGGTGAATAAGGAGGGAAAGGGGTGGAGAGCTGAGGGAAAGGAGCCAGGAAGAAGGGAAGGGAGGGAGAACATGGAGTAGGTTTAGCAGAAAACAGAGAAGTTGATGTTAATGCCATCCGGTTGGAGAGTACCCAGGAGGACAATCAGGTGTTGTTCCTCCAATTGATGATGGTCTTGGTAGGATAGTATGAGGCCAAGGACAGATATGAGTATGGGGGTGGGGCACGGAATGGAAGTGGTTGTCCACTGGGAGATCCCTGTCACTGGCACAGGTGCTCAACATAGTGATTTTCCAGTTTGCACCCAGTCTCTCTGATGTAGAGACAATGGAGGGTCTACGTCAGTGGTACTCAACCTTTTTCTTTCCACTCACATCCCACTTTAAGTAATCCCTATGCCATCGGTGCTCTGTGATTAGTAAGGGATTACTTAAGGTGGGATGTGAGGGGGAAAGGGGAGGCTGAGAATCACTGCTCTAGATCCAATTGTTACTAAAATATTTGAGAAAAATGATCATTGGTCCATTTCCTTTGGAGATCTGAAACGGTGCATATAACGAGTCAATGAGGTACGATTAAAACATTGGGTTTCAACCTTTTCTTTCCACCCACATCCCATCTTAAGCAATCCCTTACTAATCACAGAGCACCGATGGCATATAGAATACTTAAAGTGGTATATGAGTGGAAAGGAAAAGGTTGAGAACCATTGGTCTAAACATTAAAATGTCAAAATATTAGGATGGCACAGTTGGCGTAGCAGTTAGTGCAACACCTTTACAATGCCAGCGATCAGGACTGGGTTTCGAATCCTACACAGTCTGTAAGGTGTTTGTACATTTTCTTCATGCCTATCTGGGTTTTCCCCAGGGGCTCCAGTTTCACCCCACTATTTGAAATGTACCAATGGGGTGTAGATCAATTGGGTGCAATTGGGTGGCATGGCCCTTGGGCCAAAATGGCCTGTCACCCGTGCTGCATGTCTTAAAGAATAATTCTGAAGATTTCTGAGTGTATATTTCTTGACAAGGTTTATACTCTAATATCTTTTTGATATTTTAATTCCATCACAAAGACTATTTCACTTTAAAAAGACTGCCAGTCAAATTATGCATATGCAATTGGAGAGCTTCGAAGTATGCAATTTCTGTTGTGAATCTTATGCCAACTGTGTCTTGGTTATTATGCAGGAAATCTGCAGATTGAAACTTTAAGCTTCCATTTCTCATTTACATCCAGCATTAATTTACCTAGTGGAAGAGGAGGAAATTGGATGTATGCCTACCAGTTTAAAGTACAAGATTCTGGGTCCCTTCTGCATTCACAAAGATCTTCAGATATTTACCATTATGTGGTTCTTGCGATCTCTCCACTGAACATTTTATCCAATGTTTGCAAATAGCTATAACCTTTCCTGGCAACTGTTTCAGAATGTCCTTATCCAGTGCAGACAGTGCTCCCATGGGCATGGACAGAGACCCACCCCAAGCCTCCCAAAATGCTGTAAGGCTTTGGAACATAGAATGGTGGAGCACAGTACAGTCTCTTTGACCCATGAGGTTGTGCCGACCTATACAAACTCACTCCCCTGCAATCCCTTACACCCATAATCTTCTTACATCCACATGCCTATCTAAGAATCCCTATAGTACCAGCATCCACCACCCCCAACCCCAGTCATGCATTCCAGACACCCAGTACTGTCTGTGTTACAAAAAGACCTTCCTCCACTCACCCAGAACAGGTGTCCTCTGGTATTTGCTACCATCACCACAGGAAAAGGCACTGGCCGACTTCACTATTGGTGCCTTGTAAAATCCTGTAGACCTCTATTAAGTCTCCTCTCTACCTTCAATGTCTCAAAAAGAAAGCTCAGCTTTGCTTCATATGACATCTCCTCCCATTCAAGCCATCTCCTCTTCACCCTTTCCCTATCTCTACATCCTGTAATGAGGAGACCAAAAATGAACTGCATGTGTGGTCTAACCGGAGTTTTATGGAGCTGCAACCCTATCTCACTACTTTGGAACTCTATCCCCTGACTAATGAAAGCCTGGACACTATAAGCCTTCTTAACTACCCTATCAACCTGCATGGCAACCTTTTGGGATCTATAGACCTGGATCCCTCGATCTTTCTGTACCTTCACATTGTCAAGAATGTTACCATTAACTAAGCACTCTGCCTTCAATTTTGTCCTTCCAAAATACCTCACTCCACACTTGTCCAGATTGAATTCCATCTGCTACTTCTTCACCCAAGTCTGCATCCTGTTGTAATCTAGAACAACCTCCTACACTATCCCTAACACTTCCAACCTTGTATCATCTGCAAACTTACCATCCCATCTTTACTTCATCTGCAATTAATTAAAAACCACAAAGAACGGGGGTCCCAGAACCATCCCCCCCCCCGCCCATGAAACACCACTAGCCGTTAATCTCAAGGCAGGATATGTTTCATTTACTATGACCTTCTGCTTTCTGTAGGCATAGCTATATAAGATGGCAATCTTTGCCACACACTTAATTGCCCAGGCACCTCTTCCCAAACCCTCATACCCAAGCTCTATGAAGGACGAAGACTGAGGGTCTAGGGAGACATCACCAAGATGCAGTGAGCGATACCAAAAAAAAACGGTAGATGCCAAAAAGGTGAGATAAACAAAGCAAACACTTTAATGTAACCCATCTCAGGAGTTACCAGATCTGGGTTCTTTCATAGAAGCTTGCAAATCTCAGGACATTACATCAGCAAACATTGCTGGTGAAACATCCTGACAGAACACATCTAAAGACACGTGGCTGAAAGAAATCCCTTCACATTCAATCACCCTCTACTTCCCTAGAGCAATGCCAAGGGCCAAATGAAATTGTTACCTTGGCCGGTTGCGTTGGCTGTTGCTGGGACAGTTCAGCTTCCTCCCTGGAAATGTATTTGTGCTTCAGAAGGTTGCTCAGTACACACTCTGTGTTCGTGATGCGATCCACCAAAACCTCGCGATAAACCTTCAACAGCTTCATATACGAGTGATACGAAGTGAATGGCACTGGCTGCTGAGAGCCAAGCTGGCACAATCCATCCATTCCTGTACAAACATCCTGGGCACTACCACATTCCTCCATCACACTCTTCACTGAAATACAGTTCATTCTCAGATTAGAACAGCACAGACTTCTAGTCTGTGCCAAACCACTATTCTTCTCTTTTTAAAAGTATTTCTATTGGTATTTAATATATAAACAATTGAACGATACAATTTTACCATGTGCCATACACTTAAAATATAGGAATAAGATTTCAAATATGAAAATAATTACTGATGCACATTGGTACTAATGCAGAAAAATATAATATCAACAAAAAGAAAGAAACCACACCCTAAAAGAAAGAGAAATAAAGGAAAAATAAAATTAAAAGTTATTTTTGAATAAATTTTAAATTTCTTTAGTTAAATAAAAAGGAAAAGGTACACAATTGTCTGCCTAGTCCCATTGACCCGCACCCAGTCCCTATCCCTCCATCCCTCTTCCATCCATGTACCTGTCCAAATTCTTCTTAAATGTTAAAATGGAGCCCCCATTCACCACCTCAGCCAGCAACTCGTTCCACACTCCCACCACTCTCTGCGTGAAGAATGCTCCCTTTAAACTTTTCCTCTTTCACCTTAGCCCATACCTCTCTCTCTCTCTCTCTTTGTCTCTCTCTCTCTCTCTCTCTCAATGGAAAATGTCTGCTTGCATTTACTCTAACTTAGTGGTTCTCATCCTCTTTCTTCCCACTCATAACCCACTTTAAGTAGTCCCTAGGCTATCGGTGGCTCTGTGATTAGTAAGGGGTTACTTAAGGTGGGATGTGAGTGGGAAGGGAAGGTTGAGAATCACTGCTCTAGACCCAATTGTTACTGAAATATTTTGCTGGAGAAAAATTATCATTGGCCCATTTCCTTTGGAGTTCTGAAACCGTGCACATAATGAGTCAATGAGGTATAATTAAAGCAGTGGGTTTCAAATTTTTTCTTCTCACCCACATCCCACCTTAAGGAATCCCTTACTAATCACAGAGCACTGATGGCATCGGGATGACTGAAAGTGGGATGTGGGTAGAAAGAACAAGCTCCTATGCCACATGTCTACACCAAATCCTACTAAATATCTGCTGTGTCCACCTACTACAGGACCATCCATCCCCTTCATATTAATCAACCTGCACGACAACCTTTTGGGATCTATGGACTTGGACCTCGAGATCTCTCTGTTTCTCCACACTGTCAAGACTCTTACGATTAATCACACATTCTGCCCTCAGGTTCGACCTTCCAAAATAGATCACCTCACACATTTTCCCGACTGAACTCCATCTGCCACTTCTCTCCCCTACTCTGCACCCTGCCGATGTCCTGTTGCAACCTATGCCACTATCCACAACACCTCCAGCCTCTGTACCTCCTGCAAACTTACCAACCCATTTCTCTGTCCAGGTCCTTCATATATAAAAAAACATCACCAAGAGCAGTGGATCCAGGAACAATCCTGATGGAACACCACTAGTCGCTGACGTCCAGGCAGAATAGGTTTCATTTACTATGACCCTCTGAATTCTGCAGACGAGCCAAGTACCAATCTAATTTAGGATGGAAATCTTATATATATGATCTGGATCATAAGGTGCTAAATTAGATCAGCAGGTTTACAGATGATACAAAGATTGTAGGTGTTGAGATCAGCAAGGATAGCTTCCAAAGCTTGCAGAGGGATTTGGGCCAGCTGGAAAAATGACTGAAAAGTGGCAGGTAGAATTTAAGGTGAATAAGTGTGAGGTGTTGCATTTTGGAAGGATGAACATAAAAGCCAGACAAATCACCTGGTCCTGATGATATGCATCCAAGGGTTCTGAAGGAAATGGCAGAAGTTATAGTTGATGCATTGGTGGTCACAAACCAAAATTCCTTGGATTCTGAGCAGGTCCCGGCAGACTGGAAGACAGCAAATGTCACGCCACTTTTTAAGAAGGGATGTAGGCAGAAGACTGGAAATTATCGGCCAATTAGCTTGACGTCTGTAGTTGGAAAAATGCTTGAAGCCGTCATTAAAGATGAAATAGTGAAACTTTTGGAACGTAAGGGTTCAATCAGGCAGACGCAGCATGATTTTAGAAAGGGAAGATCTTGTTTGACAAACTTGTTAAGGATTCTTTGAGGATTTTATGGGTGCGGTGGATAGAGGGGAACAGGTTAATGCTGTATATTTGGATTTCCAGAAAACATTTGATAAAGTGCCGCACAAGAGACTTCTCAGTAAGTTACAGGACAGTGGAGTCCGGGGAAGTATATTGGCCTGGATTGAAAATTGGTTGTCTGACAGGAGGCAGAGAGTCAGGATAAATGGGAGTTTTTCAGGTTGGCAGAGAGTGGTAAGTGGGATGCCGCAGGGGTCAGTGTAAGGCCCACAACTGTTCATCATTTACATTGATGACTTGGAGGAGGGGACAAAATGTGGTGTAGCCAAGTTTGTGGATGACACCAAATTGAGTGGAAGAGCAAATTGTAACGAGGATGTGGAGAGTCTGCAGAGGGATATAGTTAAGCTGGATGAGTGGCCAAAGGTCTGGCAGATGGAGTACAATGTTAGTAAGTGTGAGGTTATCCACTTTGGCAAGAAAAATAAAAGAGCTGAATATTATTTATAGGGTGAAAAACTACAGCATGCTGTTGTGCAGAGGGACTTGGGAGTGCTTGTGCATGAATTGCAAAAAATTAGGTTGCAGGTGCAGCAGGTTATTAAGAAGGCAAATGGAATGTTGGCCTTCATCGCTAGAGGAATTCAGGAGTATGGAGGTAATGATGCAATTGTATAAGGTACTGGTGAGACCGCACCTGGAGTACTGTGTCCAGTTCTGGTCTCCATATTTGAGGAAGGATATACTGGCTTTGGAGACGGTCCAGAGGAGGTTTACTAGGTTGATCCCTGGGATGAAGGGGTTGACTTATGATGAAAGATTAAATCGTCTAGGATTGTATTCGCTCGAGTTCAGAAGAATGAGAGGAGATCTTATAGAAACATATAGGATTATGAAGGGTATGGATAGGATAGATGTAGGAATGTTTTTTGAGCTGGCCGGGGAAACTAAAACAAGAGGACACAGTCTCAAGATTCGGGGGAATAGATTTAGGACAGAGATGAGGAAAAATAGTTTTTCCCAGAGAGTAGTGAATGTTTGGAATTCTCTAACTAGGGAAGTGGTTGAGGCTGCCTCATTAAACATATTTAAAATTCGGTTAGATAAATTTTTACCTGATAGAGGAATTAGGGGATATGGGGAGAAGGCAGGTAGGTGGAGTTAGGTCATAAATTAGATCAGCCATGATTGTATTGAATGGCGGAGCAGGCTCGATGGGCCATTTTTGGCCTACTCCTGTCCCTACTTCCTATGTTCCTATGAACCCAGGGTAGGGCTTACATGGCAAATGGTAGGGGGCTACAGAATGTGGCAGAGCAGCGAGATCTGGGAATCCAGAACTATAATTTCTTGAATTGGGCATTGAAGTAGATAGGATGATAAAGAGAGCTTTTTGGCATATTGGGCCTCATAAATCAAAGTACTGAGTACAGGAATTGGGATGTTACGTTGAAATTATACAAGACGTTGGTGAGGCCAAATTTGGAGTATTATGAGCAGTTTTGGCCACCTAACAACAGGAAAGATATCAATAAGATAGAGAGAGCACAGAGAACATTTACAAAGATGTTGCTGATATTTGAGAAGCTGAGTTATAGGGAAAGGTTGAACGGGTTAGGACAGTGGTTCTCAACCTTTTTTTTCCACTCACATCGTACTTTAAGTATTCCCTATGCCATCAGTGCTCTGTGATTAGTAAGGGGTGTGGGTGGGAAGAAAAAGTTTGAAACCCACTGTTTTAATCATACCTCATGTACTCGCTATGTGCACGGTTTCAGAACTCCAAAGGAAATGGGCCAATGACAATTTTCTCAAGCAAAATATTTCAGAAATAATGGGGTCTAGAGCAATGGTTCTCAATCTTCTCTTCCCATTCGCATATGACCTTAAACCATCCCTTACTAATCACGGAGCACTGATGACATAGGGATTACTTAAAGAGGGATGTGAGTGGAAAGAGAAAGGTTGAGAATCACTTTACTCCCTAGAATATCAGAAAATGAGAGGAGATTTTATAGAGGTACAAAAAATTATGAGGGGTATAGACAGAATTTTTCCACTGAGGTTGGTGAGAAAAGAACGATAGAACATGGGTTAAGCGTGAAAGGTGAAATGTTTAAGGGGAATATTAGGGAGAACTTCTTCAGAAGGTGGTGAGAGTGTGAAATGAGCAGCCAGCAGATTTGGGTTTGATTTTGACATTAAAGTAAAGATTAGCTCAGTGCGTTGATGGGGGAGGTATGGAGCGTGGTAGTCCAGGTACAGGGGCTGTAAGTCAAGGAAAAAAAATAGCTTGGCACAGACAAAATGGGCAAAGGCCCTGTTTCTGCGCTGTTATGTTCTATTCAGGACACCACTTGTCACAGGCCTTCAGCCTGAATAAGACCCTTCCACCACTACCCTCTGCCTTCTATGGACCAGCCAATTTCACATCCAAACTACCAACTCACCTTATATTTCATGCATCTGCACCTTTGTAGTCTGCCTACCAGGAAGGACTTTGTCAAGAGCCTTAGTAAAGTCCAGGACAACATCCACTGTCTGACCCTCACCAACTAACTTTCTTATCTCTTCAAAAGATACTCTATACATCCCTATTCTTAAGATTCCTTTCTAGTAGTTTCCCTCCCATTGATATGAGGCATATGGCTGATAATTTTCTGGATTTGATTTTCCATTCTTGCACAATGGAACAACATTACCCATTCTCCAGTCCTCTGGGACACCTCCTGTCACTCGGTGAGAATGCAAGGTCTTTGTCAAGGCTCCAGCAATCTCTTCACATGCCTTTTTTTTCAATAACCAGGGAAATATCCCACCAGGCTCAGGAGACATCCACCTTAATACTCCTCACAAAACCCGACACCACCTCTTTCCTGGTCTCAGCTTTAAAAATTCTTCATTGGCTTTGAGACATCCGGAGATCATGAAAGGGTAAAATTGGCAAATGTGTTGTCTAACATCTATAATTGGCGGCCAATTTTGCTACATAGCACTTATCAATTTTTTGTAAGTGAAGCGTTTCTACTTCTAATCTTAATACTGGTCTCTTTTATTTTATTGTATTATTCGCATCTTTGGTCCGCAAAATCTCATGTTCTCTAACGCCCGAAGATTTCATTGCCATAAATATTAATTTCCACATCCCACATTGTTTCACGCTAAAAGCATAAAATTACAATACACCCGGGTATGGAAACACTATACCACATGCTAATACTATAAAAAATAGATAGCACATGAAAACACAAACATTGTCATTTTAGTCCATCAAGATCAGTAAACACATCATTCCAAATGTCAACTCTTCATGCTTTCAAAGAAATAAACCTTTTGTTTAACATTAGCAGTTTGACATATGGAAGAGCCATCGTGATTGGATTGGTGACCCAAAGATCTGGAATAAAAACTTTCAAATTATGATGGAATTCAAATTCCATCATAACAGCCCCTTGGAAATAATATGGTTGAATTAGTAAAAGATGTCATGTACCTGTGAATTATCATTAGATAACACAATTGGTATCTTTAACTTACTAAGAATAGCCGATTTCTTTAAGTCCAGCCTTGAATTAATGTAGCCAATATTCAATTGGCCTCCGAGATAGTCCAGCAAACCACAGGTGAATAAATCAACTAGAACTGCCTTCTCAATGAACCCATCATCACCTCTCGCCACAATTCCAAGGATTTTGTTTAATTCTCCTTATAAATGAAAAGTTGCCTTGAGATAGCTTGAACATGTTGGCAAATTGGAGCGCCCATAGGATAAAATATTTCCTCTGAATGACGCAGAAGAAATAGAATGGTACATCACTGTACAGGCCCTTCAGCCCACAATGTGGTGCTGACCTATATAAACCTACTCAACAAACTAAATCTTTCTTATCTCACACACATGGCCTTCTAGCTTTCATCCGTGTGCCCGCCTAAGAGTCTTTTAAATGTCCCTATTGTACCAGCCTCCACCACCGTCTCCAGCAATGCATTCCAGATATCCACACTCTCTGGGTAAAAACCTTTTCCCTGATGTCTCCCGTTAACATTCCTCCCCTCACCTTGTCCTATAGTGTTTGCGACTCTCACTCTGTGAAAAAAGGTGCTAGCTGTCTACCCTGTCTATGCCTCTCATAATCTTGTGGTCATTCAGATAATTGAGCAAAAAAAATGATCAAAATAATAGTTGGTAGTGATCTTTGCAAAGTACAAACGGAAAGACAAAGTTCCACACAGATAAAGGCAGTGACCAATACAGGGGTAAAGCTGGTTTCAGTAGAAATAACTATATTACTCAGGAACAAGCTCAAAATGAAGGAGTGCAGGAAGGTTACAGTCCTTACAAACCTCTTTTTCAATTTCACCTGACACAACACCACATCAGGCCTAACATTTCAAAACTTGCAAAAGAAAACTTTCTGCCAGCGTAGCTCCACCTACTGAAACATCTCTCGACAGCAGTAAGCTCTTAATGGAATCTGAATTCCTCAGCTGGCAGTATTGATAGCAGACTTTTCGACTTACATTGTCTTTTCAAGATCCATGCTCCCAGTTCCCAACAGCAGACACTTACTTCTTTTTCCTACAGACAACACCATGATTCTGTTGCAGTCATTTACGGGAAATGACTGACTTGTATCAGTGCCCAGAAAAAATATGGATGCCTTCCAAAAAAACAAAACTACTGGCAAAGCTTATAGTACATTATTCAGCTACTCTGATGACGTAGTTACCAAATACATCCGCCCATCTGATGGCAAGCCAACCTTTCCTGTGGCTTTCTCCACCCTTCGCCACACACAAAGGCTCTTGCTGCAGAATTAGTCTGAAAAGTTTAAACATAGAGAATTTAAACCATTTCAGTCAACACCAAATGTGCAATTCTGCATTTATTCATATTGCTCTGTGGGATATAGGAGAAACAAGGCTTTAAAAATGCACTTACAGTTGATTTTTAAGACTTGAAGGTATTAAACCACTCTTCCATCTTTCATTTAAGAAATTTAGAAATAAATGAATCCCCAACTGGTAACGTTATACGTAACACTTACACGTTAGTTTGAACCATGACAAACAATCCACAGACGTGCTGGAGAACTCAGCAGGTCACACAGCATCCATGGGAAGAAAAAGGCAGTCAGTGTTTTGGGCCTAGATATGTTGAAAGTTAACATTTAGAATTGATTTAAAATATAAGTTTGACATATTTGGATATGTTATAACATGTTGGTTCATGCAAACTTTATAATTTTTTAAATATCCATTCCTTTTTTTTTCTTTTCAAGTTGTTTCCAGTTTACTTGGGGGGGGATTTAGGTCTTTTTTTTGGAGTCTTTGGGGGGATTGGGTGGGTTGAGGGGGGTGGGCTTCTCTTTTTTTCTTTTTCAACTTGTAAAACCCATGTATGACAAATTGTGAATGAAATCTATGTGATGTAATTGATTGTACAACATCTATAAATAATTTTTTTTTAAATGTTTTGGGCCCGAGGCTTTCATTGGAAATGTGGAAAAACAGGTAGATGCCTAAATAAAATGGTGGGGGGAGGGGGAGAGGAGAGGATGGAAGAAGAGCATTTCCTTTGGAACTTCTTCATGCGATATCTACACTTGACAAACTGCATTTCCTATTACCTCTGTTACGGGCCCAGAGGACCCCAAAACCCAGCAGCATAGAAATTCACCAACACAAATGGTTACTTAAACAAAAGTTGCTTTTAATTTTCTTTAAACATAAAAACAGGATCAAACTTTAACTTATTACTATTAACGTAACTTAACCCCCTTCTAATTCTAACGCTCGTGTATGTAATGTGTGTATATGTTCAGGAAAGTTCTTTGTTTCACAGTTCAATCTCACTTCTCACTTCTCCAAGTTCACTGGTATCAGGCAATTCTTATACTGTGCACAGAATTTAACATTTATGAATTTTCACCAGGCTCTGGTGCTTAAAGATAATTGGTTACCACTCAGGAAGGTTCTTGTTGGTTTCAGAGAGAGATTTGTTGCTTGTTGAACACACACAAAATGATACCCTCAAAGAAACTTGCCCCATCATGGATTTTCCAAATGATAACTTCTTCTTCTTCTTCTTCTTCTTCTTCTTTTTCTTCTTCTTCTTCTTCTTCTTCTTCAGGTCACCACAGAGTTCCTTTTGTTTTTGTTTTCCTTATTTCAGGTGAAACACTCAAGCCAGCCATTTCCTCTTGTATGGACAAGGGTTTTCAACAGGCTGAACTCAGAACTCACAACCTGTCTTCAAAATGGGGGTTTCATGCCAGCTTGCCATGACTGCAGAAACCAGTTCTCTCTCTTTTTCTATCCTAGAGAAAGCCTCTCTCCCTCCACTTGCAAAACCACATGACCTTCTTGCAGAGCTCCAGTCTCTTAAATTTTTTTTTTATCAGCACTTGAGCCCTTTTAAGTTATTTCCCAAAGCAGTTTTTATTGTCTTTGCAAAGCCACTCGGAGCCTGGGCTGTTTGGCTTGAGAAAAGCTCTTGCATTTTAAATGAAATCTGTTTTGTGAAGTGTTTGTGTTTGCTTGTGACCCACGCTCTAAACCCCCCACAATCTATCTCCTTCAAAAACATGTAAAATATGAAATATTCTGTCACACCTTCAATTAACTCAGTGGTTTCCACTCACATCCCACTTTAATTAATCCTTACGCCATCGGTGCTCTGTGATTAGTAAAGGATTGCTTAAGGTGGGATGTGGATGGGAAGGGAAGGTTGAGGATCACTGCTCTAGAACCAATTGTTGCTGGAATATTTCACTTGAGAAATTTCCTTTGGAGTTATGAAACTGTGCACTTAATAAGTCAATTAGGAACAATTAAAACAGTAGTTTCCAAACTTTTTCTTTCCACGTAACTCCAGAGGAAATTGGCCAATGACAAGGAAGAGAAAGGGTGAGAACTGTTGAGTCCCAGTTGTACCAATCGAAGTCTTAATAAACACTAGAAAGACTTGTAAGTTTAACAGCACATTTCTTTACTCACATCCAGCTACTGGGTCGCGCATTGATACAATGTCTCTCACTGCACATGCACCACTCTCAAGCGTGATGTGGCTCTTACAGTGTTAGTGTTCATGCTCTAGCATAAAATAGTCCCAGGTTTCCTCAGTATGTAACAAGAACCATTAAATTAACTTAAACAAGGCTCTCCTTTTCAATTTGCAAAAAAAGCTATTCACTTTCAATTATACATGCCGTGGCTGTTGAGAAATTTGTCCTTGAGTTATACAATACATACAAGTTGTATTCTTTTCTTTTTTCTCTTTGGCTTGGCTTCGTGGATGAAGATTTATGGAGGGGTAATGTCCACGTCAGCTGCAGGCTCATTTGTGGCTGACAAGTCCGATGCAGGACAGGCAGACATGGAAAATTGGTTGGTTGGGGTTGAGTGTTGGGTTTTTCCTCCTTTGTCTTTTGTCATTGAGGTGGGCTCTGTGGTCTTCTTCCAAGGAGGTTGCTGCCCGCCGAACTGTGAGGCGCCAAGATGCACGGTTTGAGGCGATATCAGCCCACTGGCGGTGGTCAATGTGACAGGCACCAAGAGATTTCTTTAGGCAGTCCTTGTACCTCTTCTTTGGTGCACCTCTGTCTCGGTGGCCAGTGGAGAGCTCGCCATATAACACGATCTTGGGAAGGCGATGGTCCTCCATTCTGGAGACATGACCTACCCAGTACAGTTGGTCTTTTCTTTTTTAAAATGTTACATACACCACAGTAGAATCCAATTCTGGCCATTGTAATCCCTGCAACCCAATTACACTCAATTAACCTACAACCCTGTTGTCTTGGAAAGCGGAGCACCTGGGAAAAACTCTCACAGGACTTTGGGAGAACATGCAAACTCTTTACTGACAGCGTAGGATTCGAACCTGGGTCGCTGCCACTGCAATCGCTCCGCACTAACTACCACCCCCCCACCCATGTTCGGTCTCTAGGATTAAGGAATGACCCAGAACACAAGAACATCAGGAGGAGAAGTAGGTCACCTGGCCCAGCAAGCCTGCTCCAGCATTCAATGAGATCCTGGCTGATGAAAATGAGTGCAATCTGAAAAAAAATGTCCATTTCCTGAACTGTGGTCTAAGCTCGAAGGCATTTAGACTTGGAAAAAACCCAATTAGTCACTAAAGGTCTCCTCTCCCATCTGGCTAACACATGACTCGACCTCATGTTTTGAAAGACTGGTGTTGAAGCATATCACCTCCTAAATGAGTAGTGGCATGAATTCGTTCTAATTTGCTTACTGCAGCAACAGGTCTGCATTAGATGCCATCTCGCTGGCTCTACACAAAGACATGGAACGCCTGGTCAGCAAAGATGCATTCATCAGAATCATTGGGGGATCAGAGATGGGGAGAGTGAGCAAATTTATGTACTTGGGAGTCACTATCTCGGATCTTTCCTGGGCCCAACACACTAATGGCTTCATGGAGAAAACACATCAGCACATCTACTTCCTCAGGCATTTGTGGAGGTTTGGTACGACACCAGAAATCCTGGCAAATTTCTACAGAGGTGTGGTGGAAAGTGTGCTGACTGGCTGCATCACAGTCTGGTGTGGAGACACCAATATCCCTGAGCATAAAGCCTTTCAAAGGGTAGTGGACACAGTCCAGAACATCACAGACAAAACCTTCCCCACTATTGAGTACATCTACAGGGAACGCTGCCATCAGAGAACAGCAGCAATCATCAAAGACCCACACCAGCCAGCTTATGGTCTGTTCTCACGGCTGCCATCAGGAAAGAGGTATCAGTGGTACAAGACCTGCACCAGCAGGTTCAAGAACAGCTGATACCCC
Organism: Narcine bancroftii; assembly: GCF_036971445.1. Classification (NCBI taxonomy): domain Eukaryota; kingdom Metazoa; phylum Chordata; class Chondrichthyes; order Torpediniformes; family Narcinidae; genus Narcine; species Narcine bancroftii. The sequence goes on along the minus strand of NC_091469.1, from coordinate 317,196,339 downwards.
TCCACCATCAGACTCCTCAATGACAAACTCAATCAGAGACTCATTTAAGGACTCTTATTTGTGCACTTTATTACTTTTCTTTTGTTCTCTCTGTATTGCACAGTCAGTTTGTTCACATTCGTTATCTGTTTACAGTTCTTTGCTTGTTTACATGTTTATGCTGTGTACAGTTTATTTCTATCAATTAGTGGTTGTTCTACCACGTCCGCAGGAAAAAGGAATCTTAGAGCTGTATGTGATGTCATGTATGTATTCTGACAATAAATCTGAAATCAGAAAATCTCTGGTTGACCTTCAGCTGCCTCTAGTCCATCATCATCTCTTTTGTCTCATCCACGTTGAGACTCAGGTTGTTCTCGCACCATGTGACGAGCCATCCTAACCTCCTCTCTGTAAGCCAACCCTCATTCTTGCTGATGAGGCCAACTCTCCTCTCTTTGGTTTGGCTTCGCGGATGAAGATTTATGGAGGGGTATGTCCATGTGTGCTGCAGGCTTGTTGGTGACTGACAAGTCCGATGCGGGACAGGCAGACATGGTTGCAGCGGTTTGCAAGAGAAAATTGGTTGGTTGGGGTTGGGTGTTGGGTTTTTCCTCCTTTGCCTTTTGTCAGTGAGGTGGGCTCTGCAGTCTTCTTCAAAGGAGGTTGCTGCCCGCCAAACTGTGAGGCGCCAAGATGCACGGTTTGAGGCGTTATCAGCCCACTGGCGGTGGTCAATGAGGCAGGCACCAAGTGATTTCTTTAGGCAGTCCTTGTACCTTTTCTTTGGTGCACCTCTGTCTCAGTGGCCAGTGGAGAGCTCGCCATAGAACACGATCTTGGGAAGGCGACGGTCCTCCATTCTGGAGACGTGACCCACCCAGTGCAGTTGGGTCTTCAGCAGCATGGATTCGATGCTTGCGGACTCTGCCAGCTCGAGTACTTCGATATTGGCCACTACTGTTGTGTAATTGGCAAACTTGATTCTGTTTGAACTGAGTTGGGCAGTGCAGTCAGCAATGTGAACAGCAGCGGGCTGAGCACACAGCCCAGAGGTGTATCAATGTGATGGGATTTGATATTTCTCTGCCAATCCAGACCTGCTGGCCTTCCGGACAAGAAGTCCAGTATTTGTAGTGGGTCGGCCTGGGCTGCCTCTTGCTTACTGACCACTCTCCACAGCACAGCAGTGATTCTGGCATGGAAAGAGCTGGGAGCACCAAGGTCCTTGGCATTCATATAAAGGAGAAAGTACCCTGGCCCAACAACGCCACCCCGTAGGTCAGACAGGGGCAGCAATGCCCACCCTTCTGAAGGAGGGTAAATTGCTTTCCCAACTTCAAAAAGAGCCCTGAGGTTATTTCACATCTGATGAACACACCTCAGAAAATTATACAACCAGCTCACCAAACCTGCTCCACATCCCTCACATGACCAACACGTCACCACCTATTCTCCCACATGAAACATACATGACTAAACATGTCCTCCAACAGCACCACCCGTTCTCTCATGCAGGATAAAGACCTCCTAAATATAAATGCTTTGCACAAAAGCACAAAATCCAATGAGCCTCCAGTGCAATGACAGTGGAGAAAAACTTGTCTCTACAGCTTAAAAACAGGTCGCTTCCCCAAATTACACCATGATTTTTTTTTTCCGCAAGTCAGGCTATATGTACTACAGTTTCTAGGTGGCTTAATTAGTAAGGTATTTCTTTCCCCTCAAGCCATCTTTGATGCCTCATCAGTGCACATGGTTGCACTCATAATAGCAACTGTAGATTTTTTTTTAAGAACCAGGAACTCAGGATTGTAAAATGCATAGCAGTGATTAACTTTGACTCCTGGGATCAACTGCCCATTAATTGTACATTTTAGATAACAGACAAAAACAAGGAATCATCCTGTTACGGAGTCCAGAGGACCCCAAAAACCACCAGCAATAGATATACACCACAACATAAAGGTGTAGGAGCTTAGAAACAGTTATTATTTTAATTGAAGGAGTTTAGAAATGGTTATTATTTTAATTGCAGGAGTTTAGAAACAGTTATTATTTTAATGTTAGGAGTTCTGAAACAGTTATAGAAGGTAGAAAGAAAAAGCAAGAAAAAAAGCTAAAATGTTCTTTGTGTAAAATGGCGCATGAAAAACAGCAGAACAGAGTAAACAAGATAACAGAGGAATTTAAGAAATATGCACGTACACACACAAAGAGCTTGTTTAATAGGAGGTGTGACTGCGGGATAGGAGAAAGTCGGAGTCAGTCAAGAGTCAGGCGAATAGGGAAAAGTGCCAAACCAATCCAAGAAGGATAAATATAAGAAAAATGTAAGGGGAGGTGAGTATATAAACAAAGAAGCTTCCCGCCCTCGGTGTACTTTCCCAAGGTAGGGGGAGGGTACCCAACCTTGCAATGTTGTAAATGTAAATAAATGTTCTTTGTTCTCAACTTTTGTCTCGAGCATATTTTGTGAACATGAAGGCACTTCTCACAACTTGGGAGCTCGTCCAGGATCACACTCCCTCCACTGACTGGTGCTTGTCTGAAAGGGGGTTGGTGCACCCTGGCTGATTTAGCCAGACTCCTGGTCATCGAGTGTCCGGCCAGTGGACGTAGTGAGTGATATCCGAGAAGAGACATTGAGAACAAAGAATGGGACAGCCGTGCGAGTGACGTGCTGGGAAGGCTCGACAGCCGGGTAAGACTGATTTATTCACCATGGGTGGGGGAGGGAGCAAAAAGAAAGGTCTGAGAATAGGACCGATTGATAGAATTCCCCCGGGAAGCCCATTGGGGAGGCAACTTTATCCACCATGGGTGGGGGAGGGAGCAAAAAGGTCTGAGAATAGGACCGATTGATAGAATTCCCCCGGGAAGCCCATTGGGGAGGCAATTGATGAATTGGGGTGCGGGAAAGATAAAAAGAAAATGATCTAGTACTGTTGCCATGAGTGGCCTGAGAATCCAATTAAGGGGTCTTCAGTATTTTGGCCAAAATACAGTTCGGATGAGGATTGGATATGCCAGGCGTTGAATACCTGGCTTTATGAGCATATACCCGAGGACTCCGAAAGTAGAGATTATGCTGCCTGCTGGTTGTTTGTAGAATTTGACCAGATGGTGATGAATACAAGGGATCCGGCGAAATCTAAGGAATAGGAGACTATGGCTCCTCTTCCTGAAAATTAGGACCCCTTGCAGGCATTACCTCCACCATATCCTGAGCCAGTTCCTCCCTTGCCCTCTCCTCCCCGCCCACTTTATCCTCCCCTTCCTATGTCTGCCACTCCAACCCCTCCGAGACTCATCAATGAAAATGAACGAGAAAACACGATAAGGACGAGGTTACAAGCTAAGGGTCCTCCGCCGCCTCTTACCCACCAGGAATATAACCCAGACTGTACGGGATTATTAGAAGAGCAGTGTGAAAAACTTCACGAAGAGAAGACTGGGGAATTTGCTTTGGGTCCCAGACATCATAAGGAAGATCCAGTTCCATCAGGAGCCTGGGGACCGGACCCTTCTCAGGCGCAAATGTTTCCCCTTCGCGAGGTCCAGGGGGTGGAATAGGCTTTGTAAATGTCCCCTTGACTAGCACAGAAGTGAGAAATTTTAAACGGGAAATGAAGTCTTTCAATGAAGATCCTCAAGCCTGTGCAGAGCAATTAGATCAGTTTCTGGGACCTTACATTTACACCTGGGACGAGTTAATGTCTATATTCAAAGCTTTATTTTCTTTAGATGAGAGAGGAATGATTAGACAAGCTGGAATTAGGGTGTGGGATCGGGAACACCAGGGAGGTCCAGGAGCAGTTGCTGGAGAGGATAAATTCCCTCTGGTCAATCCACACTGGGATAAGGGGACGGTAGATGGTCGCACCCGGATGGAAGAATACAGGGTGAACCTGATAAAGGGAGTGAGGGCGTCAGTACCAAAAGGACAGAATTTTAAGAAAGCATTCGAGGTTTCCCAGGGCCCAGAGGAAACCCCCTCAGCCTTTTTGACTAGACTGCGGGCAGCAATACAACAATATGGAGGATTGGATATAGAGTCACCAGTTTGGGAACAATTAGTTTTGACAGGATTTGTTACAAACTCAGCCCCAGATATATGAAAGAAACTTCAAAAGACTGAAAATTGGCATGAACAGGGATTATCCCAGCTCCTACAAATAGCCCAAAGGGCATATGTCCAAAGGAGTGTAAGGAAAGGCGAAGATATTAATGCAGGCGGTAAAGGAAGTCGTAAATGGACAGCAGGGAAGTCAAAGACACCGGACCAACGGTCAGGGCGGATGGATGGGAATGAGAGAAAGAGGAGGGCCAGGATTTGAAGGATGGGATGAACCCCAGGGTCCCCGACCACGAGCGGGGGCTCCAAGAGGTGGTCCCAACAAAGGATAGCAGACAGGGCCCAAGGTTTGTTACTATTGTAAAAGAGAGGGACACTTCAAGAGGGCCAGGGACACACGATCCTATGTCCTGATGGAGGAGGAAGATTACGGTAGTCAGGGTTCTCTCGTAAAGAGTGCCGTGGGGCAGCATGGAGAACCATTAGTAAACTTAAGCATAGGACCCCAAGAAGAAGATATGATTTTTATGGTAGACTCGGGAGCTGCTCGTTCTAGTATTTTAACCAAACCCAAGGGAACAGTTTTTAAAGGGAGGGTGATTATTTCAGGGGTCGTGGGATCTAACTTTGAGGTTCTTGAATTAAGGGGCCTTAGGATACAAATGGGGAGAAAAGTAATAAGGGGAGACATTCTACTGGTTCCCCAGGCAGGAATCTGCCTGCTGGGATGGGATTTGTAGGATTTATTGGGTATGGGGACCCGGCCTCAAGGAAAGGGAATTGGGGTCCAGTTCTACACATTGACACAAGAAGATTGTGAGTTGATCGACCCCAAGGTGCGGGCCAAGAAGGGAAATAGAGGGGGGTTGGATATTCCCCCACTTCGGGTCACACTAAAAGACCCCAATCAGATTGTCAGACGAAAGCAATATCCAATCCCAATGGAGGGAAGGAAGGGACTGCAACCCGTAATTGATCAATTATTATTGGATGGGTTACTCGAACCCTGTATGTCCCCCTTTAATACCCCAATACTGCCAGGACAAAAACCAGACGGTACTGATTGGCTGGTACAAGACCTATGAGAATTAAATAAGATGATTTTGGCCCGATACCCCGTTGTGCCTAATCCTTGTACAATTATGGGAAAAATAGATTCAAATAGTAAATGGTTTAGTGTGATAGACCTGAAAGACACCTTTTGGGCTTGCCCTCTGGATGAGGGTAATAGGGACATGTTTGCCTTTGAAAGGGAAAACCCGTATACTGGACGAAAGAACCAGTATCACTGGACAGTTATCCTGAAAGGCTCTTCAGAGTCCCCTAATCTGTTTCGCCAGGTATTAGAACAAGTGTTGGAAGAAGCTCCAAAAAGATCAGACTGTCAACTAATACAATATGTAGATGATTTATTAATCACAGGAAAAGAACAGGAGGCTGTCAAACAATATACTGTGGATATGTTAAACTTTCTGGGAGAAAAGGGGATGAGAGTAAGTGAGACGAAATTGCAATTTGTGCAGCCAGAGGTAAAATACCTGGCCCATTTAATTAGTCAGGGGTGTCGGCAAATAAGCCCAGAGAGAATACGTGGCATTTTTCAGGTCCCACCTCCCAAGGATGCCCGAGAGCTCAGGAAGTTCCTTGGTCTGGTGGGATATTGCCGAATTTGGATAGAAAATTATTCTAGTTTGGTAAAATTTTTGTATGATAAATTAGCTGGCCTAGATAATTCTCTTGTTGTCTGGACAGAGGAAGAAATGGAGAAATTTAAGAGGATAAAGAGTTGTCTCGCCAAGGCTCCAGTGTTGACATTACCTGATTTGAATAAACCATTTGATTTATTTACTAATGCAAAGGATGGGGCAGCTACGGGTGTATTGACCCAGGAGCGAATGGGGCTCCGGCAACCAGTGGCGGTTTTGTCCAAAGTATTGGACCCAGTTTGCTGCGGATGGCCGGAGTGTGTCCAGGCTATTGCTGCCACCGCTGTCCTGGTAGAAAGGGTCGAAAGATTACCTTTGGCGCACCCATGACTGTCCATACCACGCACACCATCTGAACTATTCTGTTACAGCGTGTGGGAAGGTGGTTGACTGATTCGAGAATTCTAAAATATGAGGCAATTTGATGGACCGAGATGACCTGACGCTGGTTACTAATTGGGTCCAGAACCCAGCTGCGTTCTTAGTATCTCCGTCAAGTGAGACGGCCTATGATCAGCTGGAACATGAGTGCTTGGAAATAATAGATTTGCAGACTAAGATCCGGAGTGATCTAGGGGATGAGCCTCTATGTGAGGGAGAGAGATGGTTTATAGATGGTTCTTCTCGTTGTATAGAAGGAACTCGTTACAGTGGATATGACATAGTGGATGGAAAAGATGGTTCTGTTATCAAAGCTGGTCGCCTCCCCGGTCTCTGGTCAACTCAGACATGCGAATTATATGCGCTGTGTCGAGCCTTCCAGGGACTACAGGGGAAAGTAGGAACAATTTACACATATGCTTTTGGAGTTGTACATACCTTTGGAAAAATTTGGAAAGAACGGGGGTTAATTACAGGAAAGGGCCAAAAATTAGTCCATGAAAATTTAATAATCAAATGTTTGGATGCTTTAATGCTGCCTAAGGAGGTGGCCGTGGTCCATGTCCGGGGACATCAGGTAGGGGAAAGTCCCGAAGACCAAGGTAACAGACAGGCAGATGAGGTCACAAAGGAGGCATCCATGGGAGTAAACTTCAGCTCACCCGCCTGTGTGCTGAGACAGGTCTCTCCTGGTTTAAATATTTACCCCTGGCTTTGATTCGTATTCGTACCACTCCCCGTCGTGATATTGCCGTCTCCCCGTATGAAATGATGTTCGGCCTTCCTTATCTGGGCTCCCATACAGACCTCCCAATACCGGAGGCAAATAACCAATTTATATCTAAGTATCTGCAGGAACTTTCCACCACGTTGGCTATCTGAGAAGAAGAGAGATTCTAGCGCAGACGCCGCCTTTGGAATTCCCCATACATACCATTCAACCTGGTGGCTGGGTATTGATAAAGAGTTGGAAAGATGTTAAGTTGTCGCCAACCTGGGATGGTCCTTTTTGTGTCCTTCTAGTTACAGATACTGCTGTACGAACGCGTGAAAAAGGGTGGACTCATGTCCAGAGGGTGAAACGTTATCACCAGCCCCTCGAGAATGTCTCCACTGACCTAGAAGGCTCATATTGGCAGTCGGAGCAACATCCTAGCAACCTCAAGCTCACCCTGTGACGAAAAATTTGATTTGTGTATAATAATAATGTCCTTGTTTGTATTTTTCTTTATTTTCCCCATTGCTTTCGCCTCCACTCCGTCTTGCTCCCAATGTGTTAAGTCCTTTTGGAAGAGGGGCAGCACTTCAGGTAATGATGTTGAGCTTAGGGAGATTAAGTATTTTGAGAAGTGGGCGAGGACGAAGGAGGGTTGTGTAGTCCCAAGAAAGAACAACAATTGTTCTTTTGCCTCCGAGACATATACCATTTTTCTATTATTTTTTTCTAATAGATTCTTCCTGTCCTGCCCCCCCCCCCCCCCCCGGGACCCTTCTGTGCCTCCAAATTAGGCAAACCAGGAGACCCTCTAGTGAAGGAAGTGATTTCACTGCGGGCAGGTTCTAAGTATAGTGGTACCAAAATGATCACCATTTCGCCACATGAGTCTCAAAAGAACTTGTACGAGAGGGCAAGAATACAAGCCAATAGGCATAGACTTGGAGATAACCTATGGGTCGATTTACATCAACTTACCGTCCAGGAGCTTGGTGTTCGTAACTGTTGGATTTGTAGTGGCCCAACCCGGGATGGAACTTTGCCATGGAGAGGTGAGCCATTAGATGATCATACACTTCTTGCCTCCAATCTTTCCACTAGCACTTCTGGTCGATCCCGTGAGTCTTTAAAGTTGGAAAATCATCCACAAGGCTTTGAGTGCTTGGTAAAATAAATCTCCCAAAGGGAGATTTGGCTTGCCAGTGCTGGAGTAATATCACTAGTGGAAATTGGGTTCCAACCCCGCCTACCAGCTTCCTGTCCCTTTCTAATCGATCAGATGTTCCCTGTGTACCCTTGATTCCCATTAATGACACATCTGACCTTGCCGACGTTGAGTTTTGGAATTGCACTGGTTTCAACCCTTATCAGGCCATTCCTGCGCTGAGATCCTTCTGGGAAGATTCTAGTCCTTCCGGCTATGCACCCGACGGCTTATATTGGATTTGTGGGAATATGGGTTATACATACCTTGAACCCGACTGGAGTGGGACTTGTTGTATTGGTATGATTCAACCACATTTCCATCTTCTTCCTCCAGATTCCGATGAACACATTTCCACTCGATTACATTCCCCCAGACAATGCTGTTCAGCAGAGATCAGCAAATGGGGGGATGACTGGCCCCCTGAACGCATAATTTCATACTATGGACCGGCTACGTGGGCACAGAATGGTTCATGGGGGTACCGAACTCCAATTTACATGCTTAATTGTCTAATCCATTTGCAGGCTGACCTAGAAGTAATTACTAACCAGACAGCTACTGCCTTAGATTTGTTGGCAGAGGAACAACAGCAAATCTTGGCTACTGTTTATCTGAATCACCTAACCCTGGACTATTTATTGGCTGCAGAAGGTGGTGTGTGTGGCAAGCTGAATCTCTCCAATTGCTGCCTTACAATTGATAATAATGGACAAGCTGTTAAAGACATCTCTTCAGGTATACGGAAACTCTCTCATGTTCCGGTGCAGACATGGCACCCCGCCATTGACTCATGGTTTTCTAAATGGTTTAGTGTCTCCTGGTCATGGATACATTCAGCACTTATCTTTTCTGCCTTTATACTTCTTGCCTTAATACTGATCCCTTGCATCCTTCCTGGCCTCCAGTGTTTGGTTAGACGAGCCATTCGACAAATCAGTTCCATTATGGTTCTGCAACAACAGGATTATGCTGAGGCGACAGAGAACCTTCTGAAACTATGGGAAAAAGAAACCTCTATTATTTAGACAGGTTTGAAAGCGTAGCTCTTTTTAAGGGGTGGATTGTAGGAGTTTAGAAACAGTTATTATTTTAATTAAAGGAGTTTAGAAACAGTTATTATTTTAATGTTAGGAGTTCTGAAACAGTTATAGAAGGTAGAAAGAAAAAGCAAGAAAAAAAGCTAAAATGTTCTTTGTGTAAAATGGCGCATGAAAAACAGCAGAACACAGTAAACAAGATAACAGAGGAATTTAAGAAATATGCACGTACACACACAAAGAGCTTGTTTAATAGGAGGTGTGAGTGCGGGATAGGAGAAAGTTGGAGTCAGTCAAGAGTCAGGCGAATAGGGAAAAGTGCCAAACCAATCCAAGAAGGATAAATGTAAGAAAAATGTAAGGGGAGGTGAATTGAAAAATGTATAAAAACAAAGAAGCTTCCTGCTCTCGGTGTACTTTCCCAAGGTAGGGGGAGAGTACCCAACCTTGCAATGTTGTAAATGTAAATAAATGTTCTTTGTTCTCAACTTTTGTCTCGAGCATATTTTGTGAATGTGAAGGCACTTCTCACAAAGGGTTACTTAAACAAAAGTAGTTTTCAATTATATTTGAACAAGAAAACAGAATTGAACTTTAACTTATTACTTAACCTACCTAACTATTTAATCCCTCCTCTAATACTAAGCGCAGGTGTGTGTAATGTATATTTAAGATTAGAAAAGTTCTTTGGATCACAGTCCAATCTCACTGGTTGCAGGCAATTCTTGTACTGTGCCCAAAAGTTTGCACTAACAAAGTTCACCAGTCTTTGGTGCATAACAGGCAAATGGTTACCACTCAGGAGGGTTCTTGCTGGTTTTCAGAGAGAGATTCCTTTTCCAGGACATCCACAACTGATTCCTTCTCAATCAGTCTCGCTGACGAAACTTGCCCCCTTCAGGGTTCTCCAGATAATCCTCTTTCTTTCAGCTCACCTTTCACACCGCCAGTCTTCTCCTTTGACCAGGCAGCCTTCCAAAGTTTGCCAGCTTTGTCCTTCTGGAAATAATTTCTGTGATTCCTCTCCCTGTTTCACACCCTCCCTCTCTGAGAGCAAAACTCTTCTCCTCTTCCTGCAATGATCACAAGGTCTCCCAGGCAAACTGCTGTCGATACTTTGTTGCCTTCTGCAAAAAGCATTCTGCAAAAGTCCTGCAAATATTCTGAGTTTTAAAATGTATGTGTGCAAGCTGCTCTAAAAATTCCTCCCAAACCACCTCTAAATACTTTGTCACAATCCACCCACAAGAGTTTAGCTTTGGCAACAGAATAAATAGTATTTGGTGCAATGTAAGTCACCAGTCCCTCTCCTGAACCATCCTGCCCTGCCAATCCACACTATTCCCTTTTCCCACAGCACTTATCGCTGCTCACCCTACTCCCTGTCGCACTCTCAATCTTCTATCTTCTTCCTCCTCAGAGACGTCAACCTCATTGCTAGTCTTGCTTCCCCTTGTCCGATAGACATGAACACTGATGAATCCTCGATCCAGAAACTGCAAAATTTTAATCATGAAAACATTTCTTAACTCTTGTACCTTCCTCTCTAACATAAAGAGCGAAAAGTACCTCAAACCATTATATAATCCCCTCGTCTTATGGTTCTCTCTCCAAATCCAGTGGCAAGATGCCCTTAACTGCCAAGCGTCCTCTTCAATCTCTGGGGCACTGCTTCACGGATCACTGACCTCCACAATTCCACTTCTCATGACCCACCTCCACAAATTACACTGATCACAACCTGCTCATGACCAGCACTCTGTCTTCTTCCAATGCATTTGTTCCTGCTTTCATCAGTGCTCCCTTATTATAGGTTCCCAGGGAAGGAGGTGCATCCCAATACTTTCCAGCTCCTCATCATCGAGAGCTTTGGTCCTCTTCTAGTCTTGGGCACATTCTACACACCATGGAGTGGGATCCCTGCACTCTACCCACACCAGAGTGGGATCCCCGCACTCTACACACACCAGAGTGGGATCCCCGCACTCTACACAAACCAGAGTGGGATCCGCACACACTATACACACCACAGAACGGGATTCGTGCACTATACACACAACAGAGTGGGATCCGTGCACTATACACACACTGGAGTGGGATCCCTGCTCTCTATCTACACCGGAGTAGGATCCCCGCACTCTACAAACACTGGAGTGGGATCATCGCACACTACCCACACCGGAGAGGGATCCTTGCACTCTACCCACACCAGAGAGGGATCCTCGCACTCTACACACTCTGGAGTGGGATCCCCGTACTCTACCCAAACCGGAGAGGGATCCTCGCACTCTACCCACACCGGAGAGGGATCTTCGCACTCTACACACTCTGGAGTGGGATCCCCGTAGTCTACCCACACAGGTGTGGGATCCCCGTACTCTACACAATCTGGAGTGGGATCCCCGTACTCTACCCACACCGGTGTGAGATCCTTGGGCAGTGAACTGGAATTCACTGTCTTTGTATTTTTGTGATGACTGGCTCCTCCCTTGTCTGGTCTTCCCGCCTTACCTCAGATTCATGTGAGGACTATTGTGTCTACCAGCTGTCAGAAATAAAACTTCTCACACATGAGTCTCTTTAAAACTGATGACACGACAAGCTTTATTTACAAGTCTGCAGAGTTGGACTCAACTGGTTTCTCACCAGTTAAGCCCCGATACATACAGTGCATTGATTTTTATACCTTTATTATTTGCCCTTCCCCTTCTTATTAATACTGTTTTAATTGGTTAGTATTACAAAAACATTCTAAGTATAACTGCATTATTAATTATCACGTTCGTTACGTACGCTGTGAACTCTACATTCACTGAATTCTGTTTCTCACACTTCTTATCAATCCTTTGTCTCCTGCATGTCTCTCACTATGACCATGAAAAGATAGGTTTAAAAAAACATATTCAGCAGCTCCTTCTGTCCTTGACTGCTAGTAAACTCTCTGTCCGTTCTGGCTTCCCTGTTTATGATTAATCATCACATTTTAACTTAAGTCTTTTTAACCTAAATTCTCTATATCACAATCCACCCCTTTCTCTCTTTAAAATGTGTTGAATATATGTATAGATATGAATATGATTCTAAGCTAGGGAAGAGAAATGTTTTATGATACATTAATCTCACGCTGAAATAAAAGTCTTACAATAAAACTGAATACTGCTATTAGATAGGGGTAGGCAATCAGTTTTAAAAACAGTAGATAAGAACCAAGTCTGAGGTTTAGGAAACCAAGTGAAAACACCAGGTGAAATGCGAATCCATACAGCCTTGCAGGGACTTTCTCCTACTGGGTATTTGCCGGCTCGTGAGAGACAATAAAAACCAGAGGGGACGTTAGAGAGAGACCAGGTTTCTCTTGATCTCGTTCGGTTAGTTGTCCAAATGCGGGAAATCATGGTCAATGAATTGAGAGGTTCTCCCCACCAAGGCCATTGTTCTGACATCCGTGGATCCCCGCAGACCCAACAATTGGTTACATTAAAAGTTCCTGCAATTTTAGTTGCCAGATCTACAAAAAGGTTATCTCCCCCAATTGCATTACCGAAACTTACATGGTTATTTGGATGGACTCGAACTAAGTCCGGCTGTCTTAAAGGGACAGGCAATTTCAAGTGTGGAGTGTAACTTTTCATTGGAACAGTACGTTGGTGTATGCAAAACCAGAGTTCATCAGGGCATGATGGGCTTGAGTCACCTTTCCAACTGTTAAGAGGGAAAGGAGTGGTATTAGGAATCTGTATATAATGACCCATATTATTTCCTTCTTTTTCCACACAAGGGGTATATGGATGTTGGGTGGTATTTTCTGCCCAGCATTTCTCAGGAACTGAGGTATGGGAAATGAAATTACCTTCCTTTCTTCCCCAAATGTGGTCCTGAAACAGGACCACTGTATCTCTGCATTTCTTACATTTCACACCTGATAAAGACATAGGCAAACTAAGAAAAATCAAAGAACATAACAATAACATTGTGAATTAAGTCTTTTTGCGAAATCGTAAGGTAAGAGGTTTTTCTCCAGGAATACAAGTCCAATCTGAGTTCGTATCAGGGTCCTGTGGCGCCTCTACAGGTCCCTTAAATCTGGATGCGTGTGTCCACCCCTTCTCTCTTGTTCGTACTGCAGCTTCTGTAGTTAAGAGAACTTGGTATGGACCTTCCCACTGGGGCTGGAGTTTTTCAGTCTTCCAGGTCTTGATAAGAATCCAGTCTCCTGGTTCCACTTTGTGTAAAGAAAAGTCTAGAGGCGGTGTTTGTGCCAATAGTCCTCTCTTTCGTAAATCTGTAAGAGAGCGTGACAGTGCCTGTAAATAGTTCCTAACAAATATATCCCCTTCCCCCAAGGTGGGACACCCCTCAACTGTACTCCAGAAGGGAAGCCCAAACATCATTTCATAAGGGGACAGCCCTACATCTTTTCGTGGGGCAGTACGAATTCTCAATAAGGCTAGGGGCAGACACTTTATCCAAGGCATTTTAGTTTCCACCATTAACTTTGTCAATTGGATTTTTAGTGTTCCATTCATACGTTCGACCTTCCCTGAGCTTTGTGGATGCCAAGGGGTATGTAATTTCCAAGAGACCTGTAATGCATCACAAATCAATTGCTGGATTTTTGAAGAAAAATGTGGACCCCTGTCTGAGTCTATAGAATCCATTATACCATATCTGGGGATTATCTGCTCTAGGAGGAGGCGAGCTACTGTAGAGGCTGTAGTATTTATTGTTGGGAAGGCTTCTACCCATCGGGTAAAGTGATCTATTATCACCAACAGATATTTCCATCTTTGAACTTGAGGTAACTCTGTGAAGTCGATCTGGATACGTTGAAAAGGGCGTATGGCTAATGGTTGACCTCCCATGGTCCCTGTCCTCATTATCTTCTTATTAATTTTTGTGCATAGGTAACAATTTTGCACCTCTTGTTGGGCCAAGGTGTAGATTCCCTTACACACATATTCTCGAAGCACTGTGTCACATAAGGCTTGAGTGCCCCAGTGGCTCTGTTGATGCAGGTGTTTTAAAATATTGCGAGTTATTTCTTTATTTAGAACAGTTCTTCCATCTGGTGTTTTCCATGTTCCATCAGGTAATTGGCTTGCGCCCAGCTGATCCATGTTCTTTTCTTCCTTAGCAGTGAAAATGGGAGCTGTCTTTATGCCTTGCCTTATTGGGATTAAAGTCAGCAAACGGACTTCTTGTTGCATGGCTGCTCTTTTGGCTTCTTCATCAGCCAGTCTGTTTCCAATTGCTGTCGGGTTATCTCCCCTTTGATGGCTTGGTATGTAGACCACTGCTATTTCTTGGGGTAATGTTAAGGCTTCTAAAGTCAGAGTAATCATCTGTTCGTGTGCCAATTCCTTTCCTCTTGATGTAATTAGACCACGCTCCTTCCAGATCTTACCAAAGGTATGCACTACCCCGTATGCGTATTTGGAATCTGTGTAAATCGTTCCAATTTTCTTTGCCAGTATTCTGAGGGTTCTCTGCAAGGCATATAGTTCACAGGATTGTGCTGACCAGCTTCCGGGTAGTCTCGTGGATTCTACTACTTTCCAAGTATTTCCTTCTATTATAGCATACCCATTTCTTCTCATTCCGTCAACACATCTGGCGGAGCCGTCAATGTAGAATTCATATCCTTCTCCCAGCGGAGTATCGCAAAGGTCTTCTCGGGTCTTGGTCTGAAGATCTGTCAACTCGACACAGTCATGCTCCACCTCTTTCTCTGTTTCACTGCCATATAAAAACTGAGCTGGGTTGCAGCTATTAATTTTTGCAAACTGTAAATCTTCTCCAACCATTAAAATGGTTTCATACTTTAATATACGAGAATCAGTCAGCCATCGATGGGCAGTTTGTGTTAATAAAACACTCACAGAATGGGAGGTGTACACAGTCATCTTTCCTCCAAAAGTAAGTTTACGTGCTTCCTCTACCAACAGAGCAGCAGCCGCTACTCCCTGGATACACGTCGGCCATCCGCGAGACACTGGGTCCATCATTTTGGAAAGGAAAGCCACTGGGTGTCGCTGACCACCTTTTTCCTGTGTTAAAACTCCCACAGCTGTTCCTTGGTTATGAGTGACAAATAGCTGGAAGGGCTGTTTTAAAGAGGGCAGAGTGAGCACTGGGGCTCGTGTTAGGCGATGTTTCAAGTCCTCGAACCATCCCTCCTCCTCCTGGGTCCATTTCAATGGATAGTCATTTTCATTTGTCAGTTTATCATACATAAACTTCACCAAAGCTGAGTAGTCCTCTATCCATAACCTACAGTATCCTAAGAGTCCCAGGAATTGTCTTATTTCCTTCTTATTACGGGGTAAAGGCATTCTAGTGATTCCCGCAATTCGTTCAGGGGTAATTCGTTTCTGTCCTTTACTTATCTGGTGTCCCAGATATATCACAGTTTTCTCAACAAACTGTAACTTGTTTCTGGACACCCGTAGACCCTTTTTCCCCAGATAATTCAAGAGTCTAATGGTCTCTCTCCTCATTTCTTGTTCCTTGGGTCCTGATAATAGTAAATCATCCACATACTGCATTAGTTGGGAATCATCAGATTGTGGATAGTCCATCAGGATTTGTTCTAGCATTTGTCCAAACAGGTTTGGAGATTCAGTGAACCCTTGGGGCAATACAGTCCACCGAAACTGTCTCCGTCTACCTGTCCATGGATTTTCCCATTCAAACGCAAACATATCTCTACTTTCCTCTTCTAACGGACAAGTCCAGAAGGCATCCTTCAAGTCGATAACACTAAACCACTCATGGTCTGGGGGAATCCGACTCATAATAGTATAGGGATTAGGCACCACTGGGTGGCGGGTCTGAACAATAGCATTCAAACTTCTTAGATCCTGAACTAGGCGATAGGATCCATCTGACTTTTTTACTGGGAGTATAGGGGTGTTATAAGGTGACATGCATTCTTCTAACAGTCCGTCTCGTATTAAAGTCTCAATTACCGGCTGTAGCCCTTTTCTCCCTTCCAAAGAAATAGGATACTGACGTTTCCTTACCGGCTGATGACCTGGTATTAATGTGACATGTAAAGGTGGGATGTCCAGACCTCCTCGATTTCCCTCCTTATACCAGACTCTCTCGTCAATCTGCCGTTCATCCTCTTCCTTTAAAGCGCAGAGGTGGACTCGCACTTCTCCGTCCACAGGGAGAGCACCCAAACCTAGGAGAGCCTGTAAGTCCCTTCCTAGGAGGTTAAATCCAGCCGAAGGTAATAACAAGAGGTCTTGTACCCCTTCTCTTTCTTCCAGTTTCACTGTTACTTGGGGAATTATTGATACCATTCTGGGAGCCCCTTCTATCCCAGAAATTGTCAAATTACTTTTTATAGGCTCAGTTCCGATTGGCACAGTTATTACACTACTTCGTTCCGCTCCTGTGTCCACCATAAACACCACCTCTTCTCCCTTGGGACCAATTTTTAATTTTACCAGGGGTTCCCTCTTATATTTGGTCCCTAACATTTGGAACCCCTGACACCCCTAATCTTCTTCCATAAGTTCGAGGGCACGCAATTCCCTCTTGTATCGGGGGCATTCCCTCTTAAAGTGTCCTTCCTCATTGCAGTAATAGCACTTAACAAACCTCCGGGGTCTTCCCTCTCTTGGATATTTTGGATTGTTTAGAGGAAGGTTTTGTTTTCTTTCCCCTCTGGATTCAGCATTCATCTGTCGGATAGTCTGTACCATAACCTTTGTCGTCTTCTTTTGATCTTCTTCTTCTCTCTGCACATATACTTTTTGTGCCTTTTTTAACAGTTCACTTAGGGGTTTTTCACTCCAGTCCTCCTCCTTTTCTAGTTTCTTTCTAATGTCTTGCCATGATTTGGAAACAAATTCAATTCGAATAAGCTGTTCACCCATTGGTGTACTAGGGTC
Source organism: Narcine bancroftii (assembly GCF_036971445.1). Classification (NCBI taxonomy): domain Eukaryota; kingdom Metazoa; phylum Chordata; class Chondrichthyes; order Torpediniformes; family Narcinidae; genus Narcine; species Narcine bancroftii. The sequence goes on along the minus strand of NC_091469.1, from coordinate 317,179,335 downwards.
CACACCAGCATACTGTTGGACATTCTTTCTCACCCTCTCCAAAAAATCAGTAGGGGACTCGTCTTTCCCCTGGTGGTTCCCAAATGCCTTGGTAAAATTGTGACCCTTTGGCACAGCCTCCCGTATCCCTTTAATTGTCCACTCTCTATATTGTCTCATACTTGCCAATCCCTCGGGTGTTCGTTTGTCCCACCTGGGTTCATTTAAGGGATATTTTTGTTCATGGGGTCTAGGGTCCCCAGGTTGTTCATATTCCCACATGAGGAGGGCAGCCCGTCGAATCATCTGCCTCTCCTGGGGTGAAAATAATGTTCCCATTATTGCCTGCATCTCTTCCCACGTATATGTGTTTGGTCCCAAGAATTGGTCAAGCTATTCAGCCAGTCCTATAGGATCTTCTAATAACTTTTTCATTTCTTTCTTAAATCCCCGCACCTCTGTACTAGTTAGGGGAACATTCACATATCCCGTTCCCCCTCCCGGTCCTCCCATAGGAACTTCTCTCAGGGGATTTAGGTTTATTGAAAACTTTGATGGTCCTGGACCAGTCTGGGATCTTGTCCAGGGTCGGTTTACCGGTGGAAGTTTAGGGTCCGACTCCCTTAATTCATCCTTTTTATCCCGGCCCCCTTCGGGGCAATCAGATTCATCACCTTTCCCCTCCGGTAATAAGCTTTCCTCGGGCGCAGTAGGCACCGGGGGAATATAAGGAGGGGGAAGGTTGTCCAGAGGTTCCCATTTCTTTTCTCCTGCCACTCTCAATTTAAAACATTCTGTTAAGGAACCTGGCCAGGGAACCCAACAAAATGCATATGCTGACTCTTCTTGATTCACCTTTGGTCTCGAATTTACATATATGTTTAATGCTTGTCTAACCCAATCCTCATCAGATCCAAATTTCGGCCACCAGACCGAGGAACCTTTAATAGGTTGTTTTGACCAAAGGAGACAATATTGGACCATCTTTTTCTTGTTTTTGTCCCGATATCTTTTACTATCCCAATTTTCAAACATTCTCCCCAAAGGGCTGTCAAGGGGTACTCCCAGGAATTGTCCTGAATTTTCAGACGAGCCCTTAGATTTTGATCCTCCCATATTTCCCACCTAGATCTGTTTATCGTTGCTGAGGACCCTCTCGCTCTGGACCCTACTCCCTTCCTCTCAGACGCCTCGTCGGAGGTGCTGTCCCTCCTTCGGTTACCGCTGAGGTTTTCCTGGGGTTGAGCCCTCTCTTCTCGGCACTTCGTCGGAGGTGCTGTCCCTCCTTCGGTTACCGCCGAGGTTTCCCTGGGGTCTATCCTAGAGTCCCGCGACAGGGTTCTCACACAACGACAAAAGATCTATACTTAATCTATTCCGTTAGGTTTTTATCCAAACAGGTGTATCCCGTTACACCTGTTACCCAATCCCCACACCACAATCGTAAGTCGTCACTTACCGGTGTCTTCCCGGGGATTGAACCGTCACCCTTCTCCTCTCCGTCTTGTCGTGTCACCCTGTCCGGATACCACTCGCTCAAGCCGCCCGAAGCGACGAGCAAGGGACTAGGAGCCGCTGAACTCAGCGGGGTGCACCGCCTCCGATGTCCCTCTTCTCGCCTCCCCTCACGGCCGGAGTGTAGATCCCGGACGAGCCCCCATTTGTCAGAAATAAAACTTCTCACACATGAGTCTCTTTAAAACTGATGACACGACAAGCTTTATTTACAAGTCTGCAGAGTTGGACTCAACTGGTTTCTCACCAGTTAAGCCCCGATACATACAGTGCATTGATTTTTATACCTTTATTATTTGCCCTTCCCCTTCTTATTAATACTGTTTTAATTGGTTAGTATTACAAAAACATTCTAAGTATAACTGCATTATTAATTATCACGTTCGTTACGTACGCTGTGAACTCTACATTCACTGAATTCTGTTTCTCACACTTCTTATCAATCCTTTGTCTCCTGCATGTCTCTCACTATGACCATGAAAAGATAGGTTTAAAAAAACATATTCAGCAGCTCCTTCTGTCCTTGACTGCTAGTAAACTCTCTGTCCGTTCTGGCTTCCCTGTTTATGATTAATCATCACATTTTAACTTAAGTCTTTTTAACCTAAATTCTCTATATCACACCAGCCATTTATTGTAAGCTATTAAAAGCGTGTTTGTACTCTTCACTTGTCTCTGAGTGCAGTCAGTTGCGTTACAATTTTAATAGCTTAACTTTGAAGCAGGATGGAAGCCATGTTGAAGCCAGGCATGCTCCAGATCAACCGTCTGTCCCCTAAAGCCCCGGAGGAATTCACCTACTGGCTGGAGTTCTTCCAGTCCTACCTGATGGCCACAAAAGACATCTTCAACTAGGATAGTCTATGGAGATTTGCACTTCTCTCTCGAATCAGCGTCAAAGGGTTTGCTGTCATCAGAGACTGTGCTACATTCAAGGCGGCTATAGAATGATGTGCTGGCGAGGCTTCGACTCTCTCAACGTCGGCAGCATTCGGATGAGTTGCTGGACAACTATGCTCTTGAACTGTGGGCTCTGACCAGAAAATGTCACTACGAAGTGATCATGGCCAAGGTGAGAGAGGAGGAACAAATCTGGGACACCCTCGTGGCAGGAGTGAGGTCGAGGTACATGATGCGACTGCTGGAGTTGGGGAAAAAGACTTGGCCAGCACCCAAGAGCTGGCGAAAGTGCTCGAACAGGCCCAACTCGGAGCTGATGACCTCACAAATGAAAGTGGCAGTCTTACAGAGGGCCAGGTCATTGGGGCACCTGTTACCCCCACAGTCCCACCGCCCACTGCTGTGGCCATGCATGACTGGGGATGCTATTTCTGTGGACAGGCACAGCACCCCCATGCCCGATGTCCCACGAAGGACGTTGTGTGTGCAGGATGTGGTAAGCGAGGGTACTGCGTGATGGTCTGCCAGGCTAAAGGGAACCCAAAGAGGGCAACCACGTGTACAACCCTGATTCATTGCTTGACCCGTTCCTGAGTCCCGAAGGACAAGCCTCCACCTCTCTGTTCTGTTTGCTGCCAGCTGCGCCTCGTGGCGGAACTCACCACCGGAAGTGATGCATCGTGGGAAGCCACAGCAGCCATCTTGTCGTGCCTCAAAGTTGGTGCCACCTTGTCCTTCGATGGATCAAGATGGGGGGTGATCAACATCATCATGTCTCCCGGTGTGCCCCGTTAGACCTCCCAATCATGAAGACAATGAAGGCCTTAAGGAGGTGCCTGGGCTTCTTCTCCTACTACACCCAGTGGGTCCCTCACTATCCAGATAAGGTCCGCCCCTATTAAAGTCCACCTCCTTTCCTATTGTCAGCTGAAGCCCAGGTGGTTTTTGACTACATTCGGAGCTACATTGCCACGCATGCATGCATGCGGTGGACGACAACGTATCCTTCCAGGTGAAAAGCAAAGCCTCTGACATCACTCTGGTCGCTACCCTTAACCAGAAGGGCAGGCCAGTTGCCTTTTTCTTCTGCACCCTACAAGGCCATGAGGTTCAGAATCCATCTGTGGAGAAAGAGGCTCAAGCCACTGCAGAGGCCATCAGGCACTGGAGGCATTACCTGGATGTCATAAAATTTATACTGCTCACCGGCCAGTGATCAGTGGCATTTATGTTTAATAATGCAAAAAAGGGTAAAATAAAGAATCGAACTCTCCACCTATAATTTCAACATAGCATACAGGCCAGGTACTCTCAATGAACTTCCAGATGCCCTGTCAATAGGAAGTGTTGCCTCTGCACACACCAGCCAGTTGCGGTCACTGCACAATGAGATTTGCCACCCAGGCATCACACGCATGTCTCATTTCGTCAAGGCACACAACCCGCCCTACTCCACTGAGGACATCAGGGAAATAACCAGGTCCTGCCAGGTCTGTGCAGAGTGAAAGCTGCACTTCTACTGCCCCAACAAAGCACACCTGATAATGGCATTCCACCCCTTCGAATGACTCAGTGTCGATTTCAAAGGTCCCCTCTGTTCCACCAATGGAAATGTGTACTTACTCAACATCATCGACGAGTATTCACGTTTTTCGTTCACCATTCCCTTCCCAGAAATGACCACCTTGCACTCTATTTTCACCCTGTTCAGGTATCCCAGCTATATTCGTAGCGACCAAATGTATTGGAGAATTTAAACCATGTTTTTTGCTCCTGGAAGGCTGAGAATCAGTAATCTGCTTGAGACTCAGGAGACATAAGCTAAATTCCACCATGGGGCCCAGAGATGCAGTTATCTGACCAAAAGACATCTGTGTACCAAAAACATTTAATCTTCCTGCTTGCTTTGGTCACAGTCTTTCAGGCAGAGACCTAACCTTGATGCAAAATAAACTATTGTATTCGAAGTGATAAGATGAAAATTACGTTATTCGATAGAAGTCTAGGCATGCTACCTTGCTCGCTTATCTTTCTTACTGTGCTGGGAATAGGTGCTTGGGTAAGCAGTTTTTGGTTAATATAAGCCATGGTCCCGCTGCTGAAGTTTGAGACTCTCCGAAAGGTGGCAACATCTCTCAGCAAGAAGAAGAACTTCTAAAGTCCAGCTAACATCCCGATCGAGGGAAGTGGAGAAGCTGCTACCAGCACCGCGACAACTTACTACAAGTGTGCGGTCGTTGCTTTGCTTCGGCAGTTGGGACCAGTCCAGGCATTGATAAGTATAATTTGGAAGGGCTTGCATATTGTAGTTTGATATCAGCTTTAGAATTTGTAATAAAGATTTGTATAAACTGAAGTGCTCTCGGCATGTGTGTCTATTTTCTTTCGGTAGCTCAAACACTGTGACCAATCTAAAATGAACAAAGTAAGAGGTACAAGTTTACCCAGAACATCGTGTAAATTATATGTTATTTTCTCCATATAAATACAAGATCTCAATTCATGATGCCAATGTACTATATTAATCTCTACATAATCTTTCCACGTAATTGCTACACATTTTCATGCCACAGATAATGCCAAATGTACAAATGCTATTTGAAACTTATCCAACCCCAAACCAGTCAAAGAAACCTTATAACTCAACAAAAAAATCTCTGGACCTAATGGTAATTTAATTTTAAATAATTTCTCCAAAACCAACCTGACTTTTTCCCAAAATGATTGTACTCTATCACAAGACCAAACTGCATGCAAAAAAGTTCCAGTACTTAACCCACATCTAAAACAAGAATCCGAATTATTAAATCCATATTTTTTCAATTTCTCAGGAGTCATATAACTGATGCAAAAATTATAATTAAGCAAACCGCATCTTACATTAGTCAATTTAGTTAGCCCTTCAAGACACATAACCTCCCAATCCTCTTGAGGTATAACATAGGTTAAATAGCTTTCCCATTTATTTCTAAATTTCTCCAAATTTGGTTTATCCATAGTTTCCTGTAACAATCGATATATATCTGAAATAAAACCTCTCTTGGATATAAAGGGAATCAAAGATTCAAATTTTGTTAACTTAGGTAAACTCATCTCTTTACCATAGTCCCTTATCAAAGCTCTGAGTTGATAATACACAAATAAAAAAATTACCGGTATACCAAATTTCTCCCTCAATTGATTAAAAGAAAGAAACTGTCCTTCTTCAAAACAATCCTGAATCACTTTTATATCCTGAAAGTACCATATCTTTAGATACCTATTAAACATTGAAAAAGGAATAAGCTGATTTGATATAATGGAGTTTGAATTGATAGTTTACCTTTTGCTCCTTTAACATCATTTATTTTAACCCATATCTTTAACAAATGTTTTAATACTGGCATATCATATCCCTGCAACAAATTCAAATTCCACTTATATATAAAATGGTGAACATCAAATTCAGAAATACAGCTGACTCCACCTTGGCCCAACTGGGAGGCTGATTAATATCCATCATTCTACTAACAAACTTCAACTGTGCAGCTTCGTAATAATTTTGAAAGTGAGGCAACTGGAGTCCACCTAGTGCATATATCCATGTCAATTTCTCTAAAGCTACTCGAGCTAATTTTCCCATCAATAAAAATTTCCTCACCATCTTATTCAAATCCTGAAAAAACCCTTTGAAAGTAAACACTGTATTGACTGGAATAAATATTGAATACGAGGAAAAATATTCGTAAATTTAACTTAGATAAGAAGGATTCAATAGAACCATCATCCTGTTTTCCCTCAGGAGTATACAATTTCTGATAAAATGAATAAAATTTGTCATTAATTTCCTGAGCTTTATAAACTATTGAATTATTTTTAACAGCATTGATAGTTCTCAATACTTGTTCCGTTTTTAATGGCCAAGCTAATACCTCATGAGCCCTCTCACCCAACTCATATTAACATTGCTTAGATCTTTGAATTAATTGCTCATACTGATATGTTTGTAAAGTATTATAATGTAATTTCAACTTAGTTAATGCTGCTTTCTTATCTTCTGTAATTCCTTTTCCAACTCAGTAATTTGTTTCTCCAATGCCAAACTTTCCACCAGATACTGTTTTTTTTACTTTCATAGAATAACTAATAATATGACCACGCAAATATGCTTTTAAAGCATCCCACATTATAAAATTACTACTTACTGAATTAGCATTTTCAGCCAGAAATAAAGCAATCTGTTCCTTAACAAAAGTAATAAATTCTGGTTTCTTCAATAACATTACATTAAATCTCCACCAGTAAGCTGATTGCAACACTTCAGAACTTACACAAGAAATAAACGACATAGAATGATCAGATATAACCCTAATCTTATATTCAGCCTGTAACACTATAGCCTGCAAATGTGCCGAAATCAAAAACAAATCTAGATGAATAAAAAAGAAAAGTCCTTTTCTGTCAGATTTATTCTCCTCCAAATTTCAATTAAATTCAAATCTTTCTTCAAAGCTCCCATTTGTGTTGCCATCTTTGATTTCCTTATACTTTTCGGGGATCTATCCAGTAATGGATCCAAAACACAATTAAAATCTCCTCCAATCAAAATATTTTCATTGGCCTGATTTAATGTTAAAAAAGCCTCAGATATAAATCAATCATCATCCACATTAGGTGCATAAATATTCAACAATGTCCATGGTTCTGCAAAAATTTTACAATTCACCATCAAAACCCTCCCAGCAATCTCCATAAATGATTCCAACTCAAATGATAATTTCTTATGAATCAAAATCACTACACCCCTTGCCTTAGAATTAAAAGAAGAAACAATCACATGTCCAACCCAATCTCTCTTCAATTTTAAATGTTCTTTTTCAGTCAAATGTGTTTCTTGTAAAAAAGCAATATCAACTTTCATTTTTTTTTATATATAAGGCAATACACGTTTACACTTAATTGGATTATTCAATCCCTGTACATTAAAAGTTGCAAAATTCTAATTGGATATTTCTTTAACCTAACAGTACAATCTTCATACTATTACTGAATATTGCTCCCCTTGCTAAAAAAAAACTCCTTTGTAAATAAAATAACTCTTCCCTCCTTATATATACAAAAAACCCCAACTAAAAAAAATCTCAATCATAAACTACAATAATGTAGTAACTCCCTAAAAATCTGGGTGTGTTAAAACCCACTAGTAGTGAATTACTATAAAAAGCTTCGTGTCATCCACCCCCCCTGCCCCACCCCAGTCAAATTATTCCAAAGTACTTAATCAAACACATTCAACCCAGTGATTCTAATCCCAATGACTGTTCCAGATCTTCAATATCAAGAAGACTCTGTGTCAATTCAACCTTCTTTCCATTCTTTCCATTCCCATTTACCCTCCTTTTAGGTGACAATAATGGCGACCGTCCACTTCCTCATAAATCTGGCAAAGAATTAGCAAAAATTAAAGCATCATGATCATTCTCAAAAAATTGAGAGTGAAAATTTCCATAAAAGAATTTCAATACAGCAGAATAACAAAAAGCAAATTTATAACCCTTTCTCCACAGTAGTTCTTTAGCTGAATTAAATTCTCCATGCCTCTTAATAATTTCTTGACTCAAATCATCATAAAAAAAAAACATTCTGTTGCCCTGAACCATCATTGGAGTCTGATTTTGTCGAGCCTTTTGAACTGCAGTCCATAGTATAATATCTCTATCCTGGTATCTCAAACAGCGAATCAAAACTGCACGTGGTGGTTGGCCCAGAAAAGGCTTCTTCCTCAATGCCCTATGTGCCCGGTCCAGTTCCAGACCATCGGAAAAAATTCACTACCCAGCACATCGGGAATCCACTTCTTAAAGAATTTTACCACATCTGAGCCTTCAATATCGAATGGAAGACCTACTATTTTTACATTATTCCTCCAACCTTGATTTTCTAAAGAATCAATCTTCTTCAACAATTCCTTCTTCTGAATCCACCATTCCACAAAAGAGTCCTTCATTTTTACCACTTTTTCTCTGTTTCGTTCCACTTGATCTTTACATTCATAAAAGGCTTCTTCAATTTTAAAAAATTATCCTGTACAGTATCTATTGCTTTTAAATATCTATTAACATCACTTTTAACCACATTCATATCATTCTTCACAGAAGACATTTCTTCTCAAATATTATTCATTATAATTTTCATTTCCATAAATCTTTGATTTAACTGTGTAGACATCTGTACTGACATGTTTTCCATCTGATGAGCAAATACAGAGCAAAATCGTAAATACAGAATCCAGTCCAGGTTCCACTACTCCATCTTGAGGCCTACTTTACTTGACCCCAGCCTCCAAAGTAAATTCCTCCTGCCTTGATTCCAGTAAGACAGGGCTTCCCTCTTCTTCAGCGGTGCTTGCCACTCGTCCAGTGTGGCTGTGGGTCTGCATCTCCATCAACAGCGGGCCATCCCACACTTTATCCAAAAGCTCCCAGACGTGCGACGCTCCACGCATGCCCAGGAGTGTCACTGGCTACGCAGACGTGTCCTCCGACACAGCACTGCAGGAGCACTGTGCACCCCTAGACCACCAGTCAATACAGCGGGCTTGCATAAATGTCCTCACTCAGCCGACCAGCCCACGCGCATGGCTTCACGGGCGTGCGAGTTAGAGTCAGCCGAACCCAAAACAATGCCGGCACCATCTTGCGATTGCAAGGTCGGCACCGGGGTTATACTCAGCTGGCCTGGGATACGTTGAGGCTTTGGGGCTCCTGCAGATGACTCTGTGGCTTCAGCTTGGTAAGTAGGCCTCAATTCTTCAACACTCTTATAAGGTAATTTCTTCTATAACTGCGTCTTGGATTTCTTCATATTTGTAGTCATTTTGATTCTCCACTGTTCAGAAACCTGTAAAAACTATTTTTAACCACTTTCACTACTTTTAAATTCAGACATTAACTAGTTCAACTGGGGAAAGTTGGAACTTCCCGTCTTCTTTCTACGCCATTTTGCCAAGCCCCCGGGTGTTAAATAAAATTGATGCTAAAAATTATATTAGATTAAATTACATCTTAGATTAATAATTTTAGTCATATTATCCTTACATAACATTCTCCAACCATCTTGATCTATTCCTCTCCCTAAATCAATTTCCCACTTTAATCTTGATTTATGAATATCTGATTTGGGGATTTTCCTTTGAATTAACTTAGACATTTCTGAAATGAATTTATTAACCTCCCCTTTTGTAAGCAAAATTTCTACCTCAGACTGTCTAGGTAATCTTAAACTTTGACCTAATTTATCAATTAAAAAATCTTTAACTTGATAATAACAAAAAAAGGTATTATTTGGAACATTATAATAACCAGTTTCAAAACTATCCTCTATCGTTCTAATCCCCTTTTGACTCCTTATCTTTAAAAATTGATTGTTAACCGTAGAAGGAAAAAGTTTATTTTGATATAAAGGTGTTTTACAAGAAATCTTACCTTTCCCACCTATCTCATAATCTATTCCACAATTCAATTAAATGTTTCAGTCTAGGTGCATCTTTGGAGCCAATTAATAATTTGGTATTCCATTTATAAATAAATTCTAATATAGACTTTTAACCTATTTTAGCTAATTCTATGTTAGCCCAAGTTAAAGATCTATCTAAATCAAACATTCTGTCAATAAATTTCAACTGAGTAGCGTTATAATAATTTTGGAAATGTGGAAGCTACAAATTTCCAAGTTAATTTCTCTAAAGGTACTCTGACAATTTTACTTTTCCACAAAAAATTCCTAATGATTAGATATAAAAATTTTTGAGGTACATTACAAGGAATGCATTGAAAAAGATATTAAATCCTCGGGAAAATATTCATCTTAATACAATTGTATACGCATAATTCATTATTAATTAAATGTATTGAGGTTTTGAAATTTTAAATAAAACTTTCAAAAAAGTAATTGTGATGATAATCCTCATTTCACAGTGATATTGTGGACAAGATCAGCTGGTGGATAATGTCCATCATCCAGAACAAATTATTATTCTTTTATTATTGTCACTGTTAAATATGTGTTAAAAAATTCATTTCGTTTCAAGAGGATTTAATATTATAAAAAATGTCATATATTGAAAAACCAGATTAATATTTTGAAATTAAATTGGAAATGTACAAGGTTGTTATTCCTGGAACCATCACAAACGGGATCATTTCTTTGGCAAAACGTAGCAATACCAAGCCTACCTGATGAGCAAAAGATGGTTGCAATCTGCATATGCCTTGAAAGCTCCATTCACACTATTGACTTGGTGAACATGTGTGGTAAAGAAGAAAATGGCTTGTGGATTACTGATTTTGAAAGTAATTTCTGACCAACCTTGGAAACGTTCATGGGGAAGAGCGACGGAAGTGAAGGGAGCTCCTCATTGGGGATCAGCTGCCGTAAGAGGAAAACGGGAAATCTGCAGATGCTGGGGTCCAAAATGTAGTAAAAGCACTGGAGAAGCTCAGCGGGTCATTCTTGATGAAGGGCTCAAGGCTGATTCGTCGATTGCAGGATACAAAGGTAGCAAGCAGCAGGATATGATCGGACTCCATGAATCCAAACACGATAGGTGGAAAATAATTGTGGTAAGACAAGAAACAACATACTGCTGAAAGATTTGGTTCCAATCATGGCCTAGCCCTTCACAAGCGAAGCTTTAGGCACCGTGTGCCAGGGTAAAGACTTGGAGGCGAGTGCTTGCCCAGGACAAACGGCTCCCTTTGGTTCCCACGCCACTGGGTCTGGCGGAGTGCGAGGCATGACAGCCAGAGTGACACGGGATTGCCCCGTGGTGGTCTGTTCCAAGACCGCACTCGCTGGCCGTTGTCCTTACGGATCCTTCGCCCACCGAGTTTGCTGCTGCAGACCGCAAGGGGAACTGTTTCCCGTGTTCTGTTACAGCTGCCAGCCCCTGCCGCCAAACTGACATATGCTATTTGCCCATAACTGGGGCCCTTTCCAGGTACTGACAGCTGGGTGAGCTGAGCCTGGGGATTTGAATTCAGAGTTTACTGCCTCTTAGCCTTTGCCTGAAGAGGCTTTGCCCACAAGGCAGCAGGTGAAGATTTGGTTATGAATGATTAATTACAGAAATGTAATTAAGTCCGTAATACAATATAAAAAGAGGCTGTGTACTGTGTTCAGTGGTCAGTCAAGTGACTAGTTCTTTTGACTGCCTCAGCCTTTGTTTGCAAATAAAGGTTTAAACCTCTTGAAGAATCCTCTGCATTGCCTGACTGTTTTTAACCACAACAATACTCGCAGGGAATAATCAAGAAATTTCATTTATATGTTCTTCGCGGCTTATTTAACTGTCCGGTTGCCATGGGGAAAGTATTCAATTTACGGGCAATGTTGACATCTAGCGCTTAAAACATTTCACTGAGCCCTTCATCAAGGTACACAAATGGTAGGCAGGCACCGGAATGAAAAGGTGGGGGGAGGCAGGGGGGAGAGGAGGGAAGAAGGGGCAGGGGCTGGAACACTGGCCAACAGGCAAGAGGACACAGGCAGAGATTGATTGGAGGGCAGGAAAGGAAAGGTGAGAACTGATGGGGGGTGGGGGTGGCTCTGCGTATGTGGAGATGGAGTGAAGGAGACTAAGGGAAAGGGAGAGAGAATTACCGATGTAATACACAACATTTTGTTGCGTCTTTAATGAAACTCTATCTGGAAACCCATAAACCTTTCAATATTAGTCCATCCTTTCTTTGAACTAACACGATAAATTATAGGCATGTTGAAATGGGAAACACAGAAACCTGAGCTGGGAAGTTTAATTATCACTACCCCTTTTAACGCTTGCATCCCACTAAATCAGCCGTTCCATGTCCTGATACAGGAATGGCATTTTGCTGTTCACACTTCACCACTCTTAACTGGGAAGCTGAACACTTTCACACTTGCAAGGAGTCATCCCCAGGGTTAGGACTGTTCTACCTTAATGACGCATGGAGTGACGGTGGACCTGCCCTAAATCCAGATCAATGTATTATGATCTTATATTTGAACAAAATGAATCATGCCTCATTATAACATAATTAAGCTTTATGTACTGCATAGTACGAGCCCTTCAGCCCCTGTTGTTGTTCAACCTTTATAAGGGACAGTGGGAATGTGCTAGCAATAAATAGCAATAGCGGACAATTTTTAAACAGGGTGGGAAAGATGGTCACACTATAGCACTCAATTTATAGTGTGGGTAATTTGGTAGCTCTATCACATACAATTTATACAGTGTGGAAAAATTGGTAGTGCTATGGTGTACAATTTATAAATACTGTGAGGGGAAAAGCGACGGCAGACCTTCCCTCCCAGAATTCCGTGCAGCAGAGAAAGGCCTGTATGCACGGCTGCATGGAGGGGTTTATCTGCTGTATGGCATTCTGAGAAGTCAGATCTGCCATAGCTTTTTCCCACAATCTTTTATAAATTGTGGCCCTACCAACTTTCTCACGCTGTTTAAAAATTGTCCGTTATTGATATTTATTTCCTCTCTCTCTCTCTCTCTCTCTCTCCTTCTCTCTCACACTCTCTCTCTCCCACTGCTGGTTTCCCAAGGCAAAGTTTATACCTTCATTTTAATATTTTCTTCCTTCATGCTCATGCACTCTCAGAAAAGACTTGGGCCATTTCTATCCCAGAATGCAATTGCCTGATTGCAACGCCATTGTCTGCAGACACCCGGGGTTGTACAGGGGTCGAGGCCATCAATCCCCGATGGAAGATGACGTCACCTGACGCCAAAGTTGAGAGGGCTTTCCTTTCACACCAGACTGATTGGCCATTAATTCCTGGGACCAATTGCAAGTGTGAAAGGGGCTATTGAAACAATCACCCAGCAGAGAATACTGAGTTTCAGTACAGAGTGAACAGTTTACAATAAACCAGTAAAATAACACCAGCTGCTTCCTCCAGGAGGCAGATATTATGAAAGGAGTCAGATAAATGGACAGGCTTTTAAACCATTCATCTTCCTGGCACCAGGGTGTGGTACTTCCCTGCAAATGAAAAGCAACAACTTTGACAGTGCGCTTAATTGGTTAGCTTTAATTCAACTGCTGTATTGACAAATATGTTCCAGTTTATCAAGCAATCACAGAGCAGGCATGACAGCAATGCACATACACAATTAAAGGGACTGTGGTAACAGGTGACCTACTAAACAACCACAACCAGACAGAGAATCATGATCAAGAGGCTTTAATCATCTTAAAGTGTCAGCACAGCTCGCATGTTGCTGGCCTGGTTCCAAGGCAGGTACTGAGGGAGGGGATTGGGCGTAACAGCCTTTATGGGGATATCTGGTAGGGAGGAGTTGCAGGTTCAGGAGGTGGGGCGGCCCATACCTACATCTATACACACAGTGGCAGCACTACATTCACCCCTCCTTTTTAAACAAAGTCTGGCGGGGTGGGGTGGTTTAGTGCTCGCTGCAGTTCCAAAGTCCCTGACAGGTTCAGCCTGTCTGGTGGTTTCGCCCATCACTGCCACCATCACAGGGTCTGCTGTAGCACAGCCTGCCGGTTCCCAGGCGGTGTCTTGTGCAACAGGTGGTGCCCTCCGGTGGATGAAGGAGGTGGATAACCACTGGCTTACCATCTGTCAAGGCTGCAGGTAATGTCACAGGTAGAAGTTGTTCAGCTGCTAACGAACAAGAGGATCATTCTGGAGCCGCAGCAGAAGTTTTGCCAAGGCCAGGGCTCCTGCAATTATTTGCATTCTTGCACAGAGAGTGGAGAATTCTGCAGGGGACATTGAAACCCTTATCTACAGTAGTGGTTCTCAACCTTTTTCTTTCCCCTCACATCCCACTTTAAGCATTCCCTATGCCATCGGTGCTCTGTCATTAGTAAGGGGGTGAGGGTGGAAGGAAAAAGTTTGAAAACCACCATTTTAATCGCACCTCATTGACTTGTTATGTGCACAGTTACAGAACTCCAAAGGAAATGGGCCAACGACAAATTTTCTCAAGCAAAATATTTAAGTAACAATTGTGTCTAGAGTAGTGATTCTCAACTTTCCTTTCCCATAATCCCGTATGTGAGTGGAAAGAGAAAGGTTGAGAACCACTAGTCTAGAGTGATTTTAGTCTTGAAAATGAAAACCACCACTGTGAGAATTACCGTGTATACCTGTGTAATCATTGATGCCACGTAAATGTCGACCCCTCTATTCATGACCCAACCACCACCCATCTGAGCTCCCAATGCTCCAATAGTTGACCCTCACCCCAGAAGCCCACCAACTGCCCATCCAGGCTCCCGACAGTTGACTCTCTCCCCAGAGGCTCACTAACCGCCCATCTGAGCTCCTGACGCCATGTCCGCCATCTCACCACTCATCCGAGCCTCCTGACACCCCAGATGCCTTCCCACCACCCACCCAAGTCCCGAAACCCTGACCACCTGGCCATCTGAGCTCCTGAACCCCGGCCTCCCACCCATCCGAGCTCCCAACGCCCTGACTACCCCTCCCATCCGGGCTCCCGACACCCGAACCACGGACATACCACCCAATCCCAGCCCTCCCAGCATCTTGAATGATGCAGGTACTTCACAAGGTCCATGGTTTGACCTGCATAAAAGTCAAACTCTCTTTTTGGCCCGAGAAAGTGGTCCCAAAAATTTGACGATTACCCGAGCATATACGGTCAATGTACCAACCACTTGCAAGACCTGGAAGAGGGGATTATGTTGAATGAAACACTATCTTGGCTGTCCTTTGAATCACTGACCTGCCGCCAAGGCCTTGGCTGTTTATTACTTACAATGGTGGCCACGGAAAAGATGGCTCTTTGCATCTCACCTCCCCCCACCCCGCTACAACCAGTTTGGACCTTTATCTTACATGGCTGAGCCTGACACATTGAGAAGAGCTTCCAAACCCAGAGGAACGTGGCCAAGGGCTCCTCAGCCAACAGACCAGGAATTTTTGAGCAGCTGCTTTGGTTTTGCTGAGGCCACAGATGCTGCCTCAGATTGGAGAGAGGAGAAAAGTAAAGAACTTCCATGAAATGGTTCGACCTCTTGCTGCGTTTCAGAGGTTCTACGATGATCATTTGATGGCTCATGAAATGAGAAGCAACTGGCTGGGAGCGTCAATGGTGGAGGAGGTGACCGAGCATTGAGCGTTGAAGCCAAATTTGGGCCACAAAGGGATTTAACCAAAGAAACCCACAAGGGGTTGCAGACTCCGGGGAAGCAGGGGACTGGCATGGGGCACCAGAAAGTGGGGAGACCAGCCCCTGCCAGCAGATTGAGAAGGAGAAGCAGAGGACATGGGATGGTGACCACAGTGGAGAACCAGTGAGGGGCTCTGAAGCTGAAAAGCACACAGGTGGTGTCTTGAGGCGAGGAACCCATTGTGAAAAAGTTCTCCTTTGCTCTCTGAAAGGAGTTTGGTCTCCTTGTTCCCCCTCTGTCACCCCTGCTGCTCCTGAGCTCTGCGACCAAGTACTCATCCAGGCCCAATTCCACAGTCATGTTGCCCTCCTCTCTACCTGCCTCCCCCCGCCATCTTGTTCCTCATGTTTTCCAGCTTCAATTCCAGGCCTCGCAGTTTGGCACCCCGCCCCCCCCCCCCCCCAGCAAGGGCCTCAGGTACCTTGCACAGCATCGACTGCTGCTTTCTCTGCTCCTCCCGGCTGTGACAACCCATGTAGGATGCAGGTCTCTGCTGAATGCAGTCACACCAGGCTGCAGACTGCCGGAAACTGGCTGAAGGGATACCAAAGAACCGGGATACGAGAGGGCGCTGGAGGCTGCATGATCATGTCAGAGGTGTGCTTTTGTGGCTGATGGTTTGGACTGAAAGCTGGGTGGCTTTGGAGACTGCGGGAGCACTGGAGGCAAAACCCTGGACATTCATTGACTTGGGGGGGGGAGGGGGAGGGTGGGGGACTCTCTTTTGCTTCTGGCTGTAAGAGGCTGATGGCAGATCTTGGTTTGCCTTAAGGTAAAGACCAGAATGATTTAATGTGGCAGTTAAGCAGCAATTAAAATCAGGTTTAGCTATTGCGCTGTAATGAAAAGGTTGTGGGACATTGTGGTGATACAACCACTACACTGGATGCACTCCCATTGGCAGGGGGCAGTCACTGTACCTGCAGGTAGGCAACCCAGGAGGTTGGCCCCACCTGTCAATCACCGGCCCGTATAAAGACTGGAGCCAGCCCCTTCGGAGAGTCAGACCGGCAGCTCCTGCTCTAACGGCTGCCACTTGCTGAGCCCAGGAGTATTTTATCTGCGGCCAGGGACAGCAACCCCATACCCACCGCCAAGCCAAAGACAGCGTGGTCCAGCTGTGGGAAGAAGGGACATTGGGCGAGGGTCTGCCACGTGAAGGGAGGTCTGGGGAAGTCCACAGCATGTACCACTTCTGGATCCAATTCCAGCCCCAAGTCATCTGCGCTGGACTCACCCGAGATCGTCTATTGTGCAACCTACCCAGTGGCCTTTATGTAGCGGCCTGATTTTGAATTCAGCGCCATCATCGTCAGAGGAGGAATGAGGGTGGCCATCTTGCTGTGCCATGAGGTCAGCATCATCTTACCTGCACAGGTCAACTCAGGACAGAGTGGGCCACTCGAGGGAAGAATACAACGTCTCTGGCAACCTGGCATCACTAGTCCTCGACCTGAATAGGCTTTACCAGCTCAGCAACTTGATTGTGATGGTGAAGGCAAATAGACATTCGACCAAGTGCCTGATTGACACAGGCTCCATGGAAAATTTCATAGAATCACGGACTGTGCAGAAATATAACTTAAAAGTGTATCTGTCTAATTACTGAATCTTCCTAGTGATCCTGTCCCATTTAACAAGTGTCCAGAAACATTCTATAGGTCTTCTGTCATTTGAAGGGGTGGGGGGGGGGGGCGTAATTTTGTAAATTTTGCGTGCATATTTTAGATGAATTGTGTGCTCCAGTTTTTTTTGGATCTGGACTTGCTGTGTCACCTTAAAAGCATGACCTTGGAGTTTTCTGGTCCCCTTCACCCGGTAATGGTTCGGAACGGAGGGCCCTCAAAATCATCACCCACTTGCAGCCTCTCCACACTGAACATCGACCCACCCCCATCTGTTCCCAAAACTGTCTGCTGACTGTAAGCCCATCGCCACCAAGAGCAGGAGGTACAGCACGGCAGACAGGGAGTTTATAAAAAGAGACCCAGCGCCTGCTGGAGGAGGGGATCATCGAACCCAGCACCAGCCTGTGGAGAGAGGGCAAGTGGTGGTTGTAAAGGGTTAGTGATTGACTATAGCCAAACTATTAACCGATATACATCCCTGGACACATACCCCCTCCCTCGCATTTCAGATATGGTGAACAACACCGCACAGTATCGGGTCTATTCGACCATCGACCTAAAAGCTGCCTATCACCAGCTGCCAATCTGTTCCGAGGACCACCCGTACATGGCATTTGAGGCTAACGGTCAATTCTATCAGTTCCGGAGGATCCCTTTCGGTATTACCAATGGGGTGTCTATTTTCCAGCAGCAGATGGACAGGATGGTGGACAAGTACAGGTTGAAAGCTACCTTCCCCTACCTTGACAATGTCACCAATTGTGGCCACACCATGACACCCATCTCCACTTAATGGAAATTTAATCAGCAACTTCACTGGACAATTTTTTTTTGAAAGGTTCGCTTCCTGAAAACAAATTGGGGATTTATAAATAACCATTGACACTGAACACATAGATCATTTCAGATCTGCTGCATCACATAGCAAGTTAGAGAAACATTAAATGTACTTTTGTTGAGTTTAGCAGGTTTAATCACATAATGATGCTGACACGTTGTGTTAGTTCAACTGACCTAAAAATGTTTTGCCGCTGCTTTTCATTTGTACTCAGCATCTGATGCCTCTCATGTCAGTTTCCAACAATAGTCGGCCAGCACTGATGGATTCCAGTTGCCCTGATACCACTTTTCCACGGTCGCAATGACCTGGTGAAACTTTTCACCGTGTTCGTCACTGACGGCACCAAGACCAGCAGGGAAGGAGTCCAAGTGCGAATGCAGAAAATGCATTTTCAGAGACCTGCTGCACTTCGTGGTTTTGTAGCTTGAAGTGGACTTAAAATATGACAGGAAATCACAAAAATAGGTTATATTGTGGTGACGCGCAGAATTGCAGCAGTGAACCGGCCGTGCTCGTCATGTCTGGTCAGCCGTGGCAAAGATGGCATCGTGGGTCCTTCTCTTCTGGTACAGGCCAGAAATGCGTGTGCGCGCTTACATCAGCATGACAGGAGTTCTGGTACGCAAGTGGTGGGCTCTGGATGGCCTTTAAAGCCTGCAGTGTGAACTTCAAAGTAAATCATTTGTGTTTCACGAGCTCACAGCCTGTTGCCTCCGTTCTTTTCGCTGTGCTCAAGAAATACACACTATCTAAACAAAACAGTGAGATATTTAAGGTGGTTTTAATGATCAGCAGCCCAAATGTGTTCAGGAAGAAAAGTCAACGTTATTTATGACACCTTTGACTTATTGAAATATAATATATTTACTTTCCAACAGTACTATCAAAGTGAATGTGGCACTGAAGGAGATCAGAGAGTACCGGGTAAAAAAACTTGATCAGAAGTTGAATTGAGTAATTTAAAAATGGAGATGATCGAGTTTAGTGCCAGAGGAAGTGAAATTTTGGTTACCACTACAGGAGTAGCTGTATGATTAGCACATGATCTTTATCCTATTGATTTTCCCCACGGGATGCAGGCACTGCAAACACATATCAGCGTTTATTATTTATCCTGATTGCTTCTGAACCAAATCATTTCATCAGACCAACATCCTCCGTGCTTTTTGTCTAGATGGCAATCCAATGGTTCCAAGGTAAACATTACTGGCACGAGCTTTAATTCACATTTTATGTCTATTGAATTTAAATTTCCCAGCTTTCACTGGGTGCCAGCAGAACTCCTGGAAGTCTCTCAGCAGGAGATCAGGGGAAATTTTGAGGAGTTGACCTGGCTGCTAATCTGGTGATATGTCCAAAGCATTTCCAGCAAGGTCTTCAAGTGACAGATTCCATAACTTTACCTCACAAAATGAATGCACCCATCTTTCACCAACCCCCCCCATGTACCAGTAACTACAAGGACAAGCTGAGGAAATTATAGGCTTTAAAACACCGAAGAACCTTTCTGGCCCGGATCCCAGGATAGGAATGGCGGCAAGGGAAAGGTGACTCGACCTTTATGGCACAGGAGCACGGGGGAGGAGTCATAGGGTATGAGTAATCCGTGGGCAGACCAGCTCCAAATATACAACCGACAATGATAGCTATATGTAATGGAGGAAACATATCACCACACCCCCCCCCCCGCAGAATAATTAAAGGTTATTTATGGGGCACCCAAGAGGTGGTCTGTATTTGGAGTGAGCTGCCAGAGGAAACAAGAAAAGCAGGTGCAATTTGGACATTTAAAAGATATTTGGGCAAATATTTGGGCAATATTTGACCAAATGTAAGAAAATGGGGCTGGGCCGGAATGCTAACTTGATTGGCATGGACAAGATTGGCTGAGGGACCTATCCCATGCTGGAAGACGATGACTTGAGGGGATCTCAGAATCAGAACTTTTTTTGTCATGAACAAGTCATAAAATTTGTTGTTTTGCATCACAGTCCAGGATCCAAACAAAGTCCGAATAATTGGGTTTTATGTTGCAAAACTCTGGGGATTGATACATGCCGGATAAGTGAATTTTCCAGTTGCTTGAGATTATGTTGTGCGTGATTGGCAGACTGACAGCAAGGTGCACCAATTTTAAACGGGCATTTTTCACCTATTTATTTTCCGCAATTTTTCTGCCGGTGGCTTGGATTCTGGATACAGGGGGTTTTACTGTACACCTAAACCTTGTGTTAGACCTGCATCTACCCACCATCTTGCAACCTTTTCTGCCCGGACAGAAGTATGGTTACCCGAGACACACTGGGTTCAAGCATCTGCAGTTTCAGAAGGCAAAGTTGAGGGGAGTCAGTGGGTCAGGAAATATCTATGGAGAGAAATGGTCGGTCAACATTTTGGGTCAAGAAGTTTTTTGCTTTTCTAGACAAAGGACCCTGACCCAAAGTGTTGACCGACCATTTTGTTCAACATTTCGTACCTTCTCTTTGCTAGCTCAGAATTATGGTTTCTTGGGATTGAATGAAAACCTTGTTGTGTTGATCCAGGTTAAATCAAGCTATTTTTACCACCGAACTAGTTTAATCTGACCTTGACTATCTTTTCTCCCCTAATCCAATTCTTTGCCACCTACATCCATGATACCTCATATTCAGATTCCCTGAACCAGACTGCCTCATTTTTTACATTGAATGTTCAATCTCTTTAAACCTCTATCCCCCATGGAGACAGTCTCAAAGCACTTCACTCCCTTCTGGATGAAACCTGATCAGTCACCCTCTACCACTACCCTCATCCAGCTGGCAGAACTAGTCCACACTCTGGACCTCCCAGTAGCCAACTATTTCAATTCTGCGCCCCACTCCCACATCTGTCCATGGCCTTGTGTACTATCCCACCAAGACCACCCGTAAATTGGAGGAACAACACCTGATTTTCCATCTGAGGCCCCATCCAGCTGCATGGCATTAATTTCTCTGGTTTCTGCGAACCTGCTCTCCTTTCTCCCTCCCCCTCTGTCTCCTTTCCTTCAGCTCTCCACCCCCTTCCCTCTCTATTCACCTGGCTATCCCTCCTCCCTCCCTCCCTCCCTTCTCCACCTATAACCTCCTCCATGCTCCTCCCCCCCACCCCTCACCCTTTTGTTCGGGTGCCTGCCGACATTTTTCTGCACCTTGATGAAGGGCTCAAGCCTTTGCTATATGAAGGACCCTGTATGACCTGCTGAGTTTCTCCAGCTTTGTGTTCTTATTTTAACCACAGTGCCTGCGGACTTTCTTCATTTTTTCTTAAAGCTATTTTACATTTCAGATTGAAAATAAGCCGATGCAAGGTTTTACTCGAGTTTTATCTTCATGCTTTTATTATAACAGTTCAATCCACACCCAAACATTGCAACAATTCCAATCTTACTTCAAATTGAGGACAGGATCCATTAAACAAAAAAAAACAAGCCAAAACTGCAAAATTGGAGCATTACAAAGAAAACTTTGCAAAATTCTTATTACATTTGTAAATTAGGAGTAGGTTTATATCCATGTCCTCCACCATAATGGGACTGAAGATCAAAAAGGAAACCAAATGGCAGCAGCTTAACGGCCAAAGGCTAGTTCTTATCTCATGAATGAAGAGTACTCCAATCATGTTACATTTTTACATTAAGTATTACTGGCAAATAACAAGCTACAATTGAGACTTTGTTCTTACAATCTTAGACTGGCACAATTACAAATGGTTGTCAGTACACACGATTGGCAAGTCCTTAACTGTTTTGCAAAAATTGCAAGCAAGCGCGAAAGTTCGTTCAGTCCACAAAAGAGGATGTGCAGACTTGACAAGTTGAGCATAGAACACTACGAGCCTCAAAGTTGTACCAAGCCATATACTCCTTAAAGCAAAGACTAACCCAGTAGTTCTCAACCTTTTTCTTTCCACCTACACACCATTTTAAGTCATCCCTACGCCCTCGATAGGGACCGCTTAAGGAGGGATGTTTGTGGAAGGGAAGGTTGAGAATCGTTGCTCTAGACCCAATTGTTACTGAAATATTTTGCTTGAGAAAAATTGTCATTGGCCCATTTCCCATTTCCTTTGGAGATCTGAAACCGTGCACATAATGAGTCAATGAGGGATGATTAAAACAGTGGGCTTCAAACTTTTCCTTCCCACAAACATCCCACCTTAAGCAATCCCTTACTCATCACAGAGCACCTATAGTATAGAGATTACTTAAAGTGGGATGTGAGTGGAAAGAAAAAGGTTGAGATCCACTGGACTAAACCCTGCCTATCCTGTAACCTCCTATTTTTCCTCCATTCATGTGTCTGTCTAAGAGTCTGTTAAATGCCCCCAATGTTTCAGCACATCCATGTGTGCCATGGCATTCCAGGCACCCACAACTCTGTGTGCGTGCCTGGTGAACTGAGGTCTGGTTGTAATCCACTCTACAAGTTGTCTTCCTGAATCTTAAATCTCTGACTATTTTGCAACTGTTTGGATTGAGAGGAAACTAAACTTGTGATCAAGAGTGGTGAATGTAGGTAGATTTAAACTAGATTGTTGTTGCTGCACCTGGGTTTCCTAGAAGTCATATTTAGTTAACTCTTCCCTTTCTTCCTGAATCTGATCAAGGCGCATCTCCTCTGCATCTCACAGGATCTTGGCTTTCAAACTCTCAATCTCAGCCAGAGCACTCTTAATGATGTCTCCGTAGCGGAGGCTGTTTTGGATTGGAGTCGAGCATTTTGGGCACAGGTGGAGTTTTGATGCTGGGGAATTGTTGGCTTCCAACTGCTGCATTAACTGGTCAAATTCTTTCACTGCAAAGATGTGCTGGCAGTCCTGCAGCTGCAGGAATCTGGTATCGGGCTGGTCTTCTCCACCAAAGAATATCTCCGTGACTTCCTCCTTGTGGCAGATACGGCACTTGCTGGGGCATGGCTCACCGCACAGCCCGATGCAGGGGTGGCCACAGTCGAGCGTCTGGCCACAGGGCAGGTCACAAGGCCCCCGGTTGCAGGGTTCGTGGCACAGTCGGGTGCACCAGGCATGGGGGCAGACCCAGGCACAGGGCTCCTGGCAGGGTTGACAAGGCTCGCCACAGCGCAGGGGGCACTTTCTGTGTGGGCAGCAGGTCCCACAGGGGCGGGAGCAGGGACAATTCTCAGCCTCCCGGCGCTGAAAGCACTGTATCGTCTGCTTGTGCCCACAGACCTGCACCAACTGGATCCTCTTGGGGCATTTCCAGGTGCAGGAGTCCCCACAGGCACGCAAGCACATGTGGTCACAGGCCAAGGTCTTGTTGCAGGGCTCCTGGCAGCAGAAACACTCAGGGGGCATGAAGCAAGGGACCTGCTGGCAGTGGCCACATTTAGGGATGACCTTGTCCACCTTCACCAGACATTTGTTGCAGTCCTCCCAGCAAAGTTTGGGACACTGGTGGCCCAAATCACAAAGTTGCTGGCATGGCATGCGGCACTGGTACTCTTTGTGCAAGGGGTCAAAAGGGTGGCAAGGCAATGTGCACAAATGGTTGCATCTTAAGCGGAAATCACAAGGTACCAAGCACCCACCCATGGGCACCTTGGCGAAATCAGTGGAACATGACACCAGCGTATTCGTCCTTGGGTGGTTCTGGCAGCACAGTCGCAGTGAGGTGCCGATGTTCCCATTCTCACGCAGCATCCCCACAATGTTTGCCCACAGAGGAACCTGCTTTGCCAGCAGGTGCATGTTGCCGATGCAGTAGAAGCCTTTCTTGGCCCGAGAGAGAGCAACGCAGACACGGTTTGGTATCCGCAGGAAGCCCACCCTGCCCTGCTTATTGCTTCGGACGAGCGACAAGATCACAATGTCGTTTTCCTCCCCTTGGTACTTGTCCACCACACAGACGCAGATGCCATTGAAGATCCTTCTGGGCATTATTTTCCTCAAACAGAACAGTTGTCCGGAGTAGGTGGTCAATACAGTTATCTGCCATGGCTTGTAGTCCTGCTGGATGAAATACATGCAAAGGGACTTGACAAAGTGGGCTTCATGCAAGTTTTGGTAGCTTTTTCCTTCCTTGATTTTATCTTCTGTCTCCTTATGTTCAACAAAGTACAGGTTTGTGGAGACTCCCTGATTTAAAACAAAAACAGGAATGTGAAAGAGCGATTACCATTTTGTATTGGGGTTTGTGAGTGGATTCGTCAGCTCTCAGTGTCAGTTGGAGGCACTGAGAGAAAGGCCAAGGATGCGGGGAGGCTGCAAAGGAGATTTATTCCACACAGGAGGGGTTTCACTTTTCTTTTGATTTTTTATTTTAAATAAAACCACTTAGCCATCATCTCCCAATGTTTCAAACTTAATCTAAATACATGTGGTATTTTACAGAAAAGCAAACAATACAAAAGAAAGAAAAACCTCCTATGAATCACAACCCCACCCCTCCAATCACCTCCCCCATCCTCCCCAACCCCCTATAAACTTAAAAAGAAGAAAAAGACGAGGAAAACCACAACAGGAGACTTCACCTCCCAATACTTTTAAACCTATAAATATTTATAGAGAACAATAAGAGAAAGGGGATATTTGAGATTCATTTAAATTTTAATACCAATAGTTTGTAAATATAGGCTCCATATTTCACAAAATGTATGATATTTACTGCTAAATTATAAGTAATTTTTCTAACTCCGAACTTCTGTACACCATCTATCCATTTCCAGATCAGTATCCGACTTCCAAGTTATAGCAATACATTTTCTAGCTATTTGAACAAATTTTACTTAATACATATTAAGTATGTATTATATATGTATAATACATATCAGTTTTAATTTTGTTTTAATCCATTATAACAATTACAGCACGGAAACAAGCTATTATGGCCCGTCTAGTCCATGCTGAAACTCTTACACTCTCCTAATCCCGCTGACCTGCACTCTGCCCATAACCCCCACACCCTTTCCAACCATATAGCCATCCAATTTTTTTCTTAAAATATTGTACCTGCCTCCACCACCTCCACTGGAAGCTCGTTCCACACAGGCACTGCTCTCTGAGTAGAGCAACTCCCTCTCATGTTGCAACTAAACTTTTTCCCCCTAACTCTCAGCTCATGTCCTCTAGTTTGAATCTCCCCTCTCCTCAATGAAAAAACTCTATCCCCGTCTACTCTATCCATCCCCCTCAAAATTGTAAAACCCTCTATCAAATCCTTCTAATGTCTCCAATGTTAAAATAACATTGGATCAGTAAGTGGATGCATAGCTGTATTCCCATGGAAAATATTACGTATAATCTCAGAAACTGATGCAGCCCTTTGTTAAAACATAGCAGTCATATCTGACGTTAACAGGAGTGCTGCTATAGTCACGCCCCGACAAGAACACTTACAGTGATCTACCAATAGATGGATTAATGAGTGTCTCTAATGACACTTACTGGAAACACCCATACCACATTCAGTCTCTCACTTTCTTTCAACCCCCCCCCCCTTTTTTTTGGGGGGGGGTTGGGAATGGGAGGGGGAAGAAACACCACATGTAAAGAAGTAAAGAGATGTTGATGAGACTCTATAGGAGACTGGTGTAACCCCATTTGGAGAACTCTGTGCAGTTTTGGGCCCCCTATCTTAGAAAGGATGTGATGTTGTACAAAGTACAGAGGAGATTTACTGGGATGATTCCCAGAATGCAGGGGCTGGTGTACAAGGAGCCTTTGGCAGCTTTTGGGTTGTATTAATTGGAGTATAAGAGAATGAGAGAGGATCTTATAGAGGCATTTCGTATTTTGAAAAGTTTAGATAGGGTGGATATGGATAAGATGTTTCCCTTGGTGGGTGAATCGAGGACAAGGGGTCATAGTCTGAAAATTAGAAGTTATCCATATAAAACAGAGATTAGGAAGAACTTCTTTAGCCAGAGGGTTGTGGATCTGTGGAACTCACTGCCACATACAACAGTTGAAGCCAGATCACTGGGAGTATTTAAACAAGAAATAGACAAGCATCGCAATAGTGAGGATATCAAGGAATATGGGGGAAAAATCTGGAAATTGGAACTAGTATAGAGTAGCTTAGTGTAGATTTATGGAACAGACTTGATGGGCCTAGTGGGCTGTTTCTGTTCTTGTGAATTTATGTAGATTGATGGGAGATATTGATATATTCTGTAACAGACAGTGATGTTATCACATTGTTGATAGAAAACAAAAAATATTCAAAAAATAACATTGGGAATCTGACTCCAGTTATTTATTCTAATAAATTACCCAAATCAAGCCAAAAAGGTTGAATTGTGGAACACTGCCAAGTCGAATGCAAAAGTATCAACTTCTTGTCCACAGATTTTAATCTTCTTTAAAAAAAAATGTATTGACAGAAAGAAGGTAACATTTTTTTAAAATCAAGTTAAAGACTCTGGTGCTGAGCAGTTGAACAGTTAGTGCCCACACAGTGAAAATGGTCCAAGTCAAGGAGTTTCAGGTTTTTTGTCTACACCAGTGGTTCTCAACCTTTTTCTTCCCATCCACATCCCACCTTAAGCAACCCGTTACTAATCACAGAGCACTGATGGCACAGTGATTACTTAAAATGGAACATGAGTGGAAATTCAAAGGTTGAGAACCACAGGTCTACAACAAAAGAATTATGAAATTTGTTGAGGTCTTAATGAAACAGGGCAAATTGAAGAAGTTTGTTCTTTTCCTAGTTAGGAAAAAGGTTAGTGGGAGGACAGATTTATTTTTTACTGTTTATTTGCCCAGGTCATGTGTTTCACTTTACATGATTGTTGCATTGCACAGCTGAAAGAATAAAGTGGACAAAATATC
Source organism: Narcine bancroftii (assembly GCF_036971445.1). Lineage (NCBI taxonomy): Eukaryota > Metazoa > Chordata > Chondrichthyes > Torpediniformes > Narcinidae > Narcine > Narcine bancroftii. The sequence continues at coordinate 317,152,462 of NC_091469.1, read as the reverse complement.
CTTTATAAATTAAAGAAAGCCGTGTATCTCCTCTCCATGAAATTGTGGCTCAGATGCAATTTGGCACAAAATGCAACCAGGACATGAGAAGCTCAGGCCAAAGGGGTGCATACTATTGCTTCAGAAGAGATAGTGGAGAATCTGGGATTGTTCTTTGCAATGAGAAGGTGATGGGAAAATTTAATAGAGGGTTTCATCATTTAAACAGTGCTAATAGGGTAGTCAGTGCTGAATCGGATGTGGGAGATGGCAGTCCCCAGAAGACAAGATGAGGGCAAAATCTTTATATTTTTATGCTGCAAAATTTGGAGCATTTGTCTGAAATGCCAAAAGAAGCAGGTGCAATTATTCCATTTACAAAATCAAAAATTGGATGCATACTTTAAAAGGGCAATGTTCAGGGTTCTGACAATGGCAAAGCAGTGAGAGCTGCTCATTCAAAGAGATAACTTGGGTAAAATGGGTGAAGGTTCCATTATTGGAATGTAATAATACATTTAGAATGCAATATACATGAAATTCTTTTAATTTTTGTCCACTGTAAGGTCGCCTCTTTGTCCAGCACCCCTTACAGAAACCCACAGCCCCTGGTGTTCCCAGGTAGTTGCCCCTCCAAGAACTGACCAGAGCTGAGCCTGCTTAGCTTCTGAGATCAGACAGTCTCAGGCATATTCAGACTATTAGGCTTCTGCAAAATTAAATGTTGGCCTTCAGCACAACATTATGAAATGAGTGGGCCTTAGACCAGGATACAAGTTCTCAGTAGCAAATGTCGGCTAATGATCTCATTACACCCACACAACTTAATACAATTAAATCAGCACCAGAAAAGCATTATCTCAAATTCTATAGTAAAAGCACAAAATGCTGGAGAAACTCAGCAGGTCAAACAGTGTCTTTTATATTGATACAGAACCGATATTTTGGGCTTGAACCCTTCATCAAGATGTGGAAAAGTGTTGGCGTGTGCCCGAATAAAAAGGGAAGGGGAGCGGTCCCAAAGGTAGGAGGTACTAGGTGGAGAAGGGAACATAGACTTTTCCAGTTTTTGCTAATCTGGTCTCCCTCCCCAACCCCCACTTCTCATCGCCTTTCCCTCAGCTCTCTCCCCCCTTCCCTCTCTATTCACACAGCTGTCCCTCCTTCCCCCCCCCCCCCCCACCCAGCTTGCTTCTGCACCCTCCCTTCTCCACCTCCTGCCCCTTTGGGTCCGCGTTCCTCCCCCCATCCCTCCCCCTTCTGTTCAGGCTCCTGCTGACAGTTTTCCACACCTTGCTGAAGCCCGAATGTTGGTTCTGTATCTTTATCTTTGCTGTATAAAGGGCACTGTTTGACCTGCTGAGTTTCTCCAGCTTTGTGCTTTTACTTCAATTACGCCATCTGCGGACTTTCGTTGTTTTACTTCATCACCAATTCTTCCCCTATTTATTGACCAAAAGCACTGGTAATGTCAAAATACTGATCAGAGAGAATACACTAGTTTTTTTTTCGGGTAACAAAGATCAGACTTCAACATTTTATCCAAAGGATATCACCTGAGAATATAAAACCTTTTATAGGCCCAGATCATCAGGCCTTTGCTGAGATTTGTTCATTTCTAGTGCCACCAATTAACTCATGAGTGGTATTTCGGTTTGGAGACTATTTCTTAAAATATATCAATGAGCTCAAGACTTTTGACGGCACAGTGCAACGGTCAGAAACTATTTTAGCATTTAAGATTGAAAAAAAAATACCTTGATATTTTCATACAGAGTCACAGACACTGTGTTTTCCAATTTGTCATAAATGTGTGGGGTTATTAGTTTCGCAATTTCAGGGCGCATTCGATGCTGAAAAGAAAGTTAATTAAAAAAATCATTCAATCTTTTGCAGACTTTTTTTTAAAAAAACACTTTGACCTGCGTACAGTATTTCTAGAAAGGAGATTACATTCATAATCAATAACACAGGAAAAGGGACCAGGCAATATTGTGAATGCCATTTTATCGTTCCAATCTTGGCCTCCTTCTCATTATCCCACCTCACTCTCTCTGCAACTTGTTTCCAGATCTGATGACCCGAAACATTCTTGGTTCTCCTTTGTACAGAAATCACACGATTCCTCTCACTCTCCCACCACCTCCTCAATAGAAAGCAGGAAGGAGAGGACAAAGGCGTAAAAGAGCAGCAAGGAAGACAGGACAGCTTAAATAAGTAAGTAACAGTTTAAATTTCAGTATCTTAGCTACATTGTCAATCACCACACTTGAGAAACTCACCTGGTAATCGAGTCGGACAAAGGGCATCTCCATTATTACCAGCCGCTCAAACAAGGAAACTTCCAAGTTGAAATTTCTCGCCAGTTCATACACTGTTGCACTCGGGTGAAGCTAAAAATCAAAGGATGACAAAGCAGTTTTTTGACATACAGTTTTAATGTACAGGATTGGACCGGGCAGAACTGAAGGATGCATTGGGTGCAAGAGCTCAAAGTAAGCACCGGTGTCGAGTGGTCGCTGTTGTGGCAACTTGTCTCTGAGTCAACAGGTTGAAATGTTGGGGGTTCACTCCCAAAACTGCGTATCAATACAGTTCCAAATTGAAGGTCAAATTGCCAGAGGTGTGATTTCTTTAAAATCAACGAGACAATCAGGTTGGGGTCACGAGACAGAGGAGCAGAATGAGGCCATTCAGCCCATCAAATCTGGTCCATCATTCAAATCATGGCTGATGTATTTTTCCCTCTCAACCCCATTCTCCCACCTCCCCCCCACCACAATCTTCAATACCCATACTTCCATAATTAGGTCATCCCGATCATTAACATGTAACGTGAGAAGCAGTGTACACCACTGGCAGCCCACCAGAGAAGAAGGCACCTCCTTCTGCCTTACCCTGCCTTTTGCCAGTCAGCCAATCTTCTGCCCACTTTAGTAACTTTCCTGTAAGTCCACGGGCTTTTATCTCGCTTAGCAGCCTCGTGTACATGCATCTTGTTAAAGTACTTTGGAAGATCAGTGTAAACTGACTCACTTTTGTCTATCCTGCTTGCTACTTCCTTAAATAATTCCAACAGATTTCCTTAAAAGACACAAAGCTGACTTCCGCCTATTTTATTGGGGAGTTAAACAAGAGGTCTCCGTGCCCTTCCTCCCTCCCACTTTTGGATTCAGATGGGAATACACTCAATGGGGGAGGGGGAAGCAAAGGACTTTATAAATGGAGTTTCAAATCACTAAAGAGAAAGACGGATAACCCCATTCTAATACATATGATTAGAACGTGGCAAGAAATTAATGAATGTATAGGAAAAAATGTAGGGATATCAATAAAAGCCCCATCATGTAAAAATGTGCTATTATCTATGAACGTGGGCAATAAAATATTAAATTTGTGGTGTGACAATGGTATATTAAGGACCATTACATGGAAGGAACACTTATGTCCTTTGAACAATTAAAACACAAATACAGAGAGGCCAATGTGATCTTCTTGTTTTCTCCAGCTTAAATCATTCTTAAGAGAAAGATGGGGACCAATTGACCCCACCTGAAATTAGTGAAACTGAACAAACGATCTGGATGGGAAATCCACCCAAGTTTATAACAAAAATGTACTCTGCTCCCCAGAGCGAAAGTGCAAAACCAGGGTTGCAGAGGTCAAGGGAAAGATGGGAGTCGGATATGGGGGTGGTGATTCCAGAAAGAAGCTGGTCAGGTTGGTGTACGGACAACACAAGATCAATTATAAACGCAAACTATGGACTGGTTCAGTATAAATTTTTACACCAATTATATCTTACCCACAAAAGTCACAAAGATCAAAAGCTGAAATTGCAGAGATGTGTTTCAGATGTGAGACTGAGACAGGAACTTTTCTACATGCCATGTGGTCGCACATGAAAGTGAGGCTGAATTGGCAAGAAATCGCAAAAGATTTAAACAGGATAACAGAAGTGGCCTTCATGAGCGACCCAGAGCTGTATCTATCAGGTGATTTCATGGAAATATTGACAAATTGACCAAATGTCAGATCTCATTTATGAAAACAGCAGTGACGGTAGTGAAATAATGTATCGTGATCACTTGGACGTCTGACTCCCCTCTACTTATAGCACAATGGGCTGTGGAAATGAATCTGTATACCCATGGGGGAAAAAAATCACATAAAGAATAAATATGATACTTTTGTAAAGGTCTGGCAGCCATACCTGGACCACATAGAGGCCCATATACAGTAATTAAAGAAGGACTATAAATGGGTGGGTCACGTCTCCAGAATGGAGGACCATCGCCTTCCCAAGATCGTGTTATATGGCGAGCTCTCCACTGGCCACCGTGACAGAGGTGCACCAAAGAAAAGGTACAAGGACTGCCTAAAGAAATCTCTTGGTGCCTGCCACATTGACCACCGCCAGTGGGCTGATATCACCTCAAACCGTGCATCTTGGCGCCTCACAGTTTGGCGGGCAGCAACCTCCTTTGAAGAAGACCGCAGAGCCCACCTCACTGACAAAAGGCAAAGGAGGAAAAACCCAACACCCAACCCCAACCAACCAATTGTCCCCTGCAGCCGCTGCAACCGTGTCTGCCTGTCCCGCATCGGACTTGTCAGCCACAAACGAGCCTGCAGCTGACGTGGACTTTTACCCCCTCCATAAATCTTCGTCTGCGAAGCCAAGCCAAGCCATAAATGTGACTATTATATATATTGTTACAGAGTTCTGTGTTGTGTATTGGCCTATGTGTTGTGTGGTTTTATGTTAAAAAGTGACAGTTTGCCTTTGAGAGAGCCAAGGTGAAGGTGGACTGCTGAGAGAGTGGGAGAGGGACTGAGCATGTGCAGATGATCTAAAAATTTCTGGACTTGGAAGACAAACCACCACTGGATGTGCGGTGGAGTGGAAGGAGGCTCAGAGCATGCGCCATGGTCTGGGGGACAGTTTAGAATGTTGGGATTTCAAAAAGGATGAACATTCTGAAAGCAGCCAGAAGGATCCAGACCAAGCCAGTTGTTCCTCTCTCTGCAAGCGACACAAGACAAATTCGAATTTTGTGCTCTCTCTCTCTCTCAGATCTTTTGGCTTCAGTTTACCAATCAAACTGAATTTTGTTTATGATCTTTGCTTCAGTTAAGATCGAAGTTTTGTGAGTCTTGTGTGTTTTGTGTTTGTTTTGTGTCTAATTTTTTTCTGTTGGAAATACAACTTAGACTTTAATTACATATGTTATATTTAGGCTGGGGAATTTATCAGTTTTACACTGTTATAGGAATTTGCATAGTACCAGTTCATATAAAAGGAGTATTTTAAATTAAAGTTTGAAGGTGAATTTTTGTTAATAAAGTAATTATTCATCTTTACCCCTGTGTGATATGCCCTCTTTGTGGTTGCTGGTTTGATCTTGTAACATAATTTGGGGACATCTTCTGGGATCAAACCAATATGGAAGCTTAAGAGGCGAGTGACTTGTGCTTAGTTATCAGTCGTCTGAGTTTGACTCAACCTCCAGCTTGAAATTAAAAATAAACGGTGAGTGTATAAATCACCAGCAGAAAAACCAGTAACTATGAATATTGACCAGTTCAGTGGTTAATTTTAAAATGGCTAAAAAGTCAGAACTGATGGTTATAGTTGGCAAGTTAAAACTTCTTACAGTAAGAACTGGGATGAAAAAAAAGGAAATTGCCTGAAAGATTGTTAAGCACTATGTAGGAAAGGGGGTATTTGAAGAAGCTGCATTAGAACAGTTTACAAAGGAGAAAACTTCAGAGGAAGTAAAGTTGGCTTTGAGAAAACTAGAGTTAGAAGAGAGAGAGAAAGAACGGAAGCATGAGCTAGAACTAGCTAAATTAAAGCTGTCCCTAATGCAAGGAGAGGGAGAAGCCCAAAACCCATGTGCTGGTCAAGAGGAGAGGTTGTTTCTGGTCAGTAGAGAAGTGAGGTTAGTTCCTCCATTTGAGGAAAGATCATAAAAAAAATTCAGTTTGTTAGATAAACTGAAGCCAAAAGATCTTAGAGAGAGAGAGACAGAGCACAAAATTTGAATTTGTCTTCTTGTGTTGCTTGCAGAGAAAGGAACAACTGACTTGGTCCAGATCCTTCTGGCTGCTTTCAGAATGTTCATCCTTTTTGAAATCCCAACATTTTAAACTGTCCTCCAGACTATGGCTCAAGATCTGGGCCTTCTTCCACTCCACACCCACACCCAGTAGTGGTTTGTTTTCCAAGTCCAGAAATTTTTAGATCATCTGCACATGCTCAGTCTGTCTCCCATTTTCTCAGCAGTATTCTTTCACCTTGGCTCTCTCAAAGGCAAACTGTCACTTTTTAACATAAAACCACACAACACATAGATCAGTATTTTCAGCATTCTGAGAAAGTAGCTGTAAATTTAAATTGGCCACCAAACCAGTTGTCACTCCTGCTACAAAGTGTTCTTAAAGGGAAAGCCCAACAGGTGTATTTGAGTCTCACTGTACAACAAGCAGCTGATTATGAATTTGTAAAGCAGACTATACTCCAATCTTATGAACTAGTCCCAGAGGGTTAAAGACAAAAGTTTAAAAAAAGCAGCAACCCAATCATACCTGGATTTTGCTAATAGGAATGTTGTGTGTTTTGATCGGTGGTGTGCCGCAATGAAAGTAGAAAATAACTTTGATTTATTGAGGGAAATCATTCTGATTGAGGAGATTAAAAGTTGTGTTCCTGACGACATTCAAGTGTACTTGGCAGAGAAAAATATAAAAACCGGGCAAGAATTGGCTAAATTTGCAGAGGAATATGCTTTAACCCAGAAGCCTAAGTGGACACCAGAGAAAACCTTTCCAAGGAATACTGCTGATAATCCAAGTAGAGTAGAAAGAAAATCTAGAAGTGAGGTTAAAGGAAGAGAGGAAGAGAAATGGGTGAAGAAAAATTTTTGAGTGTTATTTGCCACTATTGTAAGAAGTAAGGGCACATAATAGCAAATTGTCCTGTACTGAAACGGAAGAAAGAGAAAGGGATGGTACCAACAGCCTGTGTTCAGAGTGAGAAAGTTAGGGATATTTTTAAACCATTCATGACTGAAGGTTTCATTTCGGTTAAAGAAGGATCCAATCAAGTGCCAGTTAAAATCCTGCGGGATACTGAAGCAGCCCAATTGCTTGTATTAAGCAACATTGTGAATTTTGGTGAGAAGACCGATACTGGAGATATGAATTTTATGAAAGGCATTGGTGGTGAAGCAGAGCCTATACCTTTGCATAGAATAGTGATGAAATCAGTTAATGGCCTGGTTACGATAGGAATAAAATCAAGTCTGCTAGTGGATGGAGTTTCGCTTTTGTTAGGGAATGATTTAGCAGAGGGTAACTCACAAGTAAGCCATTGGTTTATGAGTCTGAAAGGATTTGGAAATCTACTCTGCATGTCCCATTTCTAGAGCCATGTCCAGAAAAAAGGAAGAAGTAGAGAAAGTCTGTGATGATCCTGTACTGGAGGCAAGCATTGAAAACATACCTAAGGATCCAGCTTTGCTGTTGTCAAGAGAAGAATTAATAGCCAGACAAAAGAATGATCCTGATCTTGCTGGGATAAGGGATAAGATTCTGTCTAACCAGGAAATTGAAACTGTGCCAGTAGGTTACTTTGTTCAAGATGGAATATTGATAAGAAAGTGGAGACCACAAGTGATACCTGGCAGTGAAAATTGGGCGGTAGTAAGGCAAGTTGTAATTCGTAAAACTTACAGGAATTAAATATTAAAGTTGGCTCATAGTACACCTTTAGGAGGTCATCTTGGAGTGAAGAAGATGGTAGAAAAGTTAAGGAAACAGTTTTATTGGGCAAAATTAAGAAAGGATGTTGTAAACTTTTGTAGAACCTGTCACACTTGTCAACTGGTGGGCAAGCCTAATCAAAGACCACCAGTGGCACCTTTACAAACCATCCCTGCTTTCGGGGAGCCCTTCTCAAAAGTGATAGTGGATTGTGTTGGCCCATTGCCAAAAACCAAAGCAGGAAATGAATATTTGTTAACATTCATGTGCACAGCTTCAAGGTTTCCAGAGGCTATTCCCATAAGAAACATTAAAGCGAAGACAATTGTGAAGCGTATGCTAAAATATTTTCACACTGGCCTACCAAGGGAAATTCAATCAGACCAAGGGAGTAATTTTCGGTCTGGAATATTTCAACAAGTGATATATGAATTGGGAGCCCATCAAATTGTGTCATCTGCATATCAACCTGAAAGTCAAGGGGCCTTAGAAATGTTCCATTTAACTGTGAAAAATATGATGAGAGCTTATTGTGTGGAAAATAATAAGGATTGGGATGAAAGAATCCATTTGTTATTGTTTGTTATTAGAGAGGCAACTCGGGAGTCTCTTGGCTTTAGTCCATTTGAGATGGTGTGGATACATAATTATATACAATGAAATCTATTGGATTATATTTTCAAATTTAAAAACAGATTACATCAGGCTTGTGAGATGGCAAGGAAAAATTTTAAAACTGCTCAGGGAAAAATGAATGTTCGGTATGATCAAAAAGCAAAAATTAGGGATATTAAACCTGGTGACAAAGTATTGGTTTTGTTTCCAATGCAGTCAAATCATTTGAGAGCTCAGTTTTCAGGACCTTATAAGGTGAAATCAAAAATTAACCAGGTCACCTAAGTCATTGAGATCTGTTTGTCGAAGAGAGACACAGGTCTGTCATATGAACATGCTTAAACTTTATTTTGAGAAAATGATTGAGGAGGAGACTAGGATTCCAACCAAGGTTCTAGTTATAAGGCAAGTAAGGAGGAGATAAGTTTCGTGGAAGGTCATGGAGCACAGAAAGTGATAAGCCCCAGGCTGGAAAATTCTATAGTTTTGCAAAAATAGACACCAAGTTAATGCATTTGACTAAATCAGAAAGGGAAGAAATGAAGACATTACTTATGAAATTTAAGGATATATTCCCAGGCGTTCCAAGAAGAACTACTGTGGCTTGTCATGATGTGGAGGTCAGTGATGCTAAGCCTATTAAGCAGCATCTTTACAGAGTTAATCAGGAAATGAGCAGATTGTTGGATCAAGTGGTGGATTATATACTCAAAAATTATATAATCCAAAAATCAAATCCAAATTGGAGTTCACCCTGTGTTCTGGTGCCTAAGCCAGATGGCTCAATTAGGTTTTGTACAGATTATTGAAAGGTAAACTGTGTTTCCTATCCACAGAATAGATGATTGTATAGATAAGGTGGGGAAGGCTAAGTTTCTTACAAAAAAGGATACTGGTATGTTCCTTTGACAGAGAAAGGCAGGGAGATTTCTGCATTTGTTACACCTTGGGGATTGTATGAGTATAATGTTATGCCTTTCAGGATGAAAAATGCACCTGGCACATTTCAGAGAATGAGTAATGCAGTAATTCAGGGTTTAGAGCACACAGGAACCTATATTGATGATTTAGTAATTAGTATGGATACATGGGAAGAACACATGCTTGAATTAGAGCAGTTATTTCAGAGACTGGTGGAAGCACACGTAAAGGGTGGGGCCAGTACTGTGCACACTGCACTCCACCTAAAAGCTCCTTTGCGCAGGCCCGAGGACAGGTCCACGTCCTCCCCCTCCACGTCCTCCCCCTCCACGTCCTCCCCTCCACGTCCTCCCCCTCCACGTCCTCCCCCTCCACGTCCTCCCCCTCCACGTCCTCCCCCTCCACGTCCTCCCCCTCCACGTCCTCCCCCTCAAAAGATGCTCACAAACTCAAGCTAACATGCTGGAACATCAAAACCATGCTAGACAAGGCTGACAACCACCAACCTGAACGTCAGTCTGCCCTCATTGCACATGAACTCCTCAGACTTGACATCGACATAGCCGCTCTCAGTGAAGTCTGCCTTGCAGATGTAGGCAGCCTCCAAGAATGCGGCGCGGGCTACTCTCTCTACTGGTCTGGCAAGCCTAGGGATGAACGACGCCTATCTGGTGTAGGCTTCATGGTTAAGAACTCCATTGCCTCCAAACTCGAAAACCTCCCGACAGGCCACTCGGACCGGATCATGTCCATGTGACTCCCCCTTCAAAACAAGTGTCGCATCACCCTCATCAGTGTCTATGCTCCAACCCTCCAGGTGGAACCAGCAGAAAAGGACAAGTTCTACACTGACCTGCGCAACCTCATTCAACGCACCCCTACAGCCGACAAGGTTGTCATCCTTGGCGACTTCAACGCTCGCGTCGGCAAAGACTCAGAAACCTGGCCAGGAATCCTGGGCAAGCATGGTGTCGGCAAGTGCAATGACAATGGGCGCCTCCTGTTGGAGCTCTGCACAGAACAGCGGCTTGTCATTACAAGCACCCTTTTTCAGCAGAGGGACAGCCTGAAAACTACCTGGATGCATCCCCGATCCAAACACTGGCACCTCCTGGACTACGTCCTGGTGAGAGAAAGAGACAAACGAGATGTGCTCCACACCAGGGTCATGCCCAGCGTGGAATGCCACACTGACCACCGGCTGGTTCGCTGCAAGCTCAACCTTCACTTCAAGCCAAAGCCTAGGAACAGTAAAGCCCCCAGAAAGAGGTTCAATGTTGGAAACCTGCAGTCAGACGAAGTGAGAGGAAACTTCCAGGCAAACCTCAAAGCAAAGCTCGAGGATGCAATCTGCCTCACGGACTCGTCCCCTGAAACCCTCTGGGATCAGTTGAAGACTACCATACTGCAATCCACTGAAGAGGTACTGGGCTTCTCCTCCAGGAAAAACAAGGACTGGTTCGACGATAACAGCCAGGAAATCCAGGAGCTGCTGGCAAAGAAGCGAGCTGCCCACCAGGCTTACCTTACAAAGCCGTCCTGCCCAGAGAAGAAACAAGCCTTCCGTCGCGCATGCGGCCATCTTTAGCGCAAACTCCGGGAGATCCAAATTGAGTGGTGGACTAGCCTCGCCAAGCGAACCCAGCTCAGCGCGGACATTGGCGACTTCAGGGGTTTTTACGAGGCTGTGTACGGCCCCTCACCCCGTCCAAAGCCCGCTGCGCAGCTCAGATGGCAAATTCCTCCTCAGCGACAAGATCTCCATCCTCAACCGATGGTCAGAACACTTCCAATCTCTTTTCAGTGCCAACCGCTCAGTCCAAGATTCCGCCCTGCTCCAGCTCCCTCAACAGCCCCTAAGGCTAGAGGTGGATGAGGTCCTCACCCGGGAAGAGACATATAAGGCAATTGAACAACTGAAAAGTGGCAAAGCAGCAGGTATGGATGGAATCCCCCCAGAGGTCTGGAAGGCTGGCGGCAAATATCTGCATGTCAAACTGCATGAGTTTTTCAAGCTTTGTTCGGACCAAGGAAAACTGCCTCAGGACCTTCGTGATGCCATCATCATCACCCTGTACAAAAACAAAGACGACAAATCAGACTGCTCAAACTACAGAGGAATCACGCTGCTCTCCATTGCAGGCAAAATCTTCGCTAGGATTCTCCTAAATAGAATAATACCTAGTGTTGCCGAGAATGTTCTCCCAGAATCACAGTGCGGCTTTCGCGCAAACAGAGGAACTACTGACATGGTCTTTGCCCTCAGACAGCTCCAAGAAAAGTTCAGAGAACAAAACAAAGGACTCTACATCTCCTTTGTTGACCTCACCAAAGCCTTCGACACCGTGAGCAGGAAAGGGCTTTGGCAAATACTAGAGCGCATCGGATGCCCCCCAAAGTTCCTCAACATGGTTATCCAACTGCACGAAAACCAACAAGGTCGGGTCAGATACAGCAATGAGCTCTCTGAACCCTTCTCCATTAACAATGGCATGAAGCAAGGCTGCGTTCTCACACCAACCCTCTTTTCAATCTTCTTCAGCATGATGCTGAACCAAGCCATGAAAGACCTCAACAATGAAGACGCTGTTTACATCTGGTACCGCACGGATGGCAGTCTCTTCAATCTGAAGTGCCTGCAAGCTCACACCAAGACACAAGAGAAACTTGTCCGTGAACTACTCTTTGCAGACGATGCCGCTTTAGTTGCCCATTCAGAGCCAGCTCTTCAGCGCTTGACGTCCTGCTTTGCGGAAACTGCCAAAATGTTTGGCCTGGAAGTCAGCCTGAAGAAAACTGAGGTCCTCCATCAGCCAACTCCCCACCATGACTACCAGCCCCCACATCTCCATCGGGCACACAAAACTCAAAACGGTCAACCAATTTACCTATCTCGGCTGCACCATTTCATCAGATGCAAGGATCGACAACGAGATAGACAACAGACTCGCCAAAGCAAATAGCGCCTTTGGAAGACTACACAAAAGAGTCTGGAAAAACAACCAACTGAAAAACCTCACAAAGATAAGGGTATACAGAGCCGTTGTCATACCCACACTCCTGTTCGGCTCCGAATCATGGGTCCTCTACCGGCATCACCTACGGCTCCTAGAACACTTCCACCAGCATTGTCTCCGCTCCATCCTCAACATTCATTGGAGCGACTTCATCCCTAACATCAAAGTACTCGAGATGGCAGAGGCCGACAGCATTGAGTCCACGCTGCTGAAGATCCAGCTGCGCTGGGTGGGTCACGTCTCCAGAATGGAGGACCATCGCCTTCCCAAGATCGTGTTATATGGCGAGCTCTCCACTGGCCACCGTGACAGAGGTGCACCAAAGAAGAGGTACAAGGACTGCCTAAAGAAATCGCTTGGTGCCTGCCACATTGACCACCGCCAGTGGGCTGATATCGCCTCAAACCGTGCATCTTGGTGCCTCACAGTTCGGCAGGCAGCAACCTCCTTTGAAGAAGACCGCAGAGCCCACCTCACTGACAAAAGACAAAGGAGGAAAAACCCAACACCCAACCCCAACCAACCAATTTTCCCCTGCCACCGCTGCAACCGTGTCTGCCTGTCCCGCATCGGACTTGTCAGCCACAAACAAGCCTGCAGCTAACGTGGACATTTACCCCCTCCATAAATCTTCGTCCACGAAGCCAAGCCAAAGAAGAAGAATGATTTAATTATTACACACATAAAGGGGAAGGATAACGTAACAGCAGATTGTTTGTCAAGATGTTAATCTGGGTAGATATGAATCTAATCACATACTTACTGTAAAAATGGAGTGTTTAGTTTATTTTATTTATTTTATTTATGTAATACTTCCATTAATTGTTAAAAATTTGTTCTTGTGGACCAAATTTTTTTTTTAAGCTGAGTATGGGTTACAGAGTTCTGTGTTGTATATTGACCTATGTGTTGTGTGGTTTTATGTTAAAAAGTGACAGTTTGCCTTTGAGAGAGCCAAGGTGAAGCTGGACTGCTGAGAGAGTGGGAGATGGACTGGGCATGTGCAGATTATCTAAACATTTCTGGATTTTGAAGACAAACCACCACTGGGGGTGCTGTGGAGTGGGAGAAGGCCCAAAACATGAGTCATTGTCTGGAAGACAGTTTGAATGTTGGGATTTCAAAAAGGGATGAACATTTCGAAGGCAGCCAGAAGGATCCGGACCAAGCCATTGTCCCTCTCTCTGCAAGCAACACAAGAAGACAACTTTGAATTTTGTGCTCTCTCTCTCGCTCTCTCTCAAAGATCTTTTGGCTTCAGTTTATTAAACACACTGAATATTGTTTATGATCTTTGCTTCGGTTGAGATTAAAGTTTTGTGAGTCTTGTGTTTTGAGTTTGTTTCGTGCCTAATTTTTTCTGTGGCCTGGTTGGAAAAATAACTTAGACTTTAATTACATATGTTATATTTAGGCTGGGGAATTTATTAGTTTTACACTGTTATAGAAATTTGCATAGTAAACAGTGAGCATTGTTATAACAGGGGGGGATATTGAATTAAAGTTTGAAGGTGATTTTTTTGTTAATAAAATAATTGTGCATCTTTACCCCTGTGTGATATGCCTTCCTTCTGGCTGCTGGTTTGATCTTGTAACAATATCCAAACGCGATTTCTCCAGTTGTATTCTACATATTTAAAAGATGTAAGCTCTGGTGGTGTGGACCTGTAGGTATGGAAAGGGGAAGGGAGGGAGTGAGTGCTTTGTTTTTGTTGTTGGTAAGAAAGATAAAAGTTTAATATATTGTGACATAGAAGATTTTATTATGTATATTTTTGAAAAAAGAATCAAAAATAAAATATTCCAAAAGAAAACACAAGAGGCCTGCAGATGCTGTGCTCGAGCACATGCTGGAGAAACTCTGCAAGTCATGAGTAACCACATTTCAGTACCAGGCGGGGGTGGGGGGGGGGTGCTCAGGCCTGAAACGTTGGTTGGATGCTGCATGACTTCCCATGCACGCTTCTCTAGCACATTGGCGTATGCAGCCTATTTGTCACATGCTTCCAAATACCCAAAACCTCATCCTCAACAGTTTAATTAAAAAAATTTAGAGATAAAGCACGAGAACAGGCCCTCAAGCCTGTGCTGTTCAAAGCCCCACACATTTTTGAAGTGGGTGGGGAGTGGAACATCCAGAGAAAACCCACACGGGGTTGCAGGGAGAATGTACGATCTCCCTACAGATAGCACTGGATTAGAACCTGGGCACTGTAACGACAAAGTCTTACAAAGAAGTCAGGCTGACTGGCCGATCATTTCCCGTCTTTTGTCTCTTGAGAGATAAGTGACATTGGTGATTTTCCAGTCCTCTGGAAACCATTCCTGATTCTAGCGATTTTTGCTATGCTCGACTGTGAAGCTTTCACAGTCTCCAAGGTCAGGCAGAATGGTAGTTGTTGTGATACACCACTAGCCGACTGCAAGGAGCGACCTGTGTACCTGCAGGAAGAGCACTGGGGGACAGACCACACCTGGCCAGCTGTCAATCAGCCAACCTGAATAGACCAAGCCCCACCCGGTTGGCTGCCAATCAACCGCCGGGATATAAGCCACATCCGGCCCCTCGAGGTCAGTCACATGGAGTTGCAGCTAACTACAGCAGAGACTTTAAGAAGAATAAAGCCTGTTGTTCATTCTTTTCGAATCTTGTGTCTGCTTACTGTCACCACAGTGCATCACAATAGTATAGCTATTAAACCACGGCCTCACAGTATTCCAAGTTCCACTCATGTACCTGGATAAAAAGGTGACAGGAGGGTTAGTTGGGGGTGGGGGGAGCTTAAATTATTTAAGTTATTTAATCTGTTGATGAGAAATAGTGAATGAACAAGATTGTTGCACACTTCATTCACAGATCAGCTTGAGTTCCTTGATCTCATCAAGATGTTTCAAGCTATAGCATCTTCAATGCAATGAAGACCCAGCACTTTCCACCCTCTGAAAATAATGGACAGGAAAGATTTTTTTTTTGCCTTGTAGGAGAATTAAGCAAGTTTGTAAAATAAGATGGAGCTGCATCATCGACATTGCTTCCGCTGGTGTGGGCCGGCAGAGAGCGGGGAGCGGAGACACAGCGCTGCCCCTGGTGTGGGCCTGCAGAGAGTGGGGAGCGGAGACACGGCACTGCCCCTGGTGTGGGCCTGCAGAGAGCGGGGATTGGAGCCACGGGTCTGTGGGCCTGCAGAGAGCAGGAAGCAGAGACACAGCACTACCCCTGGTATGGGCCTACAGAGAGCGGGGAGAGGAGATATGGCACTGTGGGCCTGCAGAGAGCAGGGAGCAGGGAGCGGAGACACAGCACTGCCCCTGGTGTGGGCCTGCAGAGAGCGGGGAGAGGAGACATGGTGCTGCTCCTGATGTGGGCCTGTAGAGAGTGGGGAGTGGAGACACGGCGCTACCCCTGGTGTGGGCCTGCAGAGAATGGGGAGCAGAGACATGGCGCTACCCCTGGTGTGGGACTGCAGAGAGCAGGGAGAGGAGACACGGCACTGTGGGCCTGCAGGGAGCAGGGAGCGGAGACACAGCGCTGCCCCTGGTGTGGGCCTGCAGAGAGCGGGGAGAGGAGACATGGTGCTGCCCCTGGTGTGAGCCTGCAGGGAGCGGGGAGTGGAGACATGGCGCTGCCCCTGGTGTGGGCCTGCAGAGAGCATGGAGAGGAGTCATGGTGCTTCCCCTGGTGTGGGCCTGCAGAGAGCGGGGAGTGGAGACATGATGCTGCCCCTGGTGTGGACCTCCAGAGAGTGGAGAGCAGAGACACGGCACTGCCCCTGATGTGGGCTTGCAAAGAGCAGAGATAGGAGAATCAGAGCTCTCGCTGGTGTGGATCTGCCTAGCCTGACTGCCCTCAGCTCTGTACATGGATTAAATGGCCCATTAAAAGGAGATGACGGCGGTTTCATTTGAAATCCCGCGACCTTGGTGGCTGCGCTCAAGATGGCAGTGCCTGTAATCGGCAGCAGCCTCGAGGGGTTGCAGGCACCGGGGAAGTGGAGGGACTGGCATAGGGCACAGGGAATCTACCCCTTGCCTGAGAAGGAGGAGAGGACACGACCCACAGGATGGCGACCATGGCCGCGGACCAGTGAGGGGGTTCTGTGGCTGAAGGAACCACACAGATGTCTTGAGGAAAGGAACTCATGCGACTGCGGTCGAGGGGCTCACACCAAGCTGTGGACTGCTGGAGAGTGCCTAAAGGGGTACCAGGTATCGGAACCAGGATGCAAGAGGTCGCCCAGGGTGCGGAAGGTGTCCTAATCATGTAGGAGGTTCAGATTTTGAGCTCTGGTTGTTGACTGGGTGGCTGTGGGAGCACTAGAGGCGAATCCATGGACACTCGGTGGCTCTGTGGGGGACTCTCTTTCGCTTCTCTTTTTCTGACCATAAGAGGCACTTTAGGAAATTTTGTGTAACATTACATCATTTTTAATGACATGACAATAAATTGAATCTTGTACATTGCGGCATTACCTACCTGCTGATGGTCACCAATTAAAATAAGGTGCTGGCAGGCAGAAGTCAGAGAGGTGATGATGTGAGCTTCCAGGATCTCAGCTGCTTCTTCCACAATAACAATTCTTGGCTTGATGTCATGCAGAAGATTTCTGTATTTTGCAGCACCTTAAACAAAATTGTGGATCCACCGTTAATCTTTTTCCCATTTTACATAGTGGAGAGAGGAATGGGGATGGTGAAATATTCTTTTACACCAGTGGTTTTCAACCTTTTTCTTTCCACCCACAACCTACTTTAACTATTTCCTCTGCCGTTGGTGCTCTGTGATTAATAAGGGATTGATTTAGATGGGATGTGGGTGGGAAGAAAAAGGTTGAGAACCACTGGTGTAGAATAATATTTTACCATCCCCATTCTTCTAAAGACGAGGCTAATGACACAACGTAAGTTCATTGGTTATGTCCTTTTCTGCTCTTTTCCATTCAATGGGAAGATAACAAACAGTTACAGTGACAAGTAAAAATGAAACAGTATAGGTTAGCTTTAAAATGACATTTTATCAACTGGAATATCCGTTTGCTGAAGATAGAATTAGTCTAGGGATTCTCAACCTTTTTATTTCCCCTCACATCCCACTTTAAATAATCCCTGTGTCATTGGCGCTGTGATTAGTAAGGGATTGCTTAAGGTGGGATGTGGTGGAAAGTAAAAGTTTGAAAACCACTGTTTTAATCTTTCTTCATTGACTCGTTATGTACTCGGTTTCAGAACTCCAAAGGAAATAGGCCAATAACCATTTTTCTCAAGCAAAATATTTCAGTAACTATTGGGTCTAGAGCAGCAATTCTCAACCTTCCTTTTCCCACCCACATCCCACCTTAAGCAGTTCCTTACTCATCACAGAGCACCGACAACACAGGGATAACTGAAAGTGGGATGTGAGTGGAAAGAAGAAGGCTGAGAACCCCTGGTGTGCAGTCTCCAACATGCACTTTTCCAATTCTGGTAGCCATTTCTTCCCTTGCATTTCCACTCCCTGCTGCCTTTTGTTCAGGTTTCTGCCCTTTTCGTGCTCTTGCTCATGAAGGGGCAACAGCCCAGTTCATTGATGACCTATTGCTTTTCACAGATGCTTCCCAAAAATCTCCTTCAGCATTTACGGCGTTGTTCCAATTTTCCAGTATCTATGCTTCCTCGTATGCCTCTTTCACAGCGATGCCTGGACCAGTCAAATGCCTTCAGCATGGTGAGCTGAAATGACGAAACTTGATCAAAATTCATAAAGCAAGATGCTGTGGTATACCCCATTACATGCTGAACTTGTCAAATAGTTTACATCGAAGGAAGATCTCGCAGGATTGTCTTTATTCGAACAGAAACATTTAATTGGACAACTGGAAACACAAGAGACTGATTGAAAATGATGCTGGGAAAATTATAATGGTTACAGAGATGAGGCAGAAGAATTAAATCAATATTTTACATCAGTATTCACGGTGGAAGACGGTAGTAATATCCCTGACAGACAGAGGCTTCAGGGAGTGGAATTAGATACAGTTAAGATTAGTAGAGAAATTGTGCTCGGTAAGTTGAATGGATTAAAGACAGACAAATCTCCAGGACCAGACGAGGTACACCCAAGGGTTTTGAAAGAGATGTCTTTGGAAATTGTAGATTCATTGGTGACTATCTTCCAGAAATCAATAGTCTCTGGTATGGTTCCAGGGGATTGGAATGTTGAGAATGTGGTTCCACTGTTTAAGATAGGTGGGAAACAGAAAAAAGGAAACTATGGCCCTATTAGTCTGACGTAGGTGGTGGGGAAGATATTAGAGTCGATCCTTAAGGATAAAGTTATGAAATACCTGAAGATTCATGACAGGACTGGTCCAAGTCATCATGGTTTTTTAAAGTGTAGATCCTGCCTGACCAACCTATTAGAGTTTTTTGAAGAAATCTCAGGTAGGATAGACAAAGGAGAGACTGTGGATGTTGTATATTTGGATTTTCAAAAGGCTTTCGATAAGGTGCCGCATGATAGGCTGATAAATAAGATGAGGACCCATGGAATTACAGGGATGTGATTAGACTGGGTAGAAAATTGGCTGATAGGCAGGAAGTGAAGGGTTGAAATTGAGGGATCCCGTTCAGGATGTCTGCCTGTCACAAGCGGTGTTCTGCAGGGGTCGGTCTTGGGGCCGCTGTTGTTTACATTTATATTAATGATTTGGATTGTAGAATGAAAGGTTTTGTGGCAAAATTTATGGATGACACTAAGATAGGTGGCAGAGCAGGAAGTGTAGAAACTGTAAAGTTGTAGAGGGATATAGACACTTTGGGAGACTGGGCAAAAATATGGCAGATGAAGTACAATGTTGAGAAATGTTCGGTTCTACATTTTGGCAGTGGAAATAAACAGGCAGAGGACTATCTGGATGGGGAGAGAATTCAATCCTCAGAGGTGCATAGAGACCTGGGCGACCTTATGCAGAGTAATCTAAAAGTTAACGCCCAGGTGGGATTGGTGGTGAAGAAAGCAAATGCTATGTTGGCATTCATTTCAAGAGGAATAGTGTATAAGAGTAGAGAGGTGTTAATGAGACTCTGTGGGGCACTGGTGAGACCCCATTTGGAGAACGATGTGCAGTTTTGGTCCCCTATCTTAGAATGGATGTGTCATTATTGGAGAGGGTGCAGAGGAGATTTACTAGGATGATTCATGGAATGCAGGGGCTGACATATGGGGAGCATTTGACAGCTCTTGGGTTGTATTCACTGGAGTATAGGAGAGTGAGGGGGGGGGGGGGGATCTCATAGAGATGTTTCAAATATTGAAAGGTTTTGACAGAGTGAATGTAGATGTTTCCCTTGGTGGGTGAATCCAGGACAAGGGGCCATAGTCTTAAAATTAGAAATTGTCCAAGATGTTGGCTTCTGGAGCTAAAAACAATCTGCTGGAAGAAATCCGTAAGTTGACCAAAAGAATGGCCAAAGTTAGAAGGGTCCAACCACCCTACTTCTTCCACTGATGCTGATCGACCTGCTGAGTTCTTGCAGCAGAGTGGATTTTTTGTTTAATGTGACAAAGCGTACAAGTCAGCACATAAATAAATGATGGACGTGCCCTTAATTAGCATTGAGTGGGAACATCAGGGAGGAAGCTTATTACTATCCGCTTAGATCAGTGGTTCCCAAACCTTTTTTGGGCTGCCACCCCCTTTGCTCCTAGGTCACATCCCCAGTGACACCCCACCCCAACCCCCACACACATGCAGTGAACACATATCTCTTTCTTGGTATCAGGTCTACTGCAAATTTAAAACAACATCTAGAGTATCACTGAGTGGCCAGCAGAGGTTGCAGCCTACCTTGCGCTGTCCACTGTATGTGGGTTCTGGTTTGTCTGTAAACAGCCATGTAAAATGGGGTTAACTGGTTTGTACCCCAGTTACACAGCAGTCAGAAAGGGTCTGATCCAGTCAACCCCGTCGGAATGCAACCGGGTCCCTGACCTACCCAGTTAAACCCACGGCCAATTTGAACAGAAAAATGAATGACCTGCTGATTCCGGTGACAGGCAGCCAGCATCTGAACATCCGGCACCACTTTGAGTGAGTGCGTGGCGCACCCTTGTGGGACCCCTTAAATTGCCAGGTTGGCGATTTAATGGGTCAATCCCCCTGCGATTTGTAATTTGTCATTGCATCCAGGACCCAGGAGGGCCGCCCAGGAGCTGCAGTTTAAAAGGGGCTTGTGCTTCAGCTGATGACTTGTGAGTGAGAGGTTTTGACGACATTGATCACTGTCATTCTCTCTTGATGTCAACCTCTTCTGCAAGGGAACAGCTTTTTGTTCAAGGAAAAGTAGGATATGTATATGGACAGGAGAGGTGTGGAGGGTTATGGGCTGAATGCGGGTCAGTGGGACCAGGTGTTCGGCACAGATCCAAACTGGCCTGTTTCTGTGCTGTGAATGGTTATATGGTTATAGCACACATTTGAAATAAAACCAGAAGGATGCTGATAAAATTCAAATTTTCTCCAAAGCCCGCTGGCAGTACTAGTGGACGGGCAAACACTGCACTATCGACCAATGGACGGGCAAACACCGCACTATCGACCAGTGGACAGGCAAACACCGCACTATCGACCAGTGGACGGGCAAACACCGCACTATCGACCAGTGGACGGGCAAACACTGCACTATCAACCAATGGATGGGCAAGCACTGCACTATCGACCAATGGATGGACAAACATTGCACTATCGACCAATCATGGTCTTACAACAGGAACAATAGTTACATCAAGTCATCACAGTTGTGGTCGGAATGATAATGATAAAATTATGAGGAAGCTGATTCTCAGAGAGAGATCTGTTCAAAATCACTGAGAGTTAAAGAAAATGAGCAGTACTTAAGGGAAAGCTCTAGAGGGAAGAAAGGTCAAAGCTGAACCTGGTGTAGTTACAGAAAGGTGTTTGCAGTAGGTCACACCCAAAAGATGGAGGGAAGAGAAAACTAGAGGAGCAAACGGTTAGGATCAAACTGATCTGCATTCATTTTCAGCCACTTCCTCAGACCGTTGTTTATTGAGTTCATTGATTTTTTTAAAAAAGGAAGTGTTAGATTCCACACTGTGGATAATGAAGGGAGAAATGCCAGCTAGTAACACTTGGGGAGACAATTTGCCAGAAACATTTCCAACACTCAAATGATAATTTTTAAAAAATCCTCCCATACGCTCTACCAATCATCAAAATCTTATAAGTGACAGAATTTAACTGAATTTAATCAGACACAAGCCGAGGTCAGCGCTGGGTTTCTGCAGCAAGCAGGCCACTTGAACCCTCAGAGCTTTTCCACTATCATCCAACATACCGTAGATTGGGTGTCAGAGGGAGCTCTCTCCACTTGCTCAGCTGAACGCATTTTCAAATGTGCTCAAGACGCTCGTACCCATCCAGGAAAGAGTTACACTCAATCACTGGCCTTCGGTTCACCGCCTTGAACATTCAAGGCCTTCTACCAAGAGCGGACTGTGGCTGTTCAACCATCTACCTAAGACACAGTGATCTTTTCCCTCTGCAACAGCCCTTTTCAAACCCGTGACTCCTATTTACACAGACAGCAAGGGCAGGCTCAGCATTAGATTCTCAAGGACAGTAAATGAAGGGTGTTAAAAAGATGCTGTTACTAATAACATCCCTGGAGGGAGAAAAAAATTCACATAGAGAAACATCCTAAAAACTACACATGCATTTTTTAAAAACATTGCAATGCAAATAATGAAGGAAACCTTGCGAGTCCCAATTGTAATACCCAATAAACAAGTAAAAACTGTACCCGCCATCATTCACAGCTTGCTTTGCATACCTGTTGTGGTCATTCCAATAACTTTTGACTGTCTGAGGAGCAGAATTTCTTCTTGATTTTTCAGTTCTTTAAGACGGTCGACAATTCTCTGATATTTCAGTTCACACTTCCATAGAGCATGTTTGGTTTCAGCTTGGTACTTTGACAACCACAATCTACAACGATATCACCTCATTAGAATGTCATTCAGAGTACATACTGTCTGTGTGTGTGTGTGTGTGTGTGTGTGTGTGTGTGTGTGTGTGTGTGTGTGTGTGTGTGTGTGTGTGTGTGTGTGTGTGCGCGCGTGTGTGTGTGCGTGTGTGCGTGTGTGTGTGTGCAAAACACACATACACCCACAAAATATATCAAGAAAAGAAAGGAAAAAAGAGTTGGGAGTTGGGAGTCAAAAAATATATAAAATCTCAATACTAATCTAATGGAACTGGGCTTTCAGAGTCCTTTTGAATTGGAATCTCCATTTCACTGCGCTCTGGAAATGTCATAGTCGGACCTACTTCTTCTCTAAGAAAAGCTCTTAATTGAAAGTAACAAAAGATTGTATTGTTATAAATGTAATTTTTCCAGTTATAGCTGGAAAAGGAATATCAATAATAAAACACATTTTGAGTATCTGGTATAAAATTAATAATTTAATTGGTAGAAGAAAATGACTCCCAAAATGCCCTTGTTCCAGAATAGGCCCAATACCTCTCACTATGGACAACGTTCTACATAAAGGGATCAGATATGTAGAAAATTGTTATGTACAAGGCAATTAATGGCATTTGAAAAATTAAAAAGCATCTACACTTTGTTGATCATTTATTACCTCTTCATTGGATGCTCATTTTTGTTTGGCCAAGAGGCCAAATTAGAGGCAAAAATATTTTGCTTAACAGAAAAAAAAATCTGATCATCCCCAGCACAAGCAGAACCAAACCTGTAGAGCCGCCAGCGATTATGCAGGCTAAGGTTCCAGATGTCGACGATGCGTTCAGCTTCATTTTCTGGCATGACGTCGGTGAGCTGCAGCTGCTTTTTTGCCATGTTCCACATTCTTCTCTTCTCTGCACTGGTGAACTTAGTAAACAGAAGAAAGGAACTCAAAAATCTACATGGCAGACACGGTGACTGTAGTAAAAACACAAGGTGCTGGGGGAACTCAGCAGTGTCCATAGGAGGTAAATACAGCCAATGTTTCAGGCCTGAGCCCTTATACTGTGTATCTTTACCTACAAGGAAGCTGACTTCCTCTGATGAATTTTGTCTTTTTACATCTGACAATCACATCTGCAAGAATCCCATTTGTTCTTCTTTGGACCTCCATCCCCAACACTTCTTGCCACAACAGGAAGACCTATCACTACTCGGAGTTCTTGGCCATGGTTGGGTGCAAAGGCTGTGGATTCAAGTCTCACCGCAGGACCTTGAGTATAAGGCCCAAGCACTGGGAGAGCCAACTTTCATGTGACGCATCAAATTGAAACCTTGACCATTTGATCCCAACTAAAACCATTACCAGGAAAAAGTAAAAGAGGCTTCAAAGTTCTTAAAATATTTGCAGTTTCTGAAGTGCCTTTCAAATTTTTTTCATCCCTTATTCATACTTATTCATGACTAACATTATGATCTATTATATTGAATCTATTTTGAGTCTTTATTCTTCCTCTGATAAATATTTTAATAATTTTACAGTAACACAAAATGGTGTTCTATTTTCCATTGGATAATAGGATTTAAAATGGAGGTGGTTGTTCTCAGTTTTGTGTAACTTTTTTAGACATGTTGCCATTTGTTTATAATTCTTAAATTCCTTTGCTGAATTTATTATGACTTCCTGGTATGGTTGCTAATGTTACCCTGTAAATCCTAAGAGCTCTACCAGTTGGAGACGGGGGTTTTGGGTTGCTGTACATTTAGCATGTTGTCCGATCTCTTGGTGGTGGGAGGGACTTTTAAATTAATTGTTTCCTTTTCATTGTAGTCTGTATAACGTGAACTATTTTGTAACCACGTAAGAATACACTGTAATAACTGTAGTGCACCACTTTGGGGCATGTGTACATGAGTGTGTTTGAACATTTTCCTGAGATGGTGGAAGACATCAGTAAGTAAAGTCTCTTCTGTTAGTTGAATCTTGCATTTCTAAGTTATTTAAAAATAAACCCAGAGACATATACACTGAGTGGCCTCAAGGAATGCTTTATCAGTGTTTTTTCGTTGGCTTCGATCCACCCTGCAGCTACTCCTCTTCGGATGTGGTTTGCCCCTGTGCCTAATTCTCCATTTTGAACTGTTAACATAAGATTAAATATGGGTGTTAAACTTTATAATTTAATGTCTCCTAATATCAAAGGGTGGAACCATTCTCTCAGACACCAAAAATAATGTTTAAAATGTTTAGAAGGTTCCATTCTGATATTATTTTTGCTCAGGAGATTTACATCCATAAGGAGGATGAAAAATCACCTTTTTTAAGTACTGGAAAGATTTTCAATTTCATTCTCTGTCTCAAACTAAAACTGGGATGGGTAGTAGTGGCTCACCGGAGGCTTAATCGAACCAGCTCAGGAGGATCCGAGAGACGTCAGAATGCGATGACATTATTTGGAATGTGCAGGGTTTTAAAAAGCTGTGCGTGACTGTTTGAGTGAATGACTTTTACTGAACTTCGACCTGATCATTTTCTCCTTCTTCATTTTGTGACACAGTTGCTACAGGAGTTTTGATTTTCATTGATCCAAAAGTTCCTTTTACACACTTTAATACAATTGCAGATTCGTTGGGTAGATATTTAATAGATATTTGTGTCATAAAATGAGCACTAGTTAATACTTATGGACTGTGGTGCTGCCACTATGTGTATGTGCTGTATGGGCTGGCCTGCCCCCTGAACCTGGGACTCCTCCCTCCCAGATATCCCCATAAAGATTGTTACACCCAAACCCTTGCCTTGGTACCGGTCCAGCAACATGCAAGCTGTGCTGACACTTTAAGGTTATTAAAGCCTATTAATCATGATTCTGTTTGATTGTGGTTGATTGGCAGTACATGGACAAAATGTGGATGATCCACGATTTTTATGCTTGCTTGATTCTTTACCAAATTTAAATTATTTAATGCTAATTATCGGTGGAGATTTTAATGGCTGTTTGAATACAGCATCTTCTCCTGCATGACCCCTTCCCTATCCTGCTACACCATCCTCTCCCTACCCCCTCCTCTCCCTTCCTTAACCCTCTCCTCTCCCCAACAACCCCCCAACCTTCAGACCACATTTCTTTCCCCTCCTCTGGCTACTCTCTACTCTCTTCTCCCCCTCCTCCAACCTCCCCTCCATCTGACCTCCCCCCACCCCATCTCACCCTTTGACCTCCCTATTCCCCTGACATCTACCACCCCCGCTCTTCTCAACCCCCTTCCCCATCAACCTCCCTCCTCCTTCTTCCATCCTCCTGCACCTTTCATCTCCACCTTCAGATCTCCAAAACCCTCCTTCTCTCCCTCCCCCAACGCCCTCCACTACATCGATCCCCACCCTGGCCTTGGGACCACCAGAATTGTGGAGTCGGGACAAGGACTAAATATTATCCAAGAATAAATGGAAAACTTGAGCAACTGATTTGTTGGAGTTGAAAATGTAATGAGAGACATGGCTGAAAGGATGACTGAAATTAAAGAAATTGTTGAAGACTTAATGGAGAGAATGAACCGAACAGAAACAGACTAGGCAAAAACACAAGATAAGCTAAAAGCTTTAGAGAAAGATGCGAAACAACGGGAGTTGGAAAGACAAGGCCTGCAGGACAAGATCGACCACATGGAGAATTTTAGCAGATGAAGTAATGTCCGAATTATTGGCCTGAAAGAAGGAATCAAGAGAAGAGATCCGGTGAACTTCTTCAAAACATGGATCCCACGAATGGTGGGAGAAGACAAATTCAGAGGAAATTCTGCATATTGAAAGGGATCACAGAACCCTCCAGACCCCAGAGAGCTGGCAATCAGTGACCGTGGCCAGGCCTGGTAAGACTTTTGAACGGGAGCAGAGTATGAATATTCTAAGGAAAATAAAGGTCTGCCCGACATTGACTGTGAAAAAGTTCTACTTTTTCAAGATTTCTGTCCAACTTTTATTGAGCAAAGGAAGGGAGTTTGATGATATAAAAAAGACAATTGTGTTCCAAAATGTTCGATGATATACCCCTCGACTCTGAGGTTTGAAGTAGCAAAAGGTAATCGGTGATTTTTCAAGACTAAGAACAAGATGGAAAACTTCCTGTGAGGCCAAGGCTGTCAAAGAGGAAAATTGAAAAATGTTTACAAGGGGACTAAGTAAAAGTTATATTTTTTTTAAAAAATCTTATGTTTATTGTTGAAAAGTAAATTTTATTGAAATGTTCAACGAGAGCTCGGAAAAGAGAGAAAGTTTTAGAAAGTGGTGACAAGTTGGAGACTCCAGTCTAAGAGGGAGAATGGCCCTCAGGGAGGAGCATCTATAAAAGGTGGAGCTAAAGGGAAGGGATTCTTCTTCCTCGAGAGATTCCGTGGGCCTTTCCCGCAGGCTTTTGGGTTTGCTGTTTACTTCACTCTCAGGGCAGGGACATTGTATGTGTTTTTTAAAGGGGAAACAAGTTAAACAATTGAAAGGTTTTATTGTTAAACAATATTTGTTTGAAAAATCAATATAGATAGATCGTTAACATTTATTAGTCTTAATGTTAATGGGATAAATGGAATGGTGAAGAGGAGGCAGGTCTTGGCACATCTAAAAACATTCAAGGCAGATAGAGTCTTTCTACGAGAAATGCATCTGACTAAATCGGAACATGCTAAATTAAAAAGACAAATAATATTGTCTTCATTTGGATAAAAAGCAAGAGGAGTAGTGATTCTAATTAACAAAAATATACCAATAATAATAGAAGAGACACTGACTGATCAAGCCGAATGATATTAAATGGTACATTATAAAATTATGCAGAATCATGGATATTTATGTACATCTATGTGCCAAATTATGACACAAAGCCCTTATGAAAGATAACTTTTTTGAAAAAACAGCAGAAGGAAGACAAAATGTACTGGTTGGAGGGGACTTCAATTTCTGTCTAGATCCACTACTGGATAAATCAGCCAGAACAGTGACAAGGGGAAAAGCAACACTAACATTTATGAAGGATTTAAATTTGGTTGATATATGGAGGCAGCTTAACCCCATAGAAAGAGATTATTAATTATGTTCAAGGATACATGATTCACATACAAGGATTGATTTGTTTTTCATGTCTGCCCAGTTAAAAAGTAGAGTGGTAAAATTGTCATTGGCATATTTCCTTTTGAGTTATGAAACCATGAACATATTCCCTATGTTTCCCCTTTAAAAAACACATACAATGTCCCTGCCCTGAGAGTGAAGTAAACAGCACCGATGGCATAGGGAATACTTAAAGTGGTATCTTGGTGGAAAGAAAACATTTGAAAACCACTGTTTTAATCATACGTCATTAACTCGTTATGTGCACATTTTCAGAACTCCAAAGGAAATGAGCCAATGACAATTTTTCTCAAGCAAAATATTTCAGTAACAATTGGGTCTAGAGCAGTGATTTTCAACCTTCCCACTCACATCCCAACTTAAGTAATCCCTTACTAATTACAGAGCACCTATGGCATAGGGAATACATACTGGGATGTGAGGGAAAAGAAAAAGGTTGAGAAGCACTTGTGTAGATGCAGAAAAAGCACTTGATTGATTAGAATGGTCTTTCTTATTTAAGACATTGTAAAAATTTGGTATAGACAGAAAATTTATAAACTGGATAAATACTCCTTATCATAAACCACAAGCCAAAATTATAACCAACAATCAGATAAGGGCCCAATTGTAATTATAAATATAATAATAAAAAGGATAATAATAAATACTGCTAAAGTACAAATGCAAGTGAGTTCCTCATGTAGAATTTTTGATGATCAACATAAATACGAGCCTTGACATTATATGGATTTTTACTGTGGTGGGAGGGGGTGTTTTGTTTGTTTTCTATCAAGAAAAAGTTTTATATGTATTTAATATTGGAGTGTTTTTCTATGTATATTTATGGAATAGAAATGTCTTTTTTTCAAAAGGAAGTGCACACATACTCAACATGACAAAAATAGCTTACCCCCTCCCCCCCACCCTTTGCCATCAGATTTCTGGAAGGACAACACAACCTACAGATATTACCTCACTTTTTCTCTTTTTTGCATTACTTTTTTTTACATTTTGCATTTACATAATTGGAATTTTATACTAATTGTGCACCACGCTACAGCTGGAAAGGAACAGATTTCATGACACACATTCATGACAGTGAACCAGATTCTGACTGTGTGAGGGGTTCTACAAGTCGAATGATATGTGGCAAATAAGCAGTCTTTTTGTCAATGCCCACACCCAACAAATGAAGCTGAACATTTTACCTGCCAATCGCCATCATCCTGGTTCTCAGCCTGGGATTTATTGGGGGCTGCATTCTCTTCAGTCCTAATTGCTAGAAATTGCTCCTCCATTGCAACTTGCTGAGTTTGTGCTTTCTGAAGCTGATTCTGAAGGTCATCGTCATCAATTATTCTCTCTGCCTCCATCAGGTCAGCCTCCACCATCACCTGAATCACCTCGTCATCATCCTCCCTTTCTTCCATGAGTTTTCCTACGATAAATTGACATCAAACCTTCAAATTAGGAAAACAATTTACCTGATTAAAAAATGCAAAACAAAAGGTCTAAAAAAAATCTCACAAACTAAGAGAGGAAAATCATGTTGAAAGGCTTTAATGTGAAGATTATTTGCCTAACACTGGACTATAAAATTTTTGCTTCCTGAACGCTTCTGGGTGCATTTCATGGATTTTGGGTTGCTGATCACAAAAATCACCTTAAAGTTTTCCTATCACGTACTGGTTTTTTGGATATAACCTACTGGGGGCATAGCTTGGAGATGTGAAAAAACACCTCTACTGGCAGAATTGATTAAAACCCAAATAGAAATTTTTAACAAGAAATTAGTGCTATTAAAAGGTCTCTTAAACCTTACTAACAATGGCTCAATTTTAGAGCAGAACGACTGCTAAAGGGGTTGGTATGAATGAAGAAGCGGGGCCTACCTTGGTGACTGAGCCTGCCGACTTAAGTGCTCTCTCACAGTGAACGACCCGACAGACGTCGGCTAAAGTTCATGTTACTCCAGCACCACTTTTGTAGGGAGCCAACAGAGATGGCGCTGGAGTGAGGAAGAGAGTTCACGAAGCCACGTCGCAAGAACAAATACGGATGCATGGGGCTCCACGCACGTATACTACTGAAGCTGTATCAAGCTACGGAGCCTGTAGAACCATTGTCGACTAGCGTTGCTAGTCAGACCAGGGCAAAACAAAGAGGCCCATAGCCAGGTTAAACCATCTACTACATCTACAGAGGAAGAGGAGGAGAAATTAAGAAATGAAGAAGAGTAGAGTTAGATTCAGTTAGGGTTACTAGAGAAATTGTGTTAGGCAAACTAATTGGAGTAAAGATTGATAGATCTCCCGGGCTGATGAGGTGCATCTGTGGGTTTTGAAAGAGGTGGCTTTGGAGATTGTAGATCCATTGGTGATGATCTTCCAGAAATCGATAGACTCTGAAGAGATTCCAGAGGATTGGAAGGATGCAAATGTTATTCTGCTGTTTAAGAAAGGTGGGAGACAGAAAAAAAGAAAACTATAGGCCGATTAGTCTGAGGTCGGTGTTGGGGAAGATATTAGAGTCGATCCTCAAGGATGAAGTGATGAAATACCTAGAGATGCATGACAGGACTGGTCCAAGTCAGCATGGTTTTTAAAGGGTATATCCAGCATGATCAAACTATTAGAGTTTTTTGAAGAAATTTCAGATAAGATAGACAAAGGGGAGGCTGTAGATGTTATCTATTTAGATTTTCAAAAGGCTTTCAATAAGGTGCTGCATATTAGGCTGCTAAATAAGATGAGGGCCCATGGAATTACAGGGAAGTTATTAAACTGGATAGATAAGTGGCTGATAGACAGGAAGCGAAGGGTTGAAATTAAGGGCTCCCTGCTCTGGATGGTTGCCTGTAACTCGTGGTGTTCCGCAAGGGTTGGTATTGGGGCCACTGCTGTTTACAATTTATATTAATGATTTAGCTTGTGGTATGAATTGTTTTTTGGTCAAATTTGCAGAGCAGGAAGTGTAGAAGAAACTGTAAAGTTGCAGAAAGATATAGACAGATTAGGAAACTGGGCAAAATTATGGCAGATGAGATTTAACATAGAGAAATGTACAGTTGTACATTTTGGCAGTGGAAATAAACAGGCAGAATACTATTTAGATGGGGTGAAAATTCAGACCTCAGGTGTGCAAAGGGATCTGGGTGTCCTCATGCAGGGAAACCTAAAGTAAATGACCAGGTGAAATTGGTAGCAAAGAAAGCGAATGCTATGTTGGCATTCATTTCAAGAGGAATGGTGTGCAAGAGTGAAGAGGTGTTGATGAGGCTCTATGGGGCACTGGTGAGGCCTCATTTGGAGAACTGTGTGCAGTTTTGGGCCCCCTATCTTAGAAAGGATGTGATGTTGTTGGAGAGGGTACAGAGGAGATTTACTAGGATGATTCCTGGAATGCAAGGGCTAACGTATGAGAAGCATTTGGCAGCTCTTAGGTTATATTCATTGGAGTATAGGAGAATGAGAGGGGATCTTATAGAGGCATTTCATATTTTGAAAAGTTTAGATAGGGTGGATGTGGGTAAGCTGTTTCCCTTGGTGGGTGAATCGAGGATAATTAGAGATTATCCATATAAAACAGAGATTAGGAAGAACTTCTTGTGGATCTGTGAAACTCGCTGCCGCATACAGCAGTGGAAGCCAGCTCACTGGGAGCATTTAAACAAGAAATCAAGGAATATGGGAAAAAGGTTGGAAATTGGAACTACTGTAGAGTAGCTTAGTGTAGATTTACTGAACAGACTCGATGGGCCTAGTGGCCTGTTTCTGCTCCTTTGTCTTGTGATCTTATTAAAATTGATATGGAAACATATGTTAAAGCTATGGACAAAATTAAATTTCAAAAAATTGAAGAACACTTTCAAGACTGTCCTCTTGATGTGGAACAATCTAAAGATACAGTTAATAAAACTGAACAATTATTAGTAATTTGGAAATATTAAAATGTTTAGTTTAAAACTAAGGTTAACTTTGTATCAAATTTAATTTTTATGATTGGCTTTAGCTCAGTGGTTCTCAACTTTTTTCTTTCCACTCACATCCCACTTTAAGTAATCCCTATGCCTCTGTGATGAGTAAGGGATTGCTTAAGGTGGGATGTGAGTGGGAAAGGAAGGTTGGGAATCACTGCTCTAGACCAATTGTTACTGAAATATTTTGCTTGGGAAGTTCAAAGGAAAGATCGTTTACAAAAAATTGATGTATCGGAGAATCATAGCCGCAGGAATGATATTAGAATTGTTGGATTGCCTGAAGATTTCGAAGGTACAGTTTTTTTCAAAGATGGATACCTGAAGTTTTAAGTTTCTGAAAATTTTCCTGATGGTTTGGAATTGGATAGAGCTCATAGAGTTATTAGAAAGAAACCATTTCCAAGACAGACACCACGCTCTAACTTATTCGAGTGTTTGCGTTATCAAGACAAATAAATGATATTAAGATTGGCATCCAAAATACTAGAAAACAACAAGCTCCATTGATGTTTAAGAATAACAGAATATTGTTTTTATGCAGACTTCAGTCAAACTGTTAAGAGAAATAATTCAATCCGGAAAAATCGGTTTTATGGAAAAAAGGATATAAATTTGCCTTTCGATTCTCCTATGGAGAATTTCAGTCACAGTTGTTTACTGATGAAGATGAAGTTTTGATGTTTGCTAATTAGTTGCCTAATAATAAACAAAATGGCAACCAAAGTTATTCTTCTCAGCATCCTAAAATGAGTCGAGATAGTCACGAGATGGATTTCAGATGTCGGAACGTTGAGAATCGATTGAGGTTGACGATGATCAAGTGAATAAAGACCTTGAAGAAGCTTTTCATACTCAATGAACTGATAATGTTTTTTTGTATTTGTTTAGGGTGGAGGGGTGGGTGACCTTTTGTCTTCTCCTTCTGAGGTCGAGTGCCACCTAATGACAAAGGCCACTTCCTGTATTGTGGGGGGGGTGGGGGTGTAGTACTGTTTTTTTCAGTACTTTTTGGATTTTTTTCTTTTTTTTTTAGGGGTTTCTTTCTTTCTATATGAAATTTTTTTATTTTAGAGACTGCTGTGGAGCTGGGGCTTGCCAGGATGGGTGGCGAAGATTGTGTATTTTAGATATATAATATGGTGGTGGATAATTTAAATATTGTTACTTATAAATGTGAACAGGCTCAATAATCCAATTAAGAGAAAGAAAGTTTTGCTATATATTAAAAAAAACTGAGAGTTGATATTGCTTTTATACAGGAGACTCATTTAACTGAAAAAGACCATCACAAATTAAAAAGGAAATGTGTTGGTCAAGTTATAGCTTCTTCTTTTAATGCTAAAGCAAAAGGAGTTGTTATTTTAGTTATTAAGTAATTACCTTTTAAATTGCAATTTACTGTTATTGATTCTGCAGGAAGTTTTTTTAGTTAATTGTCAAATTTATTCTTATGAATGTTTATGCTCCTAATGTAGAGGATGAAAAATTATGAATGAAAAATTCATTCAGGATTCCTTTCTTAATCTTGCAGAAAATGAGATAGTTCATGGTAATTTATCAGATCACTCACCTTTATTGATTTCATGTTTAGGATCTCAAGAGAGTAGCCCAGTTTATAGATGGAGATTTAATCCTTTGTTGTTAAGAAGTGTTGATTTTTGTAATTATATAAGAAATCAAGTTCAAGAATATTTAGTTATTAATATTTATTCAGTTGATAATAAATTTATTTTATAGGGTGCTTTAAAAGCTTATTTGAGAGGTCAAATAAGAAGCCTTTCTAGTAAAATTAAGAAAGATTATCATAAAGAAATAGATAAATTGGAGAAAAATAGAGAATTTAGAGAAAAATTTGCAAACATTCATCTGAAAAGAAAAAGATAGATTTAATAAATAAGAAAATGTATTATAATTTGATACAGACTTATAGAACAGAGACGTTAATTCAGAGAATGAAACAGAAATATTATGAATTGAGGGAGAGGGGTCATAAGGTATTGGTTTGGCAATTGAAGACGGAGCAGGGTTCTAGAACTATTAATGTTATTAAAAGAAATTCAAAAATTACTTGTCAACCTCAAGATGTAAGTGATTCTTTTAGAGATTTTTATACTAATCTGTATACAGCTCAATTTAATAATGATGAAATAAAAATTACAATTTTTTATCTTAAATTCATCTTCCTTCTTTAAACTGCCAAGATCATAAAAATTTGGATTCCCCATTTACAGTTAAAGAAGCTATTAATGCACTATTCTATACAGAATGGAAATTCTCCAGGTGAAGATGAGATCATCAGCCATCAACTCCTGAGACTGGCAGCGATATGCCTGGAACTGTCAAGAGTGCTTGAGGCAGCCACCGGCAGCAGTAGATGAGGCGTCTGGGGCTGCGGAGTGAGGCGAATGGTGCAGGTGAAGTGCCGGGAGGTTGGGGAGGGAGGAGAGGGGATATGGTGCAGGTGCCTGGAAGTCGGGACCATAGGTGACAAATAGTACCCGGGGTGGGAGTGTGAACATGATAGGGGTGATGCATTGGCAGTCAATAGGCTTTACCTTGTGGCAGCCGATAGCTTTCCAATGTCTTTATTTATCCCCGTGGGAATGTCTCACTGTCTCTGACATGCTTCTCTCCCTCGCTGTCCCTGTCTTCCGTGATTCTTGTCCTCCCCTCTCTTCATCCCTTTTCTCCCAGGGATGCATCAAGTGTCCACTTGGGTTGTGAAACTTGATTCTCCCCTCCCCTCCTTTCCTGGCTTCTCTCCCTTGCTCTTCTTCACTCACCTCTTTCTATCTTGTTTCCTCGCCGTCCTGTCGCGTAATCTCAGAGCCAGTCCGTATATTTGTCTTTCTGTCTCTGTTCCTTTGCCCCCAGCCCTCTATTCCTCTCTTCCCCCTTCTCCCTCTCTGCTCCCCTCTCCCCTTTTGCTTTTCTGCCCCTGTCTGTGTCTGCCATGTAATTGTACTTGAAGTCATGACGGTCTCCCAGTCCGTCACTCGCCCCTTCCTTCTCCTCAGCCTTCTCCATTCTACCCCTTTTGAGAGCTAGTGCACGTCCTTTTGATTTGCTCCTCTCCAGGTCTAACTCCACATCGCAAACCTTTCTTTTCCTTGTTTCCTTCTATTTTACTTTAGCAGATGTTTTTAATCTTGCCCCGTCTTTCTCTCTCACCCTCCGCCAGTTCTTTCACTTGTGTTTCCTGAGACCGGCAGCTGGAGAAACACAGCAAGGCTAATGATACATAACCAACATTTGGGGAAATACCTTGATGAAGGGCTCAACATTCAAATTTATCTTTAAAGTATGCTGTTTGACCTGCTGAGTTTCTCTAGCGTTGTGCTTTTACTTAAAACAAGGAAGCCTACAAATTCTGGGTATAATATCTTTACATATAGCAAAGCTAATGATACATAACCAACATTTTGGGCATACTTTATGAAGGGCTCATAGCCGAAACGTTGGATATGTATCTTTATCTTGCTACATAATGTACATAACGTACACTGACGGGGGGCGTGGCAAGATGGCATAGAGTCTAGACGTGTAATCTCGACCTCTCTGGCCAGACTTTTAAGAACCCGTTTTTAACTTTTTGTTTTTAAGTTTAAACTTTTCAAAAAACTTAGTTTAAAGTATCAAGGAACTGTTATGGCCATTAATGGTAAAAAGATTAAACTTCAAGTGCAGAAGAAATTACATTTTCAGAGTGTTGAAGATTTAAAGCCTAAAAAACTTGCTACAGCTTCAGATTTATTGCCTGTGGGAGCTGGAAAAAAATGACTACTATTCACCAGGAGGAGGATATCGCTGGAATTACTCGTTCTCAGGAGGAAGGTGCGTGTTCCCAAGAAGTGGATTCTGATTCTGTTCAGCCTGCCAACTTTAACAGAGGGAGCATGCAGGAAAATGACTCCATTGTTTGAAACCACTCAGGCAGTACTCCAACCTGAAGACCCTAAACTTGTCTGTGAGTTCTTGAAACAACAGCGATTTGTGGGGGGAGATCAGCATCAACCTCCCGAGGAGGCCAGGGTGCCGTCGCTGGGAGTTCAAACTCACAGAAAATCTGTTAAAAAATCTGTTGGAATGCCTGCTGTTGAGGTGCAGCAGGAGCTGCAGTTATCTGGTTCTGACACTACGTTAATGAAAACAGTGTTGAGTCTTTCTGAATTACAAGTTAACCTGTTAAATACTGTTACTCAGCTGATTATGCAAGAATTGGCTCAAATGAAAGAGAGTATGAGGTCAGAATTCACTACAGTTAATGCACGTGTGGAAATATTTTCTGAAGATTTTTAAAAATTTCAGTCTGCTTTTTTGGAATGTAAACAGCAAGTGGCCTCTAATACAAAAAAAGTGATGGAGGTGGAAAAATACGTTAAAGAATTGCGAGAACGTGAGAAGGAGTTAGAGAGCAAAATAGATTATTTGGAGAATCAAAGTAGAAGGAATAATGTGAAGATTGTTGGTTTGCTGGAAGGTATGGAAGAACAAGATCCTCTTCGTTTTTTTACAGAATGGATCCCACAAATATTGGGCTAAGAATTTTTCTCTGGAGGCTTGGTATTGGAAAGAGCTCATAGAGCCTTAAGAAGAAGGCCTCTGCCTGGTCAATCACCAAGACCCGTGATAATTCGATGTTTGAATTATTTGGACAGAGAAACAATACTTCATCTAGCAGTGCAAAATGCGAGACAACGACAAGCTCCGTTAATGATTCAGAATAGTAGTTTTTTTTGTCCCGATTTGAATCAAGAGGTTATTCAGCGTCAGCGTCGATTTAATTCAGTTAAATAAGTTTTGTGGCATAAAGGCTATAAGTCTACTTTTCGCTATCCGGCAGTGTTGAAGGTGTTTTGTGGAGACTTTCAATCTCGGTTTTTTGAGAATGAGCGTGAAGCAATGATTTTTGCTGATTCGTTGCCAGATGTATGAGGACAAAGACGTAGTCCACCATTGTCTCCTAAAGAAAAATCTGGTTGTTCTGGAAATGGAAGAAATGGTAGAAATGGGAATGGAAAGAGTCTAGCTCCTCCTGAAATGGGGTTGTCGAGTTTGGAATAGAAGAACTTTCTTATTCTTACTTTATTTTTATGTTATTATGATATTTTGTTGTTATTCTTTGTTTGGCTGGGGAGGGAGAGATTTGCTCTATGTTCTATTAGTCATCAGCCACTGGTGGGTGATCCACACCCAAGATTGGTTTAGGGATTACTACCTTTTGGTAGTTTTTTTGGGGTTTTTTTTTACTTTATCTTTTTTTCTATTTTTTTTCATTTTTATTTTATTTAGCCTTTAATTTGTGGTTTCTTTTTCTCCTATTGGAGGCCCTATTTACGTTGTTTTGAGTTTTTTTAATATTAGTAGATATGTCAAAGTTGAGGTTTGCTACTTTTAATGTTCGAGGTTTAAATACATCAATTTTTGTTTAGATGGAATGTAAATTTGTTACAGCAATATAATGTGCCTATATTAAAACATTTAATTAAGTTATGGACAAAGAAAAAGAAAATGATAGATATTAGTGGTGATTTGTCAGCCTTGACTCCGTTGTATAATAATTAACTTATTTCTTTCTCAATACATAATCGAAGTTTATTACATTGTAGATTTAAAGGTGTGAAAAATTTGGGAGATTGTTTTAAAGAAGGTAAATTTTTTATCTTTTGATCAGATGAGGGACAGTTATGGTATTGATAAGAATTCTTTGTTTCTTTATTATCAAATTCGATCTTTGGTAAAGCATGTGTTTGGTAGAGATATGATTTTACCTGAAGGATTATATTTCAGTTATGTATTAAATATTACAGGATATAAATTTCAACTTGCTTTTGTATATTTAGCATTATCTGTAGCGAAAAGATGTATTGCTAGTACGTGGAAAGATTGAATATGATTGATATTAATAGATGGCATAATGAGATGAAATATTGTTTAATAATGAAAAAAAATCAAATATGTTTTGCGTGATAATTATAGTTTTTTGTTAATAAGTGGTTGTTATATTTGGAATATTTACATTTTGATTTACATTGATTAGATCTTGATATGTATGCTTAATTTTTCTTTATTTTTTTTCTCTTTTTATGGCTCTCCTTAGGAGAGTTGGCTGAAAGAGGGGGGGGTTCTCTTTTTTTTCTTCTCTTTTCCTTTTTTTTCTTCTTTTTTCTTTTATATATATATATCTATATATATAAAATATATCGTTCATGTTTCAGTTTATTGTTATGTATGTTACTTATTATTTGAATTTTGAACGAATAAATAAAGTTTAAAAAATAAAAAATAACGTACACTGACCTGTGAGTTTCTCCAGCATTATGTTTATACTTTAATACTGCAAATTCTGGGTGTAATGTCACAAAAGCCTTTATTCCAAAACCTACTCCCTTGAAACAAACATGACAGTGAACATTCTTGCTCACCATTAATGATTAGTCAGACCATCTTTTATTTCTACTTCGAGGTTTTCTCCTTCATCCAGAGGGAGAATGGCAGCAGGAGTTGGGCAGGTGAGGGGGGAAGGGACCGGTAGCACGTCAGGCGGGTGAGGGGGGGAGAGACTAGCAATGCGAGTCAAGGCACGCCTGAGTTGTTTGTCAGGCATGCCTTGACGCGCTGCTATGACGTGAGGTCAGCGTGGTTAGGATTAGGCACGTGTCCAGACTGCTAGGTGGCTAGCAGTCTGCTGGCACGTTTAGGTGCCAGAAAGCTGTCCATTCCATGGCCACCTAAACGTGCCAGCTAAACTCCGCTCTCCATGCCTGCAGGCACCTATTCTTCTTCTGAACACCTAAAAGAGGCTAAAAATTGGCTTCAAAGATCCACCTATATTGAAATATTTAATTGAATTGTGGAATAAAGTAGGCAATGAGATAGGTGGGAAAGGTATGATTTCTCATAAAACACCATTGTATCAAAATAAACTTTTTACTTCTACTATTAATGATTAATTTTTAAAGATATGGAGTCAAAAGTGGATTAGAATGATAGAATATAGTTTTAAAGCTGGTTATTTTATTTCTTTTCAACGAATGAAAGAAAAATATAATGTTCCAAATAATAACTTTTTTTGTTATGATCAAATTAAAGTTGTTTTTTTTTTGTTTTTTTTTGACTGAGCAACAGGCTTTATTCCATACAAACTTCCACAGAGCTGGCTGTAGGAGTAGCTGTGCTGGCTCTGAGACTGACCTCAAGGGTCTGGATGTGGCTTATATCCCAGCGGATGATGAAGCTTTTTTTAATTGATAAATTAGGTCAAAGTTTAAGATTACCTAAACAGTCTGAGGTAGAAATTTTGCTTACAAAAGTGGGTAGTAGCGGCGCTGAGCTGTGACACAGATACAACATGTCAGCCACTGAGACCAGGTCTCGCAAGAACACCTTGTGGCCTTTTATTTTACTCACTACGGCCACCCAGAGTCTAACCAGGAAAATTACTGCATTGATTCTTCATTGAACTTTGCACAGGTTAAATAATAAGACGGAAGGTTCGAGACCCTCCCTACTTCCTCACCGCCCTTATTTCCACTCCACCCCTTACTTCTTCACTGTCCCTATGTGATAGTACAGATTCTATCACCAATGTGTATATGTACATATGTACAGATGGTAGTGTAGGATGACTGTGATTGGCTGAGAGTGTAGCCACACCTACTCGCAGGTCTTAAAGGATTGCTCCTAGCCAGACCAGGTCATTCTGGACTGGTTGACCTACTTGTCATATGCTCCAGTCTTTTAGTTAATAAAAGCCTTGGTTTGGATCAACAAGTCTTTGGTCCTTTCGACGCGCATTACACCCTATTTCCTCACTGCCCACAGGGGGAGCCAGCGCCCAGTTTAGGAACCACTGAACTAATGCAATGTGCCAGCATCATGATGCGATTAAACAGGCTAAATCCAATAAAAGTTCATTTAATGTTTCTTCCAGCAAATCTGAAACTATCTTTGTGTTCAGCTTGAAGCTGTCTGTCACATTCCCCAATAATTTTTTTTCAGGAAGCAAACCTTTGAAAATAATTTGTTGCCCAGTGTCATTGCTGTGGTTCATTATACTAGC
This sequence comes from Narcine bancroftii, assembly GCF_036971445.1. Classification (NCBI taxonomy): domain Eukaryota; kingdom Metazoa; phylum Chordata; class Chondrichthyes; order Torpediniformes; family Narcinidae; genus Narcine; species Narcine bancroftii. The sequence continues at coordinate 317,113,052 of NC_091469.1, read as the reverse complement.
TGTGATTATTATTTTTCTCTGGAACACCACGTATTGTATCTACCCGCAATTTGAAATTTTTAAAAGTTGGATTTCGTACTTACCCACATCTCCCTCCGAAACACTTGAGGCAGTCTCCCACATATCCTCATCCAGTGTATCTGAAGATGAGAAATTATATTCCAGTTCAGATCCTGATGTTAATCTTAACCACTCCGTTATATCATGTTGTTCCAAGGGATTATTTTCAGGACCCATCTGAAAATACAAATCATTTCCATTTGTTAAGAATCATCTTCAGTTCGTTTTCTTTTTGTACCTTTTCTTCGCAATTCAGGAGAAGGTCATCTGCTCCATGCTGGATCTCCAAGCTTCACCATCCACCCCTCTCCCATACTACACCACAGGGCCTTCGTCTCTTCGAGTCTGTGCCGATCTACTACTCTGCCTAGTCCCACTGACCTGCATGCCCTATTCCTCCGTACCCCTCTAATCCCTGTACCTGTCCAAATTTTTCTTCAATGTTAAAATTGAGCCTGCATTCACCACTTCAGCTCCCACTTCATTTCCCTTTAACCGATTCTCTCTCATGTGAGCATTAACTCCACTCTGGCTTCCCCACCACCCTCTTACATTAGGGGTAAATTGAGAGAGGTTAAATTTATCCGCCCGCCAGCGCATCAGTGAGATGTGGGAGGAGACGGGACAAGCCCACGCGGTCACAGAGAGGGCAGGCAACTGCCACCCAGGGAGCACCAGAAGACACGATCGAATCACAGCTGCTGGAGCTGTGAACCAGCAGAACTACCCAGCTACGTTTTCACCGAAAGTTGACAGAGATTGATATTAATTCCTTTCTTTCAATGAAGGAGTCTGTTGCACAATCCTGCCAGTTATTGGATATCCTTAGGTTTGCATGCAGCTATGCAACGGGAGAGAGGCTGTAAAAAGGTGTTACCAAAGTGAGTAACACCGGGAAGGGTGGAGACTAAATGGTCATGGTTCAGCTTAACGTTGAGATTAAAGTATACGGCAGAAGGCCTAAAATCCGGGCTACTCGAGGATTGGGGCAATCCAGATTCTCAGTCAGTACTTTTACAATTCAAATTTAAAGTGGAATAAAAGAAATGAACTGGTAAATTTTGATTGTTTATTTATTAAAGTAAATACTGCATGCTTCATTTCCTAAAATGAGCCATTTTAACAAAAAGTAAAAATTCCACAATCAGGCATGCACACACATACACAAAAGTCTGCTAACTTTAAAAAGTCCAGATTATCCGGTGGACCAGATTTCTGGCATGGGCTTCAACTGAATTATGAATTAAAAATAATTGCTTGGGAGGGTCTTCTCAGTCAAAACAAACACCACTCATCCAGGACCTTTGATCAAAGGCCCATCTCATTCTCAGACTGAGATCTCTCTATGGCTTAACTTCCCTTTTTCTTGGTAGCTCCAGCCATCAGGACACCTGCAGCTTCCCAGGCCTCAAGCTCTCAAACCCTCTCTCGACACCACCATTGACAATCTTTGAAATCTACCCATTTCACCTAGTATTTACTCATTGTTTCCAATTTCTCTTCCATTGGAAGAGTTTCACATTCTGCCTCTGGAAGACTTAGGGTATTCTTTCCCTGAAGCATGATAACATGCTTATTATTATTGGTTTAAGGCTTCACACAGTTTTCTGCATTTATAGCCAGAGCAGTAGTTTTGGGATAATTTTGCTATTAGCTTACGTTCATTTAGGTCAAACAGTGTGCCAGATACTAATACAATAAAATCCCTGTTATCTGGAATTCAAGCAACCAGCAAAAAAATTTTTAGAAGATAAAGAAGTAAAAAAAATACAGAAGTTGGCCAATCATTCAAGCAACTGGCAAATACACTTATCTGCCATCGACCCAGGTGTCAGATAATCAGGGGTTTTACTGTAGATCAGTTCAGGGGCATCTTCCTGAATCACATTTTATTTTCCTGTGTTGGTGCATAGCTTACAAACAGATACAAGGTTCACAAATCAGAATGGTCAGAGATATGAGTGCAAGGAAACCTGCATGTCAAAGTCCATATTCGATGCAAATGAAAATTTAAACACAATTTCAAAAACTGTGATCCAGAAATACCTTTGTGCCCAATCCCTGTGAAAGAATCCCAAGCTGCTTTCAGGTGGAATTGCCGGGACAATGCGGCACTGGAGCGGCTGCGGGTTTCTGCGAAGGGACATTCAGGTGGCAGTGCTGAAGGCAGTGTTCTGCCACCTGAAAGGTCCAAAGCGGGAAGAGATGCCACGGAGCAAACGTCGGCTCCTGAGTTGGGGCAGGGACAGCCTTCCGACAGCTCGCCTCCCCTCCTCACTCCCTGAGAGCCCCCCGACGCGGGACTACGAGGCAAAAATGTCTGGCACAGGTTGTCAGGCCTGGGGTGGCTGGTGTGGGACTACAGGGCTGGGGTGGCCAGCGTGGGATGTCAGGGCTGGATGACCACCCCAGCCCTGACGTCCCATGCCGGCTGCCCCAGCCCTGTAGTCCCGCACCGGGGGACTGTCAGGCAACAGGGACTGCGAGGCACCTTTTGCCTGGTGCTGCTTTCAGGTGCAATGGGAGATTCTCGGAGCCAGAGAATATACATACAGGTGGAGAGTTAGGCAAGTGCTCCTCCTGGCCGGGTTCTCCACTTTCAGGTGGCCGCCCGACAGCCACATTGGGGTAGAATAGGAGGCTTTAGAGTCAGATATTCTGGCCACCTGAAAGCTGTTCCAGTCTTATTCGACTGTGCGAGGCCTTCTGCTCACAAACACATTATGTGGTGATAGCCATGTTAAACCTGCAAGGCGATCAGGGAACACCTGGTAGGCCACAGGATGATGTGGGGTTGAGAGAGGTTAAAGGTATTGTGCAGCTCTGGAAGATGAGACCTGGATGATGTCACTGTTGAGAGATGAGTCATGATGGAGAAAATAGATCACATGATTGCATTATATTGAGGTCTGGGCTCAGATACAGAAATGGATAGTAGTAGTCAGAGACATGGTCAGAAGCTAAAGAATGAGACACCGTTGGTGTAGAGATCAGCAAAACACCTTTACAGCACCAGCGATCGGGACTGGGGTTCGACTCCCACGCTGTCTGTAAGGAGTTTGTACATTCTCCCTGTGTCTGTATGGATTTTCCCCGGGGGCTCTGGTTTCCTTCCACCATTCAAAACATACCGGGGGGGGGGTAGGTTAATGGGGTGAAAATTGGGCAGCACGGGTCCATGGGTTGAAAAGGCCAGTTACCGTGGTGCATGTTTAAATTTACATTTGAAAAGTTTGTATTTTTAAATTTAAGAGGCTTGAAGAAATTCCATTTTAAAGACGATCAATGTCTTGGACCGTGAACCCCCTTTGAAGTGAGACGGGACAAGATCTCAACTTTCCGGGCAAGGCACAAAACCATTAAATGCCCTGATATATGGAAAGATCTTCAGTTTCACTCTAGCAACGCCAAAACGTAGATTGGGCACTTTTACCATAACTGCCCAGTAGCCTCTGGTTTAGTTACACAATCCCCCAATTTGAGGTTTGAATTTCTAACTCTCTTCTTTTAAGGCAGCTAGTAACTTCGTCAATGAACTGCTCATTTTGGGTTGGATTGGGATGGACTCGATCGTGGCTGGTTTGTTGGAAGGCAAAAGTCGAAGAATCCAGGGGAGCAGAAAATGATGGAGCAGAATCTGTGGAAAATGACAGGGAATAAGAGCAAAGCCTGAAGAGAGAAGAATGGTAAGGGACAAGCTTCTGGTAAGAGGTAGTATTGACAGCTTTTCTTTTGGAAATTCTTATTTATTACTCAAAATAAATTGTACAGTCAAAATCAGAATGCAAATAGATACATGATGTTTATCCCCTATAATCCCCCCACCCCCCCCTCTAAGCTACCCCAAAAGAAAAAAAAGATTGAAGAGATCAACTCGCATAACAATCATCAACTATCGCCATGGTTCGGTGCAGCCCCACCACCCGTGGGGAAAAAAAACCATTACAAATTCAAACCCATATATCTCGTATACGGGCTCCAAACTTTAACAAAAAAGGTAGAATTATTACGTAAATTATACATGATTTTTTCCAGTGGAATACAAGACCTCATTTCCAAAAGCCACCGTTGAAAACATAAATCAGTCTCATTTTTCCAAGTGATTGCCAAACATTTTCTTGCCACAGCTAATGCCAATCCTTTATTGATGGATGTTTTGAAACAGTTTCTTTCCCGGATTCTTTTTCCAGAGGGCTTATTACTGTTATTCCCAAGAAGGACAGGGACCCATTAAAAGTGGGATCCTACCGGCCTGTTTCCTTATTAAACATGGATTATGAGATTGTTGCCAAGGTTCTGGCTTATAGATTAGCTAAATATTTACCGGATTTGATTCATATAGATCAAGCTGGTTTTATTAAAAATTAGTATTCAGCAGATAATATTGTAAAATTGATTTCTTTAATAAATGTTTCTTGGGGGCAGTCTGGCCAACTTATGCCAATTGCTTTAGATGCTGAGAAGGCCTTTGACAGAGTGGAATGGGGCTTTTTGTTTGAAGTGTTGGAGAAGTTTAAATTAGGGACACTTTTTATTGGCTGGGTTAAGGCTTTATACAAAAATCCACCAGCTAGAATTGTGACAAATGAACAGGTATTTCCCTCGTTTGTATTGACAGCTTGATCTTGTGACAGAGAGCCAGTAGCCTTTCCCTCCTGGCAACTTGTGTGAGATTCCGGCTTGTACATGTACATCCAAGTCTAAAAACATAGCATTCCTACCTGTAGACTCCTCAAGTGCTTCAATTCAATGTGTCCTGATAAATAACGTAAGTGGAGAATTCCCTTCATACTTGCTTCTAAAGCCACAGCCAATAATTCAGTATTCTTCTGTATCTCTTTTCTTTCATTAATCAGCTGAAAAAATAATATTTCTGAGGTAAGGATCTTTGGATAACAATTCATTCCACAATCCCAATGACTTTAATACTGATACCGTTCCACCAGCCATGAGAAGTGAAGGAAAATAAAGGAGAAGAGCAAACTTGCAAAGTCATTTGGCCATTAGGGTCAGCCTGGTTGGTGTAGCGGTGAGCGCAATGTTGTTACAGCGCCAACGATTGGGACCGGGGTTCAAATCTCACACTGTCTGTTAGGAGCTGGTACATTCTCCACATGCCTTTGAGGGTTTCTCCCGGGGGGTCTGGTTTCCACCCACCATTTGATTAATGGGGTATAAATTTGGCACCACAGGCTCATGGGTCGAAATGTCCGGTTACCGTGCTGTATATCCTAATTTTAAAAAGTTAAATCAAGTCTGTGCCATGTGGAGAAAAAAAAACTTTTCCTTAATCCACACTTCAAAGTAGAATACAATCTAAGAACATTTTAAATATTGGACTGACTTCTGCCTTCAACAAGTTGTCAATTCTTGGCCCTCTGGGTGAAGAGATTTTTTTTTGCTATCACCCCACCAAAACTTCTAACAAATACTTAATATTTTTGCTATCTATCTCAGCAAATGCCTACATGGAAACCTTGGAGAATCACTTGTTGAATTCATTCAACGCAGTAAAATCCCTATTATCCAGAAATTAATCAACCAAAAACTAAAACTACTGGGAAGAAAAAAGGAAACAAATAAGTAAATAAATTCAAGTTAACATGACTGGGTGGATGGACACCACGGAGGAGCGCCAAGACTTTGCTGGATACTCGCTAGGTTTGCCCCACTGACCTAGCAATGCTCCTCAGTTCGCCCTCGTTCTTTTGTCAGTCGATACTTGTGTGGAGGTGAGTAGGGATGTCAGCCCGAGGAAGGTGCAAAGAGGTCCTGACCAGGATGCTGGTGTCAGGTTGCCTTGGTGAAGGTGGGAGCGAGCACAGTGGAGCTCCCCGGTCGTATCCCTGCCCGCAGTGGCTGTTTGAATAAAGTTCCAATAAAGTTGTGTTTGAATAAAATGGTGGCACCCAGGATGAAGGGCCAGCCGATGCTGGGACAACTTCCCAAAAGTAGGAGTCTATTTTCATTTGAATATTATTAAGGCGTTATCTGTATACTTGGGGGAGGGGTTAATTCTGATGGTGGCACAGTTAGCACAACACTGTTACAGCACCAGCAAATGGGGTTCCAATTTAAATGTCGTAAGTTATGGGAATTACTTCATTAAAGTGAACTTTACATAATTAAAGACAACACTGATTTTCTTTCAAACTACTACATTTTGCACGGCATTTGTCTTTTAAACAGTGCCTTCTTAACACAGATGTATTAGTTAGGCATTGGAAGATTGGGAATCAGTCAACCAGAAAATTGGCATTTCTGCCATCCACAGTCCCCATTAGGTGCCAGATATTGGGGATTTTACTGTCGATTAAAGGAATCAGGAGATAATGGGGATAGTGCTAGAAAATGACATAGGAGTGATAGCTGGGATCTTAACAAATGGTGGGCAAGGTCTGAACTACCACATGGGACAATTTGGCTCTTATTTCTTCTGTTCTCACTATTCATTAATTTGTTAAACTCCACTTGCCACTTGGCTGCCCAATTGATCAGAACATTTATATCTCTGTAATGCTTTCCTCCTCCTGATCGACTGCACGGGCAATTTGTGCACCGTTATCATGTCCCCTCAATAGGAAAGACATTGATTAGTGAGTCATGAATAACTCTATGTTACATAATTGGCTGATTTGATGTTGGGTACATCCTTCTTTAAGCACTCTAATTTAAGTAACATGCATTATCAGTTTACCTTGTCAGATAACCTCATTTACCTAGCCTTGACATGCTCTAAACCAGTGGTGGGCAATTTTTTAAAAATAATCCTCACATTCCACTTTAAGTAATCCCTATGCCATAGGTGCTCTGTGATTAGTACGGGATTGGTTAAGGTGGTAGGTGAGAGGAAAGATAAAGTTTGAAAGCCACTGTTTTAATCGTCCCTCATTGACTCGTTATGTGCATGGTTTCAGAACTCCAAAGGAAATGGGCCAATGACCATTTTTCTCAAGTAACATATTGCAGTAACAATTGGGTCAAGAGCAGTGATTCTCAACCTTCCCTTCCCTCTCACGTCGCAGCTTAAGCAATCCCGTACTAATCACAAAGCACTGATGGCAGAGGGAATATTTAAAGTGGGGTGTGAATTTTTAAAAAAAGGTTGCCCTCTCCACTCTGAAGCAACAAATTTCCCACCACCATAGCAAGCAATCATTCTTTATGTTTCCCACCAAAGAACCAATTTTATATCCAATTTCCCACACTCCCTTAGCATCATTAATTTTTTTTAATGTTGAGCAGCCTATCATGTGTGAATATAAACATCCCTTTACTAAATATCTGTGTGAAATATACTCAGTGCACTTCCTTCTCAACATTCATTGTTATCTACTCCAAAAAAGTACAAGAAAGTCAGGCATATTTTTAACAAATACATGCCAACTCTCCCAGATTAATCTGTTCCTTTTTAGTGATTCATCCGACCATATGTCTACCATAGAAAGTGGTTATAGCAGTGGTCCTCAACCTGATTATTTCCATTCACATTCCTCGTTAAGTAATCCCTAGGCCATCAGTGCTCTGTGATTAGTGGGAAGAGAAGGTTGAGAATCTTTGCTCTAGACCCAAACATTACTGAAATATTTTGCTTGAGAAAAATGGTCATTGGCCCATTTTCTTTGGAGATCTGAAACCGTGCACATAACGAGTCAACGAGGGACGATTAAAACAGTGGGTTTCAAACTTTTTCTTCTCACCCACATCCCACCTTAAGCAACCCCTTACTAATCACAGAGCACCGGTGACCTAGGAATTACTTAAAGTGGGATGTGAGTGGAAAGAAAAAGGTTGAGAACCACTGGGTTATAGGATAAATAATGAAGATTATAAACCAGATGATCATTACAAAAAAAATCAGAGACTTGAACTGGCCACGTTGCGCTAGAAATCAATTCAAAAATATTGGAAAGCAACAATTGAAAGGAACTTGGAAAAACACTCAAAAATGCAGCAAGTAAGTGGGAAATGAAGCTTAGGACAAACTGCATGTGCGTTTCAAAGAGCTAACACAAACACAGTAAGTTGAATAATATCCACCTCAGCTGCAAGACTCTGCGCAGTTGAGATTTCTCAGCATCCTCTTCCAAAGTTTAGTTTCCACTTTAAATTGCTAACTTCTCAGGAAAATGAGTAGTGTAAACACTGTCTTATCAAACTTACCTCAGTGTACGCACTACTAATATACTTTGGCAGATTTCTTCTGAAGTCTTTCTTCTTTCTCAGCTCCTTCAGAGAAAATCCAGCTATAATTGCACTACTGCTCCTTCCTCCCACTCTGACCAGCCCAGTTTTCAGAAAGCTGTAAATTCCTAATAGAATAATATCATTTCATTAGTACTTTGTTTTAGACTCAAAGGACAAGAGAGGAGTATCGACCATTTTTTGGCGGAATTCAAATATCAGCTTCAGTTCACAAATGCCACGTGAGCAACTTCAGTTGAATTAAATTCATGGAACACTTGGGAACTGACAATTTATTTTCCCCGCACCTACCCAAATATTCCAGTAAAGCCCAGTGAGACTTACCCGTGGATGGCCAAGCTGAAGGTAGATTGGCTGGCCACTTTGCCAAGCACCTACTCTCTGCGTATGGGTCCAGGTTTGAGCTGCCTGTCGCCAACCATTGCAACTCCCCAAACCCTTGCTGCAGTGACATGTGTGGTGGTACATCACTGGCCTACTGCAGGGGGCAACCTCTGAACCTGCAGGAGAGTAAGGGGACAGGACAACACCTGCCTGGCTGCCAATCAGTTGGCATAAATGGATCAAGCCCCACCAGGTTGGGTGTCAATCACCCTCCGGGATACAAGTCTGCGCCGGCCTCCCGAGGCCTCACACTGAGTTGCTGCAGCCACAGCCAGCCTGGCTCTGTGGAGGTTTTTGTGGATTAAAGCCTGTTGTTCAGTCTTTACCTTGTGTGTGTCTGATTCTGTCTAACAGCGCACCGCAACATGTCTGTCCTTGGCCTCCTCCATTGTCAGGGTGAGTCTAAACATAAACTTAAGGGACAACACATTGTCTTCCTCCTCCTGGACACCCTTAAAAATAACAGCGTGAACAATGAATTCACTAACTTTAGATAACCCCGACCCCTATTTGATCCCACTGTTCGCATTTCCACTTTACCTACTCCTCTCATTATACTTCTCTGTCTCCACCTCTCACAATTTCTGTTCTATACTCCCTCACCTCCAGGACCCTTCCCAGCTTATTTCCCTCTTTATTGACATAATTTCACTACTCTATTAGTCTCGATAAACGGACATGTTGACTGACCATTCCTACACATGGATGCTGATTGGCCTGCTGAGTTCATCCAGCAGTTCTTGCATCGTACTGAACTTGGGTGCAACCTGGAAAGAGAGCTACATGGTTTGCACCTTCATGCATTTTTAAGATTATTAAGAGCTGCAGGAGTAGCTAAAAATCAAGTAATTGCTGTTAGAAACAGAATTTCAACATTTATCCGACTGATAAATTCATGTAGATGGGGAAGTTTTGGACAGTGGTTCTCAACCTTCCCACTCACATCCCAATTTAAGTCATCCCTAGGCCATCGGTGCTCTGTGATTAGTAAGGGATTGCTTAAGGTGGGATGTGAGTGGATAGAGAAGGTTGAGAATCATTGCTCCAGGTACAATTGTTACTGAAAAATTTCGCTTGAGAAGAATCATCACTGGCCCATTTCCTTTGGAGATATGAAACCGTGCACATAACAAGTCAATTAGGGATGATTAAGACAGAGAGATTCAAACTTTTTCTTTCCACCCACATCCCACCTTAAGCAATCCCTTACTAATTACAGAGCACTGATGGCATAGGGATCACTTAAAGTGGGACGTGGGAGGAAAAAAGGTTTTGATTTATATAATTTTATTTATTGAACAAAATTTAAAATAAAAATATAGCATAAAGTATAATGATAATACAAAATTTTCTCCATATATACCCCCTCCCCCTCCCATTCCCTCCCTCCCAACATCCCCCCCAAAAAAATACTATAATAATAATAATGGAGCTAAAATACATATTTGTCAGTAATTTAAGTCTGAGGATAATGCCATTTCCTTCTAACAAACATCATATTGCCAAACCTACATATTCCAAATATGGTTTCCACATTTTAATAAAGAAATAATAATTATTATGCAAATTATGTTATCTTCTCCAAAGATATACAAATTCTCAATTCAGTATGCCATTTTTGAATATTTAATTCAGTATCATTCTTCCACATAATCATTATTCATTTCCTAGCAGCTGCTAAAACTAACCGAATAAAAGCCATTTGAAATTTGTCTAATTTTAAACCCAAAGTCAATGTTGTGGAGTATCCCAATAAAAATAAAAAAGTGGATCAAGAGTTAGCTTGAATTTGAATAAACCTTCCAAAATCTCCATAATTCTATACCAAAAAGGCTTGACCTTTTCACAAAGCCAAACTGAATGCAAAAATGTACCTATTTCTTTTCCACATCTAAAACATAAATCTGAAGTGCTAAAACCATATCTTTTTAAGTTCTCAGGAGTTAAGTACAGTTGATGTAAAAAAATTATAATGAACCAAAGGATATCTCACTTTAAAAAGGTTCAAAACCACTGTTTTAATCATCCCTCATTACTCGTTATGTGCATGGTTTCAGAACTCCAAAGGAAATGGGCCAATGACCATTTTTCTCAAGCAAAATATTTCAGTCACAATTGGGTCTAGAGCAGTGATTCTCAACCTTCCCTTCCCTCCGACATCCCACCTTAAGCAATTCCTTACTAATCACAGAGCACCAAAAGCACAGGGATTACTTAAAGTGGGATGTGAGTGGAAAGACAAAGGTAGAGAACCACTGGATGAGGAAATCTGTGACGTCATTGTAACACTAATAACACATATTATAATGGATGCATCAGTCCATTATTAAAAGATGGTGATAAATTACCTGGCATGCACTTACCTTCCAAAAACTGGTCCAATGCATGATTTGTGTAGCAGACCACCAGTATAGAGGAACCAGTGAAGGAATGCCAAATATGTGTGTTAGCGAGGAGAACACGGACTACATTCAGACCCAAAAATGTCTTTCCTGCAAGATAAGAATCATGTCATTAATAAATGAAATTAATTTTGCTAAAGAAATGATTGGAAAACAGGACAAGATTATTTCCCACCTCAGGCCTAATGTCATTAGCAGGGATTTAATGAAATGGGGTTGGGCATGGGGAATGGCAAGGGTCGCCATCAACTGGGAACAGTGGCTAATCTTGTTTGTATCAGGAGAGAAATAACATAGCATGTCCTTTTATTGCTTTGTTTGGTCATTCTCAAGAAGAGAGGATTTCTTTGACTTCAACTTGAAAATGAAGAGTAGCATTTACTTCATTGATGGCCAGATGAGCAGTTTGGATAAGGTGGAAAGACAGCAGAGCTTGTATACAATGGGCACAGGATGTTTGGTCGTGCTCGAGTTTGGTCAAAATTACATCTAATGTTGAAGAGATGAAGGCTGGATTTGACAAGATCTGGGGCCCGTTCATGGGCTTCGGCCGAGGTGCTGCGGGGGAACTTTTCTGACTTCCGAGAGCCAATACTTAATCCTTCTCAATTCATTTGCTGGTGACCGTGTTTAGTGGGAGGGGTTAGACTAGTATGAGGATTTTTGTCTCTTCATTCTCTTTTTTATTTTGTTCTTATTTTTATTTTTCTTACAATGAGCAGAGATTGATTTATTTAGAATAGTGATTCCCAAAGTGGGCACTCAAAAGATGTAAGGGGGTGGAGGGGGAAAAGTGGATGGTCAGGGGGTCGGTGAGGGAAAAGGGGTCCCTGAGGGAAAAGGGGGCAGTCAGGTGGTGGTCAGGAATAAGGGGGCAGTGAGGGAAAAGGGGATGATCAGGGGGCAGTGAGGGAACAGGGGATGGTGAGGGAACAGAGGGTGGTCAGGGAAAAGGGGGCAGTCAGGGGGCAGTGAAGGGAAAGGGGGCAGAGAGGGGAAGGGGGTGGTGGGGTGTAGGGGGAAGAGAGGGGGAAGGGGGCGATGAGGGGGAAGGGGGCGGTGAGGGGGAAGGGGGCGGTGAGGGGAAAGAGGTGTTCTGAACCTTCCGTCTTGTTATTATTCATTTTACTGAAAAGTTTAATGAACAAGCCAGTGCAGTAATTTTCTAGCCCCATTCCACTCAGCGCCAGCACCAACCCCCCTCTCAACATTGCCGCCAACCACCCAACCTCAGTGCTGCTGCCATCTTCCCCTCTCAGTACCTCCACTCTCCACCCGCCACAGCACCGTCATTCACCCCCCTCTCAGCACTGTCACTAACCCCCCCTCAGCACCGTCACTAACCCCCCCAGCACCATCACTAACCCCTCTCAGCGACACCACTAACTCCCCTCTCAGCGCCACCACTAACCCTCCCCCTCAGCGACGCCACTAACTCTCCCCCTCAGCGACGCCACTAAACCTCCCTCTCAGCGACGCCACTAAACCTCCCTCTCAGCGCTGCCACTAACCCCCTCTTTCAGTTCCATCACTAACCCCCCTACCCACGCTGTTGTACTGGGGGGGAGGGGTATGCGCTCGGGATGTGCCTGCAGGTCAAGGAAAAAGTTGGGGACCACTGGTATTGGTGGAAAATTATATAGAATTCCCTTGTAGAACTGACGTGTGACTCATATTGTATTATATAAAAGCTATATAATTAATTCACATCCAAACACTATGCACTATCTCTCAGTCAAATTAATAAAAATATTTTTAAAAGGAATATAATATCGTAAGGGCAGTTATCTGTGAGGTCATGAATGAATGGAAATTTTCTGGCCTCCTAAGTGTTATGGTGTCTTCCGTGACAGCAAAGGGTTCCATTATGTTCCAAAATGTTACAGTGTCTCCCGTGACAGCAAAGGGTTCCATTATGTTCCAAAGTGTTACGGTGTCTCCCATGACAGCAAAGGGTTCCATTATGTTCCAAAGTGTTACGGTGTCTCCCGTGACAGCAAAGGGTTCCATTATGTTCCAAAGTGTTACGGTGTCTCCCGTGACAGCAAAGGGTTCCATTATGTTCCAAAGTGTTATGGTGTCTCCCGTGACAGCAAAGGGTTCCATTATGTTCCAAAGTGTTATGGTGTCTCCCGTGACAGCAAAGGGTTCCATTATGTTCAAAAGTGTTACGGTGTCTCCCGTGACAGCAAAGGGTTCCATTATGTTCCAAAGTGTTACGGTGTCTCCCATGACAGCAAAGGGTTCCATTATGTTCCAAAGTGTTACGGTGACTCCCGTGACAGCAAAGGGTTCCATTATGTTCCAAAGTGTTATGGTGTCTCCCATGACAGCAAAGTGTTCCATTATGTTCCAAAGTGTTATGGTGTCTCCCGTGACAGCAAAGGGTTCCATTATGTTCAAAAGTGTTATGGTGTCTCCCGTTGACAGCAAAGGGTTCCATTATGTTCAAAAGTGTTATGGTGTCTCCCGTGACAGCAAAGGGTTCCATTATGTTCCAAAGTGTAATGGTGTCTCCCGTGACAGCAAAGGGTTCCATTATGTTCCAAAGTGTTATGGTGTCTCCCGTGACAGCAAAGGGTTCCATTATGTTCCAAAGTGTTATGGTGTCTCCCGTGACAGCAAAGGGTTCCATTATGTTCCAAAGTGTTATGGTGTCTCCCGTGACAGCAAAGGGTTCCATTATGTTCCAAAGTGTTATGGTGTCTCCCGTGACATCAAAGGGTTCCATTATGTTCCAAAGTGTTACGGTGTCTCCCGTGACAGCAAAGGGTTCCATAAGAGGTTCATCATTGACCTATATCGTCTATTTTATACATGAGCTGAGGCAATTTCAATAGGAATGCTGCTTTTTATAAAAACTATTAAATATCCTAGCAAGCATGCACATCGACTCCAAAGTGAACATTTAAATTACAGTCCTTTCTCACCCCAACCATTTTCATCTGCTGAAAGGGCATCAATTTAAATCGGGGATGTGGAAAAATTTTGTTCAGAGGGCTGCAGGTGTGTGGACCTTGTTGCCAAAGGGCGGCTGTGGAAGGGAGGTGGGTGGGTGCATTTATGGCAGAGTTTGCCAGGTATTTGATTAGTCAGGGTATCAAGGGCAATGGGAAGATGGGGAGAAAGCCAGGAAGTGGGAGGATGGATCAGCTCATGATTAGAATGGCAGAGCACACGTGACTGACCAATACTTTGGCTATGATATTTTGTGATCTGGCATGAAACTGCAAAAGAGGATCTTCCAACAGCACTAGAAGAGATCCTTACTGACCTGAACAAGGTTTATCCCACGACATATTTATGTTTATTTATTTGGCTTTGAGTGTACATATTGGCTGGTTTATTCTAAACTGCATCAAGGACTACACTTAGGTGTAAAGGCCTTGGGAATATCCAAAGAGTGTGAAAGATGATAATTGATAATAAGATTCTAGAAACTTGGTCTCAGAGAGGGATCAAATATATCGAAGATTGTTTTGAGCAGGGACAATTTATGACATTTGAACAAATCAGGAATACATTTGGAGTTTTAAATACGCCTTTTTTCTGCTATCTTCAGTTAAGATCTTTTTGAAGGAATAAACTAGGTCCAGCACTGACCTTACCATATGTACTGAAATTGAGACTCTGGTTTGAAAGGGGATCACAAAGAAATTTATCTCAAAAAAGTATTTCTTACTTTGGGTGGAAGCCCCGAAACAAGGGCTAGATAAGTCACAGGAATCAGATTTGGGGATGGAAATTGATCCATTTTACTGGAGTGACTTTTGTCGGGACAGCATGAACAATGCAGTTAATGTAAGGTATTGGCTGGTGTAATGTAATTTTTTGCATCAACTATACCTTTCTCCACAAAAAGTAAATGTTGAAATCTGAATGATCCAATTTATGTTTTCGATGCAGTCAAGATATAGGGAGTTTTTTTGCATTCGATCTGGTCATGCCCTAAGGTCCTTCTGGGAAGATTTGGGGAATCTCCTGGAACAAATTATATTTCGATACCCTTAGGTGGCAGAATTGTTATTCTAATTTTTGGGAAATTAGTAGATGTAAGACCTAAAATGAGGCAGCCGATATATCAATAGAAATCTGTTAAACTCACTTTAGAAGATCCACAGCCATTACTCAGAAATCTGATTTCTGACCGAGTCTGACCCAATAGAAGTCAAAAATGCATACTTGTGTCCCCCTGGAGAAGATCACTCTTAGAAATTGTCACAACATGTTTTTAAGAATATGGAACCCGTATTTAAGATACGCAGGGGTTAACCTTCGATGATTCCCCTCTCTGGTCTCCAATACCACTCTTTCCAGTATCCCTAGTGATGTCTCCATCAAGACATTTATCCCTCAAGGGAAGAAACAAGCTCTGGATAAATCATGTATGTAATTAATGCTTTTGGAAAACAGATGATATGTCACATCAGATGGGAGAATTACCCCTTTCTTTTTTCCTCTGAGGGAGGGGGGGGGTCTTTTTCTTTTTTTTCTGTTCCCTACTTTTCTTTGAAGGATCGGTGCGGTGTGGAATTTTGTATTTATGAACAAAAGTGCAGAATTTGATCATTGTGAAGATCACGTGTAGATTCTTTCTTCTTTGTATATCAACATATCACTCGGTTCTGATAATTTTGCTGTATATGATGTTTCTTTCATTTTGTAACTCCACGTTGATTAAAAGAGTGTGAAAGGTACTACACAAATTAATGTTCTTTATGTTTTAGTCAAGAAATACCTTTAGCAATGTGATAGTACAGACCTATCACCTATGTATATAGTTACAGTATCTAGAGTGTAATGACTATGCTGACAGCGATTGGCTGAGAGCTTAGCCACGCCTACTGTCTGGGCCTTAAAGGGTTGTGTCCCTAGCCAGGTCGGATCATTCCGGACTGGTCGGCCACCTGTGAAGAGCTCCTGTCTTTTGCTAATAAAAGCCTTGGTTTGGATCAACAAGTCTTTGGTTCTTTCGATGAGCTCTACAAGCAATACATGATTTGTCAATGCTTTAAGAAGCAGTTCAATGACATGAGTGTAACTCAAGAAAACCAATACATGAAAAGGTGAAGGTCTCCCAAAAAATCTGAGTCAGTATACACAAACACACACACACACACATATATATATTTTATGCATGTATATGTGTGTGTGTATGCACTCACACACACACACTCACACTCACTCACACACACACTCGCACACACACACTCACACTCACACACACACACACACACTCACACACAAATCTATACCTATGTATATGTAATGTTGATGCCTCAACTAAAATTTACCCCTCATTCAGCAACTCCTAAAATACATCACATTTGGTTGCTGCTTGTGGAACCAGTGTGTACTAATTGTTTGATCCATACACAATAACTACACTTCAATCTTAAGACCTCCAGATAAAGCGAAAGGGCGCTTTGAAACAAAAGTTCTTTCAACTATATTCAAAATGTAAAGTTCTAAGGTCCACTTTACCTGTTCCTGGGGGTCCTTGGATAATAGCAAGCTCTTTGGTTAGAGCTGTCTGTAGGGCTGCCATTTGGGATTTGTCCAGTTTTAATCTCTCCTTAGCAGGCCATGTTGCAAAGTCAAGTATGTTGAAATTATTCTCCTGCAACAATCTGTGGTGCCAATTGCTCCTGTCGGACTTCATTAGGGTTTCATTCCCTTGCCCATTCAACAGTGGCTCCAGTGTGTAGTTTTGATAAGCATTTGTGAGATATTTTGGTTTCCCAACATTAGTCTGGCACTGAACTAGATACTTCTGAAAGGGCATGTCATCGTCATTAATCTCTTTGATGCCTTCCAGAACATGGTAATAGGCTTCAAAGTATGCCGTTGATTCGACCATTAGAAAAGTATCTCTTGGTTTTACATCCACAAAAGCCAACCGGCTGCTTTCAGTGAAACTGAGCATGACAATACCATTGGCCAGGTCTTGAACATTTCTGTATGCCACCGTGGCAAAAAGCATCGTTTCAAAGTTATCCTTAGATAAGCAAAGAAAAGACCCATAAAGCAGTCGTTGTGAGGTCTCCCACTGAACGTGCTTCAAAAATTTTTTATCAAACTGAACCCTGTAGAAGACACCGCTATGAGTGCACAGTGGACCTAGGATACAGACATTAAAATAAATTCGGATGTCATCTATTTTTTGCCTCTTCAGATCCTTCTGGTCACAGCTCAGCAATTTGGAAATTCCATCCCTTAATGGGCGGACAAAGTCTTCACGGTACAGGCGAAATTGTATGTCCAGGTATGTGGCAGTGTCTGGATATACTTCCTTGATGATATTTGGCCTTATGAAAGGTTTGTTGATTAAATAGATGTCATCATGGGTCGGATATATTGAAATCTGTCTAAAATCATCCCCATTTGGTGACACGAAGTAGGTGTAGGTATCAGACTGCAAGTTCCCCTGTTGCTTTCTCTCCTGCAAGAGGGCAATCATCTGGTGCAGCTTTTGTAAGCTCTTCTCTGAGGCTTCTGAGATAGGAAATCCAACAGATTGCAAGTAGTTTGATGTTGATTGCACCAGTGTAGCTAGAATAGACACAACCAAAAAGGCACTGGCGGGATAAACAGTGAGCACCTGATGGAGCAGCATTAGGGCATTGCCAAGGTTTTCTGAATTTTCCACGTGCACCTCTCGTGACACTTCCATCTGAGCATTCATGAAGAATCTAGGAAGGATGTTTTCCAGAAACATGGAGTTCTTGATCAGCTCCAGCACATAATGCAAACTCCGCCGGTTGGATTTGCAACTGAACGCCATGACAAGAACCTTTAGAAAAGAGGCAATTAAGTTGTTTTCAACACTTGTCTGGTCTAAGAATTCTTTGAGGCAACTTTTGGGAGCGGCCAAGTTCATTACAATGTCCGGTGGATCCTTTGCAGCCAGCTGCTTTAGCTTTTGACTGTCCAGGGTCTCCTGCTCATGACGATCCCCTTCACGGCACTGCTCTGTGTTATACCTCTCTTTTCCTTTGGAGAAAGGCTGTCTCCCTATAATTTGCAAATTAAAGAGAAAATTAATGTATTTGAGATGAGAAATATATACCAACCTTATGAGCATTGCCCATATACCACACACTTAAAAAAGCAGACCTTCCATTCTCTCAAGTTTGTCAAAAGAGCAAACACATAGATAATAAAAATTAACTTTAAAATTTAGACATGTAGCACGGTGACAGGCCCTTTCCGCCCATGGGCCCGGGCTTCCCAATTACACCTAATTAACCTACAGCCCCCAGTACGTTTTGAATAGTGGGAGGAAACCGGAGCCCCCCCCCCCCCCCCAAGGTACACCCACACAGATACAACTCCTTACCAGCAGTGCAGGATTCAAATCCCTGGTCCCGATCACTGGCGGTCAAACTGAGATGCCAATCATGCTGCCTCGAACTTAATGAGATCAAATAAAAATCTTTTACTTCCCTTTCTTCCAACATTGATTTCAATGGGCTCACTGACTTTGGGCAGGTTTCCCATTTGGATTTCTTAGCCTGAAAGTTAGGATCACTGGGGGATTACGTGCTGGCCTGTTAGATGCCAGGAAGATTCCAGCTGTAGAAGTCCCATGGCTCGAATTTGACTGAGCAGAAGGCCATGATATAGCTTCCATACTGGAAATGCTTGCCAGCAGATCCACCGTGAATCTTGTCACAAAGCCCAATGGGTTTGTTCTTTCAAATACCAATAAACTGTAAACCTCCATTTTAATCTCGACTTTTCTGAAGTAATGCCACAGTCTGTGCCATTAACGTGACAAGATCACAAGGGATAGGAGCAGAGGTAGGCCCAGTGGCCCATCGAGCTCCACCATTCCCACCATGAACTGACCCACCCTCCCACTCAACCCCGCTCCCCGTAACCCTTGATGCCCTGACTGATCAAAAACCTGTCAATCTCTGCCTTAAGTATGCCTAACGACCTCGCTTCCACAGCCGCCCCACCGGCTGAAGAAACTTCTCCGCATCTCTGTTTAAAATTGACGGCCTTTTATTCTGAAATTATGCCCAACCCCCACCCCACCCTGTCCTAGAATCCCCTACCTTGGGGAACATCCTTGCCACATCTACTCCATCCAGGCCTTTCAGCATTCAAAATGCCTCTATGATGCCCCCTCATCCTTCTGTATGAGTACAGTCCAAGAGCCAATAATTATTCCTCATATGCAAACATTTTCATTCCTGGTATCATTCCAGTAAATCTCCTCTGAACTCTCTCTAATGCCAGCACGTCTTTTCTCAAAAATGGTGCCCAAAACGCCAAGTGAGGTCTCGCCAGTGTTTTACAGTTTCAACATTACATCCCTGTTCTTTTATGTTATCCCTCTAGAAATGAATGCCAACAGGTTGGCATAGTGGTTAACACAACACTTTTACAGTGCTGGACTAGGGTTCGAATCGCACTCTCCCAGTATCTGCGTGGGTTTTCTCCCTCCGTTCAAAACATACTGGGAGTGTAGGTTAATGGGGTGTAAATTAGACAGCACGGACTCGTGGGCTGAAATGGCCTATTACCATGCTTGCTTGTTTAAATTTAAAGTTAACATTGAATTTACCTTCTTCACCACAGACTCAGCTCAGAGGTCAACCTTCAGGGGATCCCTTTGAACCTTGGAATTTTGAATTTTCTTCCCATCTAAACAATAGTCTGCCATTTGTTCTGTTGAAGTGCATGACTGCACACATTCCAACATCAGATTTCATCGGCCTCCTCTTTGCCCATTCTCCTCATCTATCCAAGGTCTCTGCAGCCTTTCATAATTCACATGAATCACCTATTTTGGCATCACCTGCAAATTCAGCCACAAAGCCCTCGATTTCAGAATCCAAATCCTTTATGTACAACGTGAAAAGAAGTGCCCCCCCCCAATACAGACCCCTGCCAAACATTAGCCCCATAAAGCCAGAACATTTCAATGAAAGATTGCATGACCATGTTAAAAGTCAGTGCCTTTCAAACCTTATAAATTTCTGGTCCACAACTTAATTAAAGTCAACACTACTCCTTCTGCAAGGTGCAACTGGTCCTGCAGAAAGCAAGTCTTCCAACTGGTCAGAATCTCCTGCTTCTATCCAGTTCTCTGTCCTTGATCTCAGTCAGTGGGGTCAAGCTGGTTCCTGTCCTTGTCTCCTTTTTCCTGACTTTGGCACCAGCATTCTGAAACCATCAGCATTGATCAGGCATTTACAACGCCTTTGGTGGCAGATCTAACAGTGCCAACAATAGCAAACCCAAGGAAATGATTGTGGACTTTGGGAGGCGGGCAGGCGAACATGACCCAGTCCTCATTGAGGGCTCAGTAGTGGAGAGGGTCAACATCTCCGAGGATTGGTCCTGGAGCTTCCATGTTGATGCTATCATGAAGAGGTGAGGTGTTTGAGGAGATTCGGCATGTCACCGAAAATTCTCAAAAACTTCTCCAGGTGGACCGTGGAGAGCATTCTGATTGGTTGCATCCTATCTGGTACGGAGGTGCTAACACTCAGGACATGAATAAACTCCAGAAGGTTGTTAACTCAGCCTGCGACCTCACCAGACTTGACTCCGTCGAGAACATCTACATGAGGAGGTGTTTTAAGAAAGCAGCCACTAACCTCAAAGACCCCCACCACCCAGGCCAGGCCCTCTTCACTCTGTTACCATCGGGGGGAAAAGGTACAAGAGCATAAAGATGAGAACTCAGCAGTGGAAGGACAGTTTCTTCCCCACTGCCATCAGATTCCTGAATGATCAATGAACCACAGACACGTTGTCACTGATTGCTGCCTGTGGCACATGCCAGAGAGGGTAGCAGTAAGATGTTTTGGCAGATGAAAGCTTGTCTAAAGAATTGGGGCAGGGGTTCAGATTTGTGGATCATTGGGATCTCTTCTGAGGATGGTCTGACCTGTACAAAAAAAGGATAGGCTGCACCTGAACAGGAAAGGGACCAATGTCCTGGCGGGCCGATTTGCTAGAGCTGTTTAAACTAGTTTGGCGGGGTGGGGGGGGGCATAGTGAGAAACCAAAATGTGAGAGCAGACATTAGGGTAGAAGGACAAAAGCATGATGGTATTGTCTGTGTTGTTGACGAAGGCCAGGCAGGGAATAAAACATAAAGGTAGTTGGTAGGAGGGGTTGAAATGTGTCTATTTCAACGCTCTGAGTATTAGAAATAAAGAGGCTGAACAGAGCATGGATCAGAACGTGGAACAATGATGTCATGGCCGTTAGAGACTTGGCTGGAGGAAGGGCAGGATTGGCTAATGCAGAGACAGAGAGTTAGGAGTTTTAAAAGGAATAGGATGGGAGGAAAGGGGTGGTGGTGGTGCGGGAAGTGAGTAACATTACTGGCCAGGGAGAGTGTCACAGCTGTAGAAAGGGAGGACACTGTTAAAGGAGTATTTACTGAATCAGGGTGGGTGGAAGTCAGAAATAAGAAGGGAGCTGTCACTGTGCTGGGAGTCATCTATAGGCCCCCCAAATAGCCCTCGGGACACCAGGGAGCAAGGTTGTCATTATGGGTGATTTCAACTTCCCTAATATTGGCTGGCACCTCCTGACTGCAAGAGGGATAGATGGGGCTGAATTTGTCAGGTGTACAAGAAGGATCCCTAACCCAATACATGGACCGGCCAATGAGAGGAGAGGCTGCACTGGATCTGGTTCTGGGGAATGAACCTGGTCAGGTGGCGTACCTTTCGGTGGGGGAGCATTTTGGTGAGAGTGACCACAACTCCCTGAGCTTTGGCACAGCTATGGATAAGGATAAAAGCAGACAAAATGGCGAAGTGATTAATTGGGGAAGGGCTACATTTAATTAATCACCTCAATAAGTTTTTGAACAGTGGGAGGAATGCAGAGGCCCCAGGGAAAACCCACACAGACACGGGGAGAACATACAAATTCCTTCCATCAGCACAGAACTCAAAACCTGGTCCCGATCGCTGATGCTGGAAAGGTGTTGCACTAGCCATACTAACCATGCCTCGATGATTATGATGGGATGAGGCAGGAACTAGTGAGAGTAAATAGGAAACAAATGTTGAAGGGTGAAAGCATGGAACTAATGTGCAGAAAGTTTAGGGACCACTTGAGCAGGATTCAGGATAGGTTTGTCCCACTGGAACAAGGAAAAGGTGGTAGGAAAAGGGAACCGTGGTTGACGAAACAGGTGAGGCAGTTAGTCAAGAGGAACCAGGATGTGGTAAGAAGCAGGAAACAGGAAGGACTCATGAGAAGTAGATGGTAGCCTGGAAGGACCTTAGGAAAGGACTTGAGAGAGCTTGAAAGGGGAATGAAAAGACCTTGATATGTAGAATTAAGGAGAATCCCAAGATGTTCTTTGCATATGTGAAGAACAGAAGGATGACGAGAATGAAGGTGGGGCTGCTATAGGAGGCAATACGTGCCTGGAGGCAGAGGAGGTATTCATAAGAGAAAAGGGCCTTGATCATGGTGAGGTCAGAATAGAACAGGATTGTGTGCTGGACAGTGTGGAGATGAAGGAAGAGGAAGTGTTGGATCTTCTTAAAAACATCAAGATTGATAAATCCCCTCAGGATGGATGCTATATACCCCAGGCTGCAGTGGGAAGTGAGGGAAGAGATAGCTAGGGCAGAAGCTATGATCTTTGAGCCCTCTTTGGCCGCAGGGATGGTGCCAGGGGATTGGAGAATGGTAAATGTAGTCCCGTTATTTGAAAAAGGTAATAGGGAGAGTCCTGGGAATTATAGACTGGTGAGTCTTTCGTCAGTGGTGTGTAAACTATTGGAGAGGGTTCTTAAGGATAGGATCTGTGAGCATTTGGAGAAGTACCATCCACTCAATGATACTCAGCATGGAAGATCATGCCTCATGAGTCTAATTGAACTTTTTTGGGAAGAGAGCAAAACAAATTGACCAGGGTATGATGGTAGATGTGGTCTACATAGATTTTAATAAGGCATTTGACAAGGTCCCCCAGGAGAGACTGATTCAGAAAGTCATGAGGCATGGGATCCATGGAAACTTGGCTGTGTGGATAAAATATTGGCTTGCAGGTTGGAAGCAGAGTAGTAGTTTTGGATGGGAAGTGTTCTTCCTGGAGAAGAGTAATTAGTGGAGTATGGCAGGGATCTGTTCTGGGACCCCTGGTCTTTATAAATAACCTGGATGAAGAGGCGGGAGGATGGGGCAGTTAAGTTTGCAGATGACACAAAGGTTGGAGGAGCTGAAGGTTGTTGAAGGTTACAAGAGGATATAGACAGGATGCAGAGCTGCGCAGAAAATTGGCAGATGGGGTTCAATCCGGATAAGTGTGAGGTGATGCATTTTGGAAGGACAAGCCAGAAGGCTGAGTACAGGGTTAATGGTCAGTTAAGAGAATAAGGATAGTAAGGGACAATATTGGTATTATGGAAGAACAGAGTGGTTGTCTATGAGTGGAGCCTCAAGAAATTGGAGAGATCTTAAACAGTTATTTTTTGCATCAGTATTTACTCAGGAAACTGCTGTAGTGTATAAGGAAGGAAAGGAAACAAGGAGTAGTGGCATGGAACATATAGAGATAAGAGGAGGAGGTTCTTGCTGCCTTACAGCAAATAAAGGTACATAAATCCCTGGGCCTGACATGATATTCCCATATAAATAAAGGTGGATAAATCCACCCTGACAAGGTCCCACATGAAAGGTTAGTTCAGAAGGTTCAGACACGAGGTATCAATGGAGGGATTGTAAACTGGATTTGAAATTGGCTGGACGGGAGAAGCCAGAGAGTAGTGGTGGATGATGGCTTCTCAGACTGGAGGCCTGTGACTAGTGGTGTGCCTCAGGGATCAGTGCTGGGACCATTGATGTTTGTTGTCTATATCAATGATCTGGATGATAATGTGGTAAATTGGATCAGCAAGTTTGCTGATGACACTAAGATTGGAGGCATTGCAGACAGTGAGGAGGGTTTTCAATGCCTGCAGAGGGATCTGGACCATCTGGAAAAATGGGCCAGCAAATGGATGATGAAATTTAATGCAGATAAGTGTGAGGTGATGCATTTTGGAAGGATAAACCAAAGTAGGACATACACGGTACATGGTAGGGCACTGAGGAGTTTGAAGGAACAAAAGGATCTGGGAATTCAGTTACATAATTCCCTGAAAGGGGCATCACATGTAGATGGGGGTGTAAAGAAAGCTTTTGGCATCTTGGCCTTCATAAATCAGCATTGAGTATAGGAGTTGGGATGTTATGGTAAAGTTGTACAAAACATTGGTGAGGTCAAATTTGGAATATTGTGTGCAATTCTGGTCGCCTAACTATAGGAAAATTGAAAGAGTGCAGAGAAGATTTACAACTCGGATGTTGCCGAGTCGTCAGGAGTTGAGTTACAGGGGAAGATTAAACAGGTTAGGATTTTATTCCTTGGAGCACAGAAGAATGAGGGGAGATTTAATAGACATTTACAAAATTATGAGGGCTATAGACAGAATAAACACAAGTAGGCTCTTTCCACTTAGATTAGGAGAGATAAATATGAGAGGACATGACTTGAGGGTGAAAGGGGAAAGGTTTAGGGGGAACATTAGAGAGAACTTCTTCACTCAGAGAGTGGTAGGAATGTGGAATGAACTGCCATCTGATGTGGTGAATGTGGGTTCACTCTTAAGTGTTAAGAATAAATTGGATAAATACATAGATGGGAGAGGTCTAGAGGATTATGGACTGGGTGCAGGTCAATGAGACTAGCCAAATAATATTTTGGTACAGACTAAAAGGGCCAAATGACCTATTTTCTGTGCTTTGGTGCTATTTTGTTCTAATTAAGGGTGTGGATGAACAGAGGGACCTTGGGGTTCAAATCCATACATCCCTCAAGGTCGCCACACAGGTTGATAGGATAGTTAAGAAGGCCTGTGGGATGCTGGGCTTCATTAATAGGGGGATTGAATTCAGGAGTAGAGAGGTCATGTTGCAACTCTACAAATCTTTGGTAAGACCACACTTGGATTATTGTGCTCAGTTCTGGTCACCTCATTATAGGAAGGATGTGGAAGCTATGAAGATGATGCAGAGGAGATTTACCCGGATGTTGTCTGGATCGGGAAACAAGTCTTTTGAGGCAAGGTTAGCAGAGATGGAAATTTTCTCTTTGGAGTGTAGAAGGATGAGAGGAGACTTGATAGAGGTCTACAAGATTATGAGAGGCATAGATAGGGTGGACAGCCAGCACCTGTTTCTAAGGGCAGGATCACCAAACACCAGAGGACATGTGTATAAAGTACACAAAACAACAAGTTTTGTAATTTGTTCATGACATTAATTCTGATTCTGTTACTGTGAATACTTTTACTAACCTAAGATAGGGCATTGGCCAACCTTGTTTTCATGTTTCATTCATACCCAAAAAATTACTAATATGAGAACACCCTTTCGTTACATTTAAGAGACCCATTACATTTCGCTTGCATATTTCACCTCTCCTGGGCTTTGTTCCTGCGAGTCACCTAATCTGAGGAAAGGCTAAGGGAGATTTAACAGCAGCCTGAGGTTCACCTGATAACACACAACATGGGGCCTCACACTTCCCAAAGCATTTACAGCCCTACCTGCATGTTTTCACAAAGCAGCAAAGCACATTAATCAAAAATAATCAATCTCTATTCATCTTGTTACAAGCCCAGAAGACCCCAAAACCCAGCAGCAATAGAAATTCACCAAGACAAATGGTTACTTAAACAAAAGTTGCTTTTAATTATCTTTAAACATGAAAACAGGATCAAACTTTAACTTATTACTATTAACTTAACCCCCTTCTAATTCTAAGCACACGTGTATGTAATGTGGTGTAAGTTCAGAAAAGCTCTTTGGTTCACAGTCCAATCTCACTTCTCACTCCTCCAAGTTCACTGGTATCAGGCAATTCTTATACTGTGCACAGAATTTAACATTTATGAATTTCACCAGGCTTTGGTGCTTGAAAGGTAAATGGTTACCACTCAGGAAGGTTATTGTCGGTTTTCAGTGAGAGATTTGTGCTTGTGGACACCCACAACTGATTCCTTCTGATTAGCCACTTCAGTGTCTTGCCAAATACACTTTCCCCCTGGGTTTTCCAGATGATAACCTCTTTCTTTCAGGTCACCATAGAGTTCTTTTTTGTTTCCTTTATTTCAAGTGAAACATTATACAGCCAGTCCTCTCCTCTTGTATGGAACACAAGGGCTTTGACCAGGCTGAACTAAGAACTCACAACTTGTCTTCAAAATGGGGTTTTTCCACAAGCTTGCCAGCTTGTCCTGTTCCAGTCCCAGCTGCTGCTGCTGAACTGTAGAACTGAATTCTCTTTCTCTCAGAGAAAACCACGTGACTCTCTTAGAACAGCGAACTGCACTCAGACAGACTGACACTCTGGACCTAATCTTCCGAGTTCGTTCATCTGTTACATTCCAAAACAATAATCCATCACTCCAAAGGATGTCCAATTAACACCTACCTGTGAAGTCCTCATAGGCATTCTTCAAAGTTTGTGCAAAGGCACTCAGAGCCTGGACTGTCTGGCTTGAGCAGAGCTCCAGCATTTTAAATGAAATCTGTTTTGAAATGTTTGTATCTGTATGTGACCTACACTAAAAAAAAACCTGCCACATTTCATCCCCTTTAAAATATATCTATATACAATATAAAATATAACATAATCTGTCACAATCTACACTAGGCAGACACTTACTTCCTGTAGACAGCCACTCCCATTGGCTCTCCTGCACCTGCTGCAGCCACCGTTCCTGCCACAATGCAATTGCTCATGTGCGAGTCCCTGCAAGGTGCGCTAATTAAAAACGGAGGTTGGCTGGTAGTAGACACCACTTCAAAAAGCTCCCATTATACATTGTATTGTTGTTGGATTTAACAGTAAAGCATTCATCAAAGGTTACCACTTAGATTGTCTGGTTATTTGATGCAATAACAAATACTTCCACAACCATATCTCACTTCACTAATTACAAGAGACTACAGGTTAGAGCACAACTGGATTTTAAAGCCCAACATAATGGGGCTTAAATATTAAAACCTATCGCATAGTCTTGGCATTTAAAAACAACTCCAATTATCCAAAATGGTCGAGACTGGGTATGTGTCGGATTAATGGTTTTTTTTTTGGTTAACTGGTCATTTATAAAAAAACAGCCCAATAGCAACAGCAAATTACTGTATCAATGCTGAAACAACAAGAGAAGGCTTTTTCAGCTTTAAAATAATGCTCACCAAAAAATAAATGCTGGCCCCACCAATCACTGATATCTCCACAGTGAGACCCTGCTCTGGCCCAGGAGCCCAACACACCCGCTCCTGCCCAGGAGCCTGAGGTCCCTGTTCCTGCTGGAGCCTGAAGTCCCCACTCCTGTCGGGAGCCCGAAGTCCCATTCCTGCCCGGGAGCCCGAGGATTTCCCCCCCCCCCACCATGCCCGGGAGCCTGAGGTCCCTGCTCCTGCCTGGGAGCCCGAGGTCCTTGCTCCTGCCTGGGAGCCCGAGGTCCCTGCTCCTGCCTGGAAGCCTGAGGTCCCTGCTTCTGCCCGGGAGCCTGAGGTTTCCATTCCTGCCTGGGAGCCTGAGGTCCCCACTCCTGCGGCAGAATCAGGAGGGAGATAGATCAGCTCATTGAATGATGGTAACGTCAATAAAATTGTGCTCAACATCAGCAAAATCAAGATAATTGTGGACTTCAGGAGAAAGACAGGGAACGCAACTCAGTCCTCATCGAGGGCTCAGTAGTGGAGAGAGTCAGGACCTTCAAATTCCTGGGTGTTAGCATCTCCAAGGATCTGTCCTGGAGCCACCAAGTTGATGTGATCACAAAGAAGGCTCGTCAGCAGCTATACTTTGTGAGGTGTCTGAGAAGTCTCTTGTAAACTTCTACAGGTGAACCGTAGAGAACATTCTTGCTGGTTGCATCACTGCCTGGCAAGGAGGCACCAACTCTCAGGACAAGAATAAACTCCAGAGGGTTGTTAACTCGGCCTGCGACATCACAGGCACCAGATTTCACTCCGTCGAGGACACCTACATGAGGCGGTATCTTAAGAAAGCAGCCTCGATCCTCAAGTCCCCACCACACAGGCCATGCCCTCTTCACTCTGATACCATCGGGGAAAATGTACAAGAACCTAAAGACGAGCACTCAGCGGCACAAGGAGTTTCTTCCCCGCTGCCATCAGATTCTTGAATAATCAATGAACCAAAGACACTGCCTGACTTTTCATGCCCTATTATTTTTATTTTTTACACTAATGTTGTAAGATGGTTTTAATATAAACGTTTGCGCTATGTTGCTGCTGCAAAACACCGAATTTCACTTGTTCGTGACAATAAATCCTGTTTCTATCATCAAACAGTAATACCGTTTAATATTCACCACAGTTCCTGCCTACCCTCAGATTTCCAGGTTACACAATAGAACCCTGTCTAACCTCGTGGTCTTTGACCCTCATTCGCTTCATTGCTTTCTCTGGCAAATGCGTACAGGTTAGGTTGACTTCCATAGAACTTTGGAGTACTTCTGCAGGGTTCAGACTGATCACGCTGCCTGATTCTGTCCTTCACGGTCACATTCTCTGGCTTTCTCTGCCCTTGCAGCTGCCAACTTCTTGGTCCTGGTATTTCAAGAGAAAGAGGTAGTTAGGTTCATGGGATACATGTACAGCAAGAGGAATAGGAAAAGAGCAGATACAATTTCAGACTCGCCATTTCATCACCTGCAAGAGGAACCCACAGGGCTCTTCTCTTCTTCCTGTCGAAACTCCCAACAGAAGGCAGATATGATATTAAAGGGGGATTAAAATGTGGAGATCTCACCCTCCAACCCAGTGGTTCTCAACCTTTCTCTTCCCACCCACATCCCACTTTAAGTCATCCCTAGGCCCTCGGTGCTCTCTGATCTTAAGGTGGGATGTGAGTGGGAAGGGTGGTTGAGGAGCACTGCTCGAAACCTGATTGTTACTGAAATATTTTGCTTGAGTGAAATTGTCATTGCCCCATTTCCTTTGGAGTTCTGAAACTGAACATAACGAGTCAATGAGGGACGATTAAAACAGTGGATTTCAAACTTTTTCTTCCCACCCACGTCCCACCTTAACCAATCCCTTCCTAATCACAGAGCATCGATGGCATAGAGAATAAATAAAGTGGGATGTGAGTGGAAAGAAAAAAGGTTGAGAACCACTGATCTAACCTCTATGGACATGATCATTCATTGAAACATTCAAGCCCAGCGTCAACGAAAACAACTTTCCTACCTCTTTCTTACCCTTTCAGAATTTTATACAAGGCCCCCTCTCAATCTAAATTCCAATGAGTGCAGCCCCAGACGACTCAATCACTCCTCATAGGCCCACCCCCTCATCTCCGGAATCAACCAGGTGAGCCTCTTCTGCACCGCCTCCAATGCCAGTCCACCCATCGTTCCTCGAGCACGGAGACCAGAACTGCACACAGCGCTCTCAATGTGGCCTCCCCAGCACCTTGTACAGTTTCTAGCAAATACCTGAATTAGAATTAAGGGATTCAGCAGCAGCAGGAGAAGTGAGAGACCTGGGATTGGCAGCAGAACCAAGGAAGGGTTATGTTCCTGATTGTGCAGAATAGCAGGAAAATAGCCATAGCATTTCTCGGCCCTCAGTATGGGAAAGAGAACTGTGAGAGACCAGTGTGTGACCAACTAAGAGAGGCGTGAGTGTGACCAAATTGCTGGAGCAATCCATCAGATCTGAAGAGTGTCATATGGAGCCTTTCTCCCCAAATGTTAAGATTATGTATGATCTTTGTGTTGGGGAACTGCTGCAGAAACAGGATGAAGAGAATCGTGATCTCAGTTTTCATGCAATTACTTTATCTGCCACCATGAATCATTTATTTCCTCTGCAGAGGACGTAACGTTAAGGTCTTACCTGTTGATCTTGCCCGAGTCTTCGTTTCCCCTCTTTTTTTCTGAACATTTCTTGGATGGGCATTTCTGGGGTCCCTGACACCCTGAGGAGCTTGGTGCCCATGCCTGGCTGCAGGATGATCACTGGACTTGTCTGCAGGGCCCGAGTGTCTTTCAGTGGTCTTAAATACTAATGGATGTTGGGAATTTTCCCCACGTCTTGGGCCTTTCCCATGTGGCTGGGTTGCCCGTCTGCTGCTTGAAACATTACAAGTGTTTGCCAGCTTTGAAAATTGCTGCTTTTCTTGGACTTTAACATCTGCAACAACAAGGGTTTTGATTTGTTATTTCTTAACAGTGGCATGGCAAACAGTGATCTTTCTCGACTTCAACTGCCCGGAGCTTCAAGAAGATAGAGTCAAGCTATACATTGGCGTACACTTGTGAGATGGTGAGAACCTTCCCAGGCCCAAAATATCAGTTATATATCTTTACTTCCTCCGGATGCGGAGCTCCTCCTGTGTTTTCACTACAATCGCAGCAACGGCAGACTTTGCTGCCTCACTTGTATGACAGTGAAATGCAGATTGCAGGTTGTTTCCATTATTCCCAATAGAAATAAAAGTCAGTAATGATGATGAACTCTCTTTGCTCACCAAATGTCAAATGTTTCAGGAGCTCGATTTTGAAAGTCCAATGAGAAGCAAAATATATTTTGCTAGGTACAGCTATAGATTGCATCGAGGCGACAGCTTTACTTTCGCAAACAGAATCACAGAAAGCCACTGCATTGAAGCAGATACCTATGGCCAGTCGCATCCATGCTGGCCAAGATGCTGATCATGCTACTGTCATGGGCCCAGAGGACCCCAAAACCCAGTAGCAATAGAAATTTACAAAGGCAAATGGTTACTTAAACATAATTTTCTTTAAACATAAAAGCAGGATCAAACTTTAACTTATTACTATTATCTTAACCCCCCCCCCCCCTTATAATTCTAAGTACACATGTATGTAATGTGTATGCATTCAGGAAAGTTCTTTGATTCACAGTCCAATATCACTTCTTCAAGTTCACTGATATTAGTCAATTCTTATACTGTGCACAGAATTTAACATTTATAAATCTCCACCAGGCTCTATTGTTTAAAGTTAAATGGTTCTTGTTGGTTTCAGAGAGATATTTGTTGCTCATTGGACACACACAAACTGATTTCTTCTGATCAGCCACTTCAGTGTCTTGATGAAGAAACTTGCCCCATCATGGGTTTTCCAAATGATAACCTCTTCTTCCAGGTCACCACAGAGTTCCTCGTTTCCTTTATTTCAGGAGAAACTCTCTAGCCAGACATTTCCTCTTGCAAGGACTACAAGGGTTTTTCAACAGTTTGTGCTCAGAACTCACAACCCATCTTCAAAATAGGGTTTTCAACAAGCTGCCAACTTGTCATGTTGCAGCCTCCAAAAGCTACTGCAGAACTCACTTCTCCCTCTCTCTCTGTAAAATAAAAATCCCATTTGTTTTTTTTTTCTCTCTCTCTGCTTTTAAAAACCATAACCCCACCCAAGGATCCAAAACCCAATCTTTGAAAGATCGTATCAGCACTGAGCCTGGACTGTTCATTTTCACCTGCTTTTGAACTTCCTTCCAAAGCAGTTCCATTGACTTTTGCAAATCCTCTGGTGCCTGAATGTTTGGCTTCAGCAAAGCTCTTACATTTTAAATGAGATCTCTTTTGTGAAGTGTTACTGTGCTTGTAAAATTACCTACACTAAACCCCCCACAATCTATCTCTTTTAAAGACATATTTATATATAATAACCTGTAACACAACCCTTTAAACCTTGCCCTTCCAAGAGTCTGTCTTCTGTATTGACTTTTAATGCAGTTCCTGGCAGCTTATCCCAGTTAACTGAACCATTTGTGTGAAAAACATACTCAGTGGCGTGTTGCGCGGTTCTAGCTCAGAAATAAGACACACCCAACAAGCAGTGCAGTTGACACTGATTTTAATTAAACTGGCTGCTCTCTTTTATATGGTCAGGCAGGCTCTGGCTGCTATGTGACCGATGGGTGTAGCCCGTGCCCCTTCAGGCATTGATTGGCATGATTGGCCCATTTTGCCGCAGTTTCGTCGATGGGCATGGTTTGTGTCACCCTGGGTGCCGACTGGCCCTTTCACGATCTGTCACTGACGAGTGGCTGGCAGAGCCCGTTTTGCAGCAGCCTACGGGAACGGGTCGCTGATGCCCCGTGCAGCCTGCTTGATCGCCGTGCGAACACGGCGTCTCCTGGGTCAGACTGTGGGCCGTTACAACCCCTCAAATCTCCTTTGAATTTCTCCATATCACCTACAACCAGTGCCCCCCATCTCTGCTCAAAGTTTTGGATTCACCTGCTCTGAAGGGGGAACAAAAGATATCAGAGAAAATGAAGAGTTTTAAAGACAGATAAAGGGATCTTGATGGTTATTTGCCATCTGAAATATTTTATCTGGTTCACAGGTGAACAAAAGAGCCTTGCAGGCTGAAGCAGCAAATTATTAACTGTGGTAATAAGGGTGCGCCTAAAATAGAATAATACAGATCAATTTTATTTAAATGTTTACATTCTTCGCTGCTTTGTGAGAGAAAGCAGGGGAGGATCATAAATACCTTAAGAGCAATGTGGGGGTTTTACAATATATTATCAGCACACACCTTAGCCTGTTAGCTTTGAGATCCCCAGATTATGTGGCTTGCGAAAATATAGCTAGGGAAGATGAAAGCCGAATGTTTAGAGGAATGTGTCCACTTAATGTGGAAGCAAGACACCCAATATACTCATGCAATAGCTGAGTCTTTTGGACCAATTTTTCAGGTCAAATATGAGGGTGGTTGCCTTTTACAGGGGTCAGACTTTTGACCTCGGTAAGTACCTGGGTCTTTCAAGGCTTCGTGAGCTCAGATGATTGGGATAGGGTGGTAAGTCCAAATTCGAGGCATTGGGAGCTGGGATAGGTGGGAAGCCAGGGTCTAGAAGAGAGTCAGTAGCTCAGATGGGAAGGTGGCCGGGGTGAGGATCCGTGATCTGGGCATGGGGACCTCAGATGGGTGGGAGGTCTGATGGATGGGCGGATGGCTGGGGTGAGGATCTGCAGACTGGGCATCAGGAGCTCAGATGGTTTGAATGGTCAGGGTGATGGGAGCTCCAGTGGGCAGGCAGTCAGGGTGAGGATCTACGGTTGGGGGTTCAAATGGGCATCGGGAGCTTTGATGGGCGGGTGGTTGGGGTGAAGATCTGCAGTCTGAGCGACAGGAGCTCTGATGTGTGAGCAGCCGGGGCGAGGATCTGTAGTTGAGGCATCAGGAGCTTGGATGAGTGGGTGGTCAGGGTGTTGGGAGCTCCAGTGGGCAGGCAGTCGGAGCAAGGATCTGCAGTTGGGACATCAGGAGCTTGGATGGGCAGGAGGCTGTGGCATTGGAAGTTGGGATGGGTAGAAGGCTGGGGCCAAAACTAGAGTCAATGATTTTTAAACCGGTCATACTGAAAACACGCAATTTTTGGGCCAAAAGTTTGACAATTACACGACTTTCAGATCTTACAAGTTATCTCTTGGAGTGACAATGAAGGGGTATGAAGTTATCCATGACTAAATTGTCCCATATTCCAAATGTTTGTTTCTTATCTTAGGAGTAGTAAAAAGCTCACAGTAACAGAGATTGCAAGTATTTCTCGGGTGCCACTAGGAGAGCCATAAGTGCCTGATCAAAACTATGTTTTCAGAATGCTGGTGCCAGAGTCAGGGAAAAAGGAGGTGGGCAGAACGACTGATTCAGATCAAGGGCAGAGAACTGGATAGAATCAGAAGATTTTGACCAGGTGGCAGAGTCACATCCTGCAGGACTAGCTGCTCGGTAGCAGTGCGCCCTGTGTCAACTAAGTATGCAAACAAATAACGTGATACTTTTCACAAGGTTGTGCTCTTGAAATTGGTTCCAAGGTTCAGAAGGCACTGAGTATTTCACAAATGAAAACGGAATTAAGCACATGTTATGGGATATATTGTGGGGCATTTAGTGTAGCTCACTTCACAAACAGATACTTACACTTCACATCTCATTTAAAATGCAAGAGCTTTGCTGAAGCCAGACTTTCAGGCTCCATGACTTTGCAGAGACATCGGAACTGCTTTGGAAAGAACTTCAAAGCAGGTGCAAATGGAAGAGTCGGGGCTCAAGTGCTGATCAAGATCTTTCAAAGATTGGGTTTTGAGCCTTGGGAGGGGTTCTGATTTTTGCAGAGGGGGGGATGTGTGAGAGAGAGAGAGAGAGAGAGAGAGAGAGAGAGAGAGAAGCTGACAGCTTGTTGAAAACCCCATTTTGAAGATGGGTTGTGAGTTCTGAGTTCAGCCTGTTCAAAACCCTTACAAGAGGAAATGTCTGGTTAGAGTGCTTCTCTGAAGTAAGAGAAACAAGAGGAACTCTGTGGTGACCTGGAAGAAGAGGTTATCATTTGGAAAACCCATGATGGGGCAAGTTTCTCTGGCAAGACACTGAAGTGGCTAATCGGAGGAAATCATTTTGTTTCTAACGAGCAACAAATCTCTCTCTGAAACCAACAAGAAACTTCCTGAGCAGTAACCATTTAACTTTAAACACCAGAGCCTGGTGGAGATTCATAAATGTTAAATTCTGTGCACAGTATGAGAATTACCTGATACCAGTGAACTTGGAGAAGTGAGAAATGAGATTGGACTATCCTGAACATGTACATGTTACATATATGTGTGCTTAGAATTAGAAGGGGGTTAAGTTAGGATAAGTTAAGTTAATAGTAATAAGTTAAAGTTTGATCATGTTTTTATGTTTAAAGAAAATTAAAGCAACTTTTGTTTAAGTTACCATTTGTCTTGGTGAATTTTTATTGCTGCTGGGTTTTAGGGTCCTCTGGCCTTGTAACACACAGAAAATGCTGGAAAGTTTATCAGGTCTGGCATCATCTGTGGAAAGAGAAGCCTGGCTGCTATTTCAAGTTGAACTTCCTTCATTAGAACTGGGAAAGGGAAATAGTAAGAAGTTCATTTTTAAATGGGAGAGGTTTAATTAGGATAAACAGAATATTTCTGATCGGGCATCCAGGATTGGTGTGGAGATGGGCTTTTTGGAGCAAAAAGGTTTAGAAATAGCACATCTCAATGGCAATCCTAACCTCGATGATCAGAGGTCATCCTATTGTCCTCCCCACCATTCATCCCATCTCCCCAGCAAATTAAGACTAACTAATTTTTGCACCTTCTGGTAAAGAGACCTGAACCTGAAACATTTCCTGTTTTCCTCTCTCCAGTGGTGCTATCTGCCCCCTTCTGAATTTTTCATCGTCTTATACTTTTAGATTCAGATTTCCAGCATCTGCAGTATTTTTTAAATATTCAGTTTGGAATATGTTGCCCTCCACAATACATGGACCAGAGTTTTCTCGAGAGAATCAAGGATTTAAGCTGGTAACTAAAATAAAAGTCAATGAATCCTGATCACAAGATTTGGAACACCAAAGGCAATTATTTTTCATAATGCTCATTGGTTCGCTAATATGAGATCCCACCTGAGCACGTGCTGCCAATTTGTCTGTTCGCCTTGCAATAGGGGGGCCATTTTGAACAATGTCGAACAAAGTCAGTAAATCGTGTTAAAGATGATCTGACCAATGTATGTAGTCTGGGCACAAACCCCAAGAAGGCTCTCCCCCGAAGGAGGTGAGAAAAAAGCGATCCAGGGCAGCCGATGGGAGGTTCCCAGGCCCTGAGGTGGGGGAATGAGTGCAGCAAAAAGGCCTTGAGCTCACAGAGTTCCTAAAGCGTGATCGAAGCACAGAAGAACCAGCGGGCATGCCGGGAGCAGACAACCCACTGAGAGGCAGCAATACTGACCTACCTCCAATCGGAGTTGGGTCAGGGCAAGCTGACCTACCTCTGTTGGGGTGGGAACAGGTGACAGTGGCCTAACCTCGTGGAGGCTGGGGCCCAAGTCTGGGTGCACTGACCTAACTTCACTGAAATTGGGGTATGACGTGTCTGGGTGTGATATAGAAATGCCACCACAGGAGGTGAGCTCAATGAGGGCACGTCTCCTCAGTTCTACTGGCAGTGAATAGGAGGTGCCTTAACTTAGTAAGACAAGGCCTGGCCGTCCAACCTGATCATTGGGCGTAGTTAATCCGCCCACCTGACGGGCGAGGATGACCTCCAGCCGCACAAAAGACAATGTAAGTGCCTCTGATCCATGGCACCCACTCGGTCAGGGACCATCACAATAGCCTGGTGGAGTGCAGAGCCTACAACCAATGAGGAGATCTTGCTAAGACTGGACAAGTTGGGAAGGCATGGTATCAGCAATCGTGAATAAACCACAAGCACCTTCTGAGCAGGGGGAGGAATCTTATTTCCAATATGAATGGGATGAGGTAGAGCCCAAAGGGCCAGACGTGGAAATCGACTCCCCTAACCCCCAATACACTTCTCCCATTGGTTGGGATGAGAGAAAAGTTCCATCAGTCACAGCAAAATTTGCAGTACCAAGGGGTATTGGGCAACCACTCGATGAAGAAATTGCAGGGTCAATATCTTATCTGGTATCTAATGTCCTTGAAGAGACGGTGATAGAGGACTCAATTAAAAATAATACCCCTGCCCAGCCAATTGCCCTCTGCTGGGTGCACCAAAACTTAACCCCGCAATTTGGGACAATTTGAACGTCCCCACGAGAGCCAAGGACGTGAAGCTGCAAGGATCATTGCGCTCTCTGGTTAAATGTATCACTGTGTTTGCCCAGACAATGTCATCAGATATAACAAAGACACAACAAGATGTGGTGGGGTTGTTCTCCCATGCCAATTACAAACTGAATGCCTTCCGGAAGGAGCTGATAAAGCCTGATCTAAATGTTCGGTATGCTCATTTATGTAAAACCATTAATCCTGTCATTAAATTTCTCTTTGGTAATGATCTGAGTAAACAGGTGAAGGACCAGCAGAAGGTAGCAGCTGGAGTGGTTAGAGGCTTAAGAGTACAGGCAAGAGCAACTGTTATGTTTCGTCCCTATCGCAGGTACACAGGGGACTTTAAGAGAGGATATCCCTCTCAGGCGGCACCACCACACAGGCATTTTTTTAGGGCCACGCCCTCTGCAGAGACAGGGGCAGCAGAATTTTCCCGCCCAAAGCTCTTCGCAGAGGTCGAGCCAAATTGAACAGCCACACCGGCCAAGCCCACTGAAAAAATGAGCACCACATGTACACAGCTGAGTGGATTTTCTAATTATGATAATAAACATAGAAACATAGAAGATAGGAGCAGGAGTAGGTCATTCGACCCTTCGAGCCTGCTCCGCCATTCAACGAGATCATGGCTGATCTTAAAGTTCAGTACCCCGTCCCCGTCTTCTCTCCGTAACCTTTAATACCCTTATACTGAAGAAATAGATCTAATTCCCTCTTAAATATATTTAATGAACCTGCCTCTACTGCCCTCTGTGGCAATGAATTCCACAGATTCACCACCCTCTGGGTAAAGAAATTCCTCCTCATCTCGGTCCTAAATGGTTTGCCTATTATCCTCAAACCATGGCCCCGGGTTCTGGATTTTCCCATCATTGGAAACATCCCATCTGCATCCATTCTGTCCAGTCCTGCCAGAATTTTATATGTCTCTATGAGATCCCCTCTCAATCTTCTAAACTCCAGCGAGTACAATCCCAATTTGCGCAATCTTTCCTCATAAGTCATTCCTGCCATTCCAGGTATCAGCCTGGTGAATCACCTCTGCATCCCTCCATTGCAAGAACATCCTTCCTTAGATAAGGTGACCAAAACTGCACACAATACTCCAGGTGGGGTCTCACCAAGGCCCTGTACAGCTGCAGTAAGGTATCCTTGTTCCTATACTCAAACCCTCTTGATATGAAGGTCAACATACCATTTGCCTTTTCAACCGCCTGCTGTACCTGCATGCTCGCCTTCAGAGACTGATGTACAAGTACCCCTAGGTCTCTCTGCACTTCCCCATCTCTTAATCTATTGCCATTCAAATAGTAATCTGACCTCCGGTTTGTATTACCAAAGTGGATAACCTCACATTTATCCACATTGTAGTGCATTTGCCATGTATCTGCCCAGTCCCTCAATTTATCCAAATCACACTAGAGCTTCCTGACCCCCTCTTCCGTGCACACAACCCCTCCTAGCTTAGTGTCATCTGCAAATTTGGAGATATTACATCCAATCGTCTCATCCAGATCATTAATGTAAATTGTGAACAGCTGGGGTCCCAGTTCAGATCCCTGTGGTACCCCACTGGTCACCGCCTGCCACTCAGAAAACGAGCCATTTAACCCAACTCTCTGTCTTCTACCTGCCAGCCAGTTCTCAATCCACATCAATACTTTGCCCCCAATCCCATGAGCCTTGATTTTGGAAGCCAGTCGTTTATGCGGGACTTTATCGAAGGCCTTTTGGAAGTCCAGGTACACCACATCCACTGGCTCTCCCCCATCTATTTTACCTGTCACCATTGTGGGCGGTTGATTATCAGTGTTCTTTAGCCAATGGTGTAATCTTACTACTGATGCTAATGTACAGCACAGTGTGTGGGTATCAAATTGAGTTTGACCCACAGATATTCCCTCCGGTTAGGAGTAAGGGCTTATACGATTATATATGCAGCCCCCAGCTCTTGGAAGCCACACATAAAGAGATTATGGCTTTAGAATGTAAAAACATAACAGAATACTGCTGCCAGGAAGAGAATGAGTTTGTCTCAAACATATTCAAGCGGGGAAATGAGAGTGATCTTAGATTTATCTGACCTTAATAAGTATGTCTTATAGCAACATTTTAAAATGGACACGATTCATTCCATTATGCCACTATTATGTAAGGGCTATTTTATGGCATCCGTTGATTTGCAAGATGCTTATTATTCAGCATCTATTCACCTGCTCTCTAGAAAGTACCTGAAATCTATTTGGAAGGGTCAATTATGGCAATATAAGACACTACCTAATGGACTTAATTTGGCACCCAGAATATTTACCAAATTTCTGAAACAGGTTTTCTCCTGCCTCAGAAAGGAGGGGTACATGGTGGTGGATTACTTGGATGACACCATCATGATCAGCAGGTCCATGGGTGAAACACAGAGGGCAGTGAACGCCACTACAACACTGCTGCAGGAACTGGGATTTATTATACATCCAGAAAAATCAGTCCTCAGCCCAACCAGAGAAATTAAATTCCTCACGTTCCTCTTAAATACAGAATCTATGAGAATAACTCTGCCAGAAGATTTTAAAAAAAGGTGGAAATTCTTCAGGCTTGTAGTGTTTTGATTGCAGAATCATGTCCCTCTATATGTAAAGTAGCAAAAGTAATTGGGAAATTGGTGGATACTTTCCCAGCCGTTTAGTGCCGTCCGCTAAAATATAGATTCCTGGAAAGAGATAAAGTACAAGACTTAAAGGCCACCAGGGGTTATTTTGATAGACCTACGAGCTTATTGCAAGGGGCTACAGCTGAACTTGCGTGGTAGATGACAAATGTATCGGAGGCTTATGTCATGATAGAGATTAGAAAGTTTTATATGGAAATCTGATCAGATGCTCATGGTGAAGGATGGAGTGCCACACACTTAACTACTTCTGCCAGTGGCAGACGGACTATTCAAGAGATTAGACTGGCATCAACTTCCTAGAAATATTGGCAGCTCAGTTAGCACTGAAGTCTTTTTCCAATGACGAGGCTAGACAACACCTCAGCAGTTGCATACCTGAATAAAATGGAAGGTTTGAAGTCCCTATCATGTAAATGGCTCACAATACAGACATGGAGTTAAAAGGAATATCTGGATTACAGCTGCGCATTTGCCAGGGCATCTGAACTATCAGGTGGATTTGATGTCTACAAAGTTCAACGATAGAGCAGAATAGATGTTGGGTGGAAAGAGTTTTAATCTGATAGTACAGAATTTTAGGGTTGCCAGAGATTGATGTGTTTGCATCTCATTTAAATGTCCAAGTATCCTGGTTGATGGACCCCCAGGCAGAAGCCATAGATGCCTTTACGATTGATTGGGCAGAATTGAATTTCTGTGCTTCCCACATCCCCCCACCCCCCGCCCCTTCTCTCATTAGTAGCTAAATACAAGTTCAGGAGGATGGGGCCACTGGACTCCTGGTGGTGCCAAATTGGCCTTCCCACTCCTTGTTTCCTTTGCTGAATTCGATGCTGCTAGAACGGCCTTTACTGTTGAGAAGGAACAAGGAACAGCCAGTTCAACAAGTATCGCTCCTTCCCCATCCTCTCACTCATCTCGATCTCTTATGTTCCAGGATTGGCGTGAAAAGTTTGGCGTAAAACCATTGCAGCCGAAAGCAGTGGATATTATTTGTGCTTCATGGAGAAAGTCAACTCAAAAGCAATGAGCCACTTATGTTAATAAATGGCAACTGTTTTGTTTTATTGACAGTTTAAATGTTAATTACATTTCAATTGCAGATGTTTTGCATTTCCTCACTGATTTGTTTTATGTTCAGGTAGCCAGTTATAGTCCTATCGATACGGCCAAGAGTGCTTTGGCGGCCTTCCTGACTCTACGAGACACTAAACACTCTGTCGGGAATCATCCCCTGATGAGATTACTATTTCACTTGCATCCACCTTCGCCATGTTATCACGCTGTCTGGGATGTTAAAGTTGTGTTGGATTTGTTGTGACATTTGTCGCCAGTGTACACTTTGGACTTACATGACTGATCTCAGAAATTGCTCATGCTTGTGGCCTTGACTTTGGCCCAAAGAAAATAACTTGTCTAGACTTGGACTATATCATTTGGGAAAATGATTTTGCTGAATTTCATGTTCATGACTTGTTGAAACATAATAAGCCTGATAGTGTGGGAACAAGGTTTAAATTGTACACTTATCAAGAGGGTGAAAGATTATGTGTGGTGAGGTATCTGAGACAATATATTAAATGTACTCATGATATCAGAGGGGAAGAGAGATTCTTGTTTGTATGTTACAGGAAACCGCATCAGCGGGCATCCTCTCAGACCTTGGCCTGATGGCTAAAGAGGACCATGAGGTTGGCCGGAGTGGATACCTCTCGGTTTGGGGCTCACTCAACCAGAGCGGCAGCT
This sequence comes from Narcine bancroftii, assembly GCF_036971445.1. Lineage (NCBI taxonomy): Eukaryota > Metazoa > Chordata > Chondrichthyes > Torpediniformes > Narcinidae > Narcine > Narcine bancroftii. Next base: position 317,071,934 of record NC_091469.1, on the reverse strand, counting down.
ACATCGACTGCTAGTAGAGCGGAAGCCCCCATTTGGGATATCATCCATCAGGTGGGATGGTCAAATGAAAGAACTTTTAACTCTGAGGATGGAGGGGGAAAATTTCACTGCAACAATTTTGTAGGCTGCTGATTAGATTGTGCCTCCTACTGGAGGTCCATTGATCTACCCTATGGTCTTTCGGACCATGCAAAAAAAGAGATCACCGAGCTTTGAAATCTCATATTAGCGAACCAACGAGCATCACGAAAAATAATGGAGCATTAAACGAGAACTTACCAATTTGAAGTTTGCTGATTATTACTTGAGTCATGGAAAAAGTGAGATAATATGCCCTCCCGTAATTACTTTAAACATTGTTAAGGTAGTGTTGCATGTTTGCCTCACAATAAAATGTTCTTTTGGCAGAATTATACCAGTGGTCATTTTTTTCAAGATTCAACAATTGGCTGCACATGCACAGTTGGGATCTTGTATTATCTCACCACTCACATGACTCAAATAATAACCATCAAACTTCAAACCGGTAAGTTCCTGTTTAATCCTCCATTAATTTAAGTACTTTGCCTTATGGAGAAAAGCCCTAATTCTTTGCTCACTTTATAAAAGGAACCCGAGCCAAAGATAAAGGGGCAGGGGTCTTATTCCATTTGAATAACAAACCTAACTCATTCAGTGCACAGATACGTGGCTCAGGTCTAGCCTGGAGAGTAGTGGTGTGTGTGGTCTCCCAGGGTAAACACTTACAAACATGTAAGGTCCTAGACCCGGGTTGTAGAGTGCGCGGCTGTTGCACACCCTCCTAAATCAGGATGCTGTGAGGCCATGGATCCTCTTATGTACAGTGATACTGCTCCCGGGGGGTGGTGGGGTTTAAACTGGATTGGCACGGGGATGGGAACCAGAGTGTTAGAGCAGAGAATGAGGCGGAGGAGGATAAAGGTCATGTGAGGACTGCATATTCAGACAGAAATCAAAGGTTGAAATTGAACAGGCTTGTGTGCTGGACAATATGGAAATTAAGGAAGAGGAAGTTTTGGATCTTCTTAAAAACATCAAGATTGATGTTCCCGGAGCCCGACGTGATATACTCCAGGCTGCTGTGGGAAGGGAGGGAAGAGATTGATGGGGCTGTAGCTACAATCTTTAAATCCTATTTGGCTGCAGGGGAGGTGCCAGAGGATTGGAGAATGGTGAATGGAGTCCCCTTGTTTAAAAAAGGTAATGGAGAGAATCCCGGGAATTATAGACCGGTGAGTCTTGCATCAGTGGTGTGTAAACTATTGGAGAGGATTCTTAAGGATAGGATCTAAGAGCATTTAGAGAAGAACAGACTAGTCAAGGATAGTCAACTTGGCTTTGTGAAGGGAAGGTCGTGCCTCACGAGTCTAACTGAGTTTTTAAGGAGGTAAACAAAAGAAATTGTGGTAGATGTGGTCTACGTGGATTTTAGCAAGTCTCTTTAAAAATCATGAGGCTCAATGGAACCTTGGCTGTGTGGATTAAAAAATTGGCTTGTAGGAAGAAAGCAGAGTAGTCGTGGAAGGAAAGTATTCTGCCTGGAGATCGGTGACTAGTGGAGTACCGCAAGGATCTGTTCTGTTCTGGGACCCCCCCCCCCAATCAACCCCCCCCCCACCGCTCTTTGTGATTTTTATAAATGACCTGGATGAAGAGGCAGAAGAATGGGTCATTAAGTTTGCAGGTGACTTGAAGGTTAGACGATTGTAGATGGAGTTGAAGGTTGTCAAAGGTTACAAGAGGATATAGACAGGATGCAGAGTTGGGCAGAAAAGTGGCAGATGGATTTCAATCCGGATAAGTGTGAGGCAATGTATTTTGGAAGGATTAACCAGAAGGCTGAGTACAGGGTTAATGGTCGGTTACTTAAGAGTGTGGATGAACAGAGCGACCTTGGGGTTCAAATCCATACATCCCTCAAGGTCGCCGCACAGGTTGATAGGATAGTGAAGAAGGCCGATGGGATGAATCAAAGGATTCATTTACAGGGGGATTGAGTTCAGGAATAGAGAGGTCATGTTGCAACTCCACAAATCTCTGGTAAGACCACATTTAGACTATTGTGTTCAGTTCTGGACACCTCATTATAGGAAGGATGTGGAAGCTTTGGAAAGGGTACAGAGGAGATTTACCAGGATGTTGCCTGCGTTGGGAAATAAGTCTTGTCAGACAAGGTTCGCAGAGCTGGGACTTTTCTCTTTGGAGCATAGCAGGAAGAGAGGAGACGTAATAGAGGTCTACAAAATTATGAGAGGCATAGACAGGGTGGGCAGCCGGCATCTGTTTCCCAGGGCAAGATAAGCAGACACAAGTACAAAGTTGAGGGAGGGAAGTTTAGGGGAGACATCAGGGGTAAGTTTATTTTTATGCAGAGAATTGTGGTTGCCTGAAATGCCTTGCTGGGGATGGTGGTGGAGGATGAAACACAAGAGACTCTTAGTCACATGGATGAAAGTAAAATAGAGGGTTACGGCATATTTAGCACATTTTTTTAGGAAGGAATGTATGGGTTGGCACAGCATCGAGGGCTGAAGGGCCAGTACAGTGTTGTATTGTTCTATGTTCTATGTTTATACGTGATAGAAATGTTCTCGGGTGTATTTATTTTAATGCAAGGAGTATAATCAGAAAGCCAGTCGATCTTAGGGTATGGATTGGCACATGGGATTATGACATTATTGTTATTAGTGAGACTTGGTTGCAGGAGGGGTAGGACTAGCATCTCAATGTTCTGGGGGATTCCATTGTTTCAGATGTGATAGAAGGGGAGTAATGAAAGGGGGAAAAGTGGCATTGCTAGTTAGGGAAAATATCACGGCTGTGCATAGCCAGGACAGCCCAACAGAGGGCTCGTTGACAGAGGCCATATGGGTGGAGTTGAGAACTGGGAAAGGGGTGACCTCATTGAGAGGGTTGTATTATAGACCACCCAATAATCAGCGAGAATTGGAGGAGCAAATCTGTAGAGAGATAGTAGATCGATGTAAGAAACAAATATGTGATAGTGGGAGATTTTAAACTTTCCACATATTGACTGGGATTCCTGTACTGTAAAAGGCTGGACAGCTTGGAGTTTGTCGAATGTATTCAGGAAAGTTTTCTAAACCAATATATAGAGGTACCATCGAGAGAGGATGCAATACTGGATCTCCTGTTAGGGAACTAGATAGGACAGATGACAGAAGTATGTGTAGGCGAACATTTTGCATTCAGTGACCATAATGTCATTAGTTTTAAGTTAATTATGGATAAGGACAGGTCTGGTCTCAGAGTTAAGATTAGAAATTTGATAAAGGCTAATTCTGTGGAAATGAGATAGGAACCAGGAAGCGTGGATTGGGATAAGTTGTTTTCTGGCAAGATGTGTTCAGTAAATGGAAGGCCTTCAAAGGCAAAATCTTGAGAGTACAGAGTTTGCACGTTCCTGTCAGCATTAAAGGAAAAGTTACCAGGCACAAGGGACCCTGGTTTGCAAGGATATTGGCAATCTGGTGAAGAGGAAGAGAGAGGTGTATCGCAGATATAAGCAACAAGGAGGAAATTAGGTATTTGCAGAGTATAGAAAATGTAAGAAAATACTTAAGAAGGATATCAGGAAGGCAAAAAGAGACAAGGTTGCTTTAGCAGACAATTTGAAGGTAAATCCGAAGAGTTTCTACAAGTATGTTAAGAGTAAAAGGATAGTAAGGGACAAAATTGGTCCCCTAGAGGATCAGAGTGGCCATCTATGTGTGGAGCCTGACAAGATTGTGGAGACCTTCAAGCAGATTTTTTTGCATCAGTATTTACTCAAGAAACTGGCATAGTGTATAAAGAAGGATTGGAAACAAGCAGCAGTGGCATGGAACATATAGAGGTTAAAGAGGTGCTTACTGCCTTACAGCGAATAAAGGTAGATAAATCTCCCAGGCCTGACATGACATTCCCTCGGACCTTGAGGGAGACAAATGTAGAAATTGCAGGAGCCTTGGCAGAAATATTTAAAATGTCCTTAGCCACAGGTGAGGTGCTGGAAGATTGGAGGGTAGCTCATGTTGTTGTTGTTTAAAAAAGGCTCCAAAATTAAACCAGGAAATTACAGGCGAGTGAGCCTGATGTCAGTAGTAGGTAAAATATTGGAAGGTGTTTTGAGAGATCAGATATATAAGTATTTGGATAGCCAAGAGCTGATTAAAGATAGTCAACATTACCTTCTGCATAGTAGGTCATGTTTAACGAATCTACCAAGAAAGTTGATGGAGGAAAGGCTGTGGATGTTGTCTACATGTACATTAGTAAGGCCTTTGTCAGGATCCCACATGGGAGGTTAGTTCCGAAGGCTCCAAGGACTTTTCCATAGAGAGGTTGTAAACTGGATTTGACAATGGTTGGATGGGAGAAGCCAAAGAGTAGTGGTGGATGATGGCTTCTCAGACTGGAGGCCTCAGGGAATTGGTGCTGGGACCATTGTTGTTTGTCATCTATATCAATGATCTGGATGATTATGTGGGGAAATGAATCAGCAAGTTTGCTGATGACACTAAGATTGTAGGCATTGTGGACAGTGCGGAAAGTTTTCAAAGCTTGCAGAGGGATCTGGACCAACTGGAAAAATGGGCCAGAAAATGGCAGATGGAATTTAATGCAGACAAGTGTGAGGTGCTGCATTTTGGAAGGACAAACCAAGGTAGGACATACACAATAAATGGTAGGGCACTGAGGAGTGCAGAGGAACAAAGGGATCTGGGAATTCAGATACATTGTTCCTTGAAAGTGGTGTCAGAGGTAGATAGGGTTGTAAATAAAGTTTTTGTCATCTTGGCCTTCATAAGTCAAAGTATTGAGTGCAGGAGTTGGGATGGTATAGTGAGATTTTATGATATTAGTGAGGTCAAATTTGGAGTATTGTGTGCATTCAGGTAGCCATATTACAGGAAGGATATCAGTAAGATTGAAAGAGTGCAGAGAAGATTTACTAGGATGTTGCCAGGTCTTCAGAAGTTGAGTTACAGGGAAAGATTAAACAGGTTAGGACTTTATTCCTTGGAATGAAGAAGAATGAGGGGAGATTTGATAGCGGTTTACAGAATTATGAGGGGTACAGACAGAGTAAATGTGAGTAGGCTCTTTCCATTTAAATTAGGAGAGATAAATAAAAGAGGACATGGCTTTAGGGTGAAAGGGGAACATTAGGGGAAAGTTCACTCAGAGAGTGGAACGAACTGCCATCTGATGTGCTAAATGCAGGCTCACTCACATTGAAATCTCCTGGTATCAGACACCTATGGGGGATTGATAGATACCGAATAAGTGAATTTTCCGGTTGGTTGGGATTGCCTATTGCGCGATTAGTGAAATAACAGAGAGGCGTGCCAATTTCACACTTGCATATTGTTTCAGAGTTCTTTGTGTATTGGCCTATGTGTTGTGCGGTTTTGTGTTGAAAAGTGACAGTTTGCCAAATCGTTCAAATTATGTTACAAGATCAAACCAGCAACCACAAAGAGGGCATATCACACAGGGGTAAAGATGAACAATTATTTCATTAACAAAAATTCACCTTCAAACTTTAATTCAAAAATCCCCCCTTTATAACAATGCCCACTGGTTACTAAGCAAATTTCTACAACAGTGTAAAACTAATAAATTCCCCAGCCTAAATATAACATATGTAATTAAAGTCTAAGTTATATTTCCAACCAGCCCACAGAAAAACTTAGACACAAAACACACACAAAACACACAAGACTCACAAAACTTCGATCTCAACCAAAGCAAAGATCATAAACAAAATTCAGTTTGTTTGGTAAACTGAAGCCAAAAGATCTTAGAGAGAGAGGGAGCACAAAATTCAGTGTCTTCTTGTGTTGCTTGCAGAGAGTGGAACAATGGCTTGGTTCCGACCCTTCTGGCTGCCTTCGGAATGTTCATCCCTTTTTGAAATCCCAACATTCTAAACTGTCTTTCAGACAAGGACTCATGTTTTGGGCCTTCTTCCACTCCACAGCACCCCCAGTGGTGATTTATCATCCAAGTCCAGAAATTTTTAGATCATTTTCTGCACATGCTCAATCTGTCTCCCACTCTCTCAGCAGTCCACCTTCACCTTGGCTCTTAAAGGCAAACTGTCAGTTTTCAACACAAAACCACACAACACATAGGCCAGTACACAACACAAAACTCTGTAACAATATTTTTTACCCACTTATTTTCTGCAATATTTTAGCTGGTTGCTTAAATCCTGGATATCAGGGGTTTTAGTGTATTTGGAAACAGATTTATTTGGAGTTATTTTGGCACCTTATTTCACTCCGTAAAGCTAATATCCCTATTCCTCTCCAAAACTTGGCCTCAAATTAACAAGAATATACTCACCTGTCATTCTTAAGGTTCTGCATGACTCCTGAAGTTCCTCTATTTGCTTCAACATCATAGATTTAAATTGTTTGTCATGAGATTCCATTGCGCAATCTCTGAAAAAGATTAAGATAGCTTTTCAACAACTTAAAAGTTATGTTTACCCAATGCTTTCAGCAAAGAAAGATGTCCTAAGGGACTTCACAGAAGTTTTACTTGTTTACATACACAGTAAAACCCTCCAGTATCCAGCAGCTATGGGGATTGATAGATGGCAGATAAGTGAATTTGCTGCATGTTGGGTGATCAATGAACTAACTGCTAGGGGCACAAATGTTATACTTCCATTTTTTTTTTAACCTATTTTATTTCCACAATATTTTTTCCGGTTGATTCAGGATGCCAGTTGCTTGAATTCTATGAGGTGACTGAGGAGGTTCGGTATGTCACCGAAGACTCTTGAAAACTTCTACAAGTGGACCACGGAGAGCATTTTGGCTGGTTGCATCACTGCCTGGTATGGAGGTGCCAACTCTCAGGACAAGAATAAATTCCAGAGAGTTGTTAACTCGGCCTGCGACATCACAGGCACCAGCCTCCACTCCATCGAGGACATCTACAAGGCCGTGTCTTAAAAAGACAGCCTCTATCCTCAAAGATCCCCACCACACAGGCCATCCCCTCTTCACTCTGCTACCATCAGGAGAAAGGTACAGGAGCCTGAAGAGAAGTACTCAGTGGCACAAGGACAGCTTCTTCCCCACTGCCATCAGATTCCTGAATGATCAATGAACCAAGGACACGGCCTGACTTTTCGTTCACTATTATTGTTCCTTTTTTTTAATGGTAATGTTGCAAGATGGTTATAATGTGAACATTTGCACTGATTTGCTGCTGCAAAAATATTGAATTTCATAACTTGTTCTTGACAATAAATCCTGATTCTTCTTTTAGCTCAAATACAAGGTCGCGTGGAGACCTCAACTCCCGCAAATACCGCTGACCAGTGGCATAGCTAGGAGGGCGCTCCCCCGGGCACATTCTGCCAAAGTACTGCCTTTATGCACTGTGTGCTCATCACTGTGCTGGTGGGCCACCAGCGCACCATAGGAGCCGGGGTGAGAATGAAGATCTGCACATTCACCCCCATCCACTTACTTGAAATGTACTGCAAGGCACGATTGTTGCCCCCTCACTCAGTAAGTAAAATAAAAAATGATAACAATGTTAAATGTTGCAGTGAGACGAGGACATATTGCTTTATTTCCCCCCCCCTCCCCCCAAATGAACTCCTTGCTTTATTCAAGGACTTTTGCCTGCATGGTGCGCAGACCAGCTGAAACCCTAGAAGGAGCTTCCAGCTTAGTGGAAGCCTTGGTGCCAGTTAGCAGGAGGTGAAGCCTGGCAGGTCCTGGAGATCAACAGCTCCTATCAGAACAGACGTCAGTCTCAGTACAACACGGATCCTTTGAATTTATACAGTCAGATACAGAATCAGGCTTCTCTCAGTTTTGAAGGCATTTGTCTTTTTGTCTTTTCTCCGCTTCCCACTGAGTTAAGATTATCATTCATTTCACGAAAATGTTGTGTGCACTGTCAGCCTATGAAGACACCTGTGGTATCTGGTGTCCCACCATTAATTCACAACACATTTGCATTCAAATATGGAACAAATCTCCATTTTTCTCTTGTGGGAGTTTGTCGACTTGCATTCCGACAGAGAGTCCCCCACCCCACTAAAACGTCAGTGTGGCCCACCATTCAACCACTGACTTACCATCTGGTATGTTTCATGGCGCCTTCTCGATGTGCTCACTCCCCTTAACCTTAGTACTTGGCTACGCCCCGCAACTGACCAGCTGGACATTTCTAAAATTCTGTTCCAGCTTTTCAGCATTGCCTGGATTTTTCCTTTTGTTTCTGATTACAGAAATAGATGGGAGTTCTGTAAGGAGATGCTACCGTCTCCTCATGTCTGGGTGGGTTTCTTCCCCCCCCCCCCCCAATTGGGCTCTGGTTTTCCTCCCACCATTCAAAATGTACTGAGGGGGCGTAGGCTAATTGGGTATGATTGGGCAGCATGGGCTTGTGCTGCAATGGCCTGTTACCATGTCTAAATTCAAAAATTTTAAATTAAAAACAAAATTGTGATGAAACTCTCCATCTTGCAATTTCATTCCCTGGGAACCCTTGAAAGAACAAGTCAAAGAATCAGGAATTCAAAATATTCACCTTGGTCTTATCAACATAGCAGAAAGAGAGAAGTTTATTAATTTAAATTGAGATGTGATAGAATGGGGGGGAATGAAAGGGGGAGGAGTGGCATTGCTCGTCAAGGAAAATATCACAGCTGTGCTCAGGCAGGACAGACCAGAGGGCTGGTCCACTGAGGCGATATGGGTGGAGCTGATGAATGGGGTTGTATTATAGACCGCCCAATAGTCAGCAAGAATTGAAGGAGAAAATCTGTAGAGGGAACACAAGGTTGTGATAGGAGGAGATTTTAACTTGTCACATATTGACTGGGACTCCCATACTGCATAAGAGGTGGATGGCTTGGAGTTTGTCAGATGTGTTCAGAAAAATTTTCTAAATCAATATATAAAGGTATCAATTAGAGAGAGTGCAACACTGGATCTTATATTGGGGAACGAGATAAAACGGGTGACAGAAGGGGAGCATTTTGGGTCCAGTGATCATATTGTCATTAGTTTCAAGTTAATTAAGGAGAAGGATAGATCGGGACCTCAGGTTGAGATTCTAAATTGGAGAAAGGCCAATTTTGAGGAAATGAGAAAGGATCTAGTATTGGGACAAGTTTCTTTTTCGGGAAAGGGTGTGTGAGGTAAGTGGAGGACCTTGAAAGGGGAAATTTTGAGAGTACAGATTTTGTATGTTCCTGTCAAAATTAAAGGCAAAGTTAGCAGGCATAGAGAGCCTTTGGTTTTTGAGGGATATTGGGGATCTGGTTCAGAAGAGAGAGGTGTATAACAGGTATATAGGAAACATGGAGCAAAAGCAAGAAACAGCTCAAAAAAGATATCAGGAAGCTAGAAGAAGACACGAGGTTGCTTTGAAAGATAATGTGAAGAAAAATCCTAAGAGTTTCTACATGTATATTAAGAGCAAAAGGACAAACATTTGTCTCCTTGAAGATCAGAGTTGGATTTGTATAGAGCCAAAAAAGATGGGGGAGATCTTAAATGTTTTCTTTCATCAGTATTACCTCAGGAAATTGGCTCAGAGATGTGGGAAGTAAGAAAAACAAGCAGTGAGATCATGGAATTTATAGAGACTAAAGATCAGCAGGTGCTTGCTGTCTTAAAGCTAATAAGGATGGATAAATCCCCAGGGCCTGACAAGTATTCCCTCAGGCCTTGAGGAAAGCAAGTGCAGAAATTGCTGGGGCTCCGGCAGAAATATTTAAAATGTCCTTAACCACAGGTGTGGTGCCAGAAGATTGAAGGGGAGCTCACATTGTTCTGTTGTTTAAAAAAGGGTCCTGCAAATTATAGGCTGGTGAGCCTGATGTTAGTCGTAAGTAAATTAGTGGAAGATCATCTAAATGATCAAATATATAATTATTTGAATATCTAGGATCTGATTAAGATCTGATTAGGCTTTTTGTATGGTGAGTTGTGTTTATCCAAACTTATAGTTTTCAAGGAGGTTACCAGGAAAGCTGACGAAGGAAAGGCTGTGGATTTTGTCTACATGGACTTTAGTAAGGCCTTTGACAAGGTCCCACATGGGAGGTTGTCGGGAAGATTCATACACTAGCTATTTGTGGTCAAGTAGTGAACTGGATTCAACAATGGCTAGATGGGAGAAGCCAGAGAGTAGTGGTGGATGATTGCTTCTCAGACTGGAGGCCTGTGACTAGTGGTATGCCTCAGGGATCAGTGCTGGGACCATTGTTCTTCTGTCATCTGTATCAATGATCTGGATGATAATATGGTAAATTGGATCAGCAAGTTTGCAGATGAAACTAAAATTGGAGGTATCGTGGACAGTGAAGAAGGGTTCCAAAGCTTGCAAAGGGATCGGGACCAGCTGGAAAAATGGCAGATGGAATTTAATGCAGACAATTGTGAGGTGTTGCATTTTAGAAGGACAAACCGAGAAAGGACGTACACAGTGAATGATAGGGCACTGAGGAGTGTGGTAGAAGGATCTGGGAATACAGATACATAATTCCTTGAAAGTGGTGTCACAGATGGACAAGATTGTAAAGAGATCTTTTGGTATATTGGCCTTCATAAATCAAAGTATTGAGTAGGAGTTAAGATGTTCTGGTAAAGTTGTACAAGACATTAAGGTGGAAAGAGTGCAGAGAAGATTTACTAGGACTTCAGGAACTGAGTTACAGGGAAAGGTTAAACAGGTTAGGACTTTATTCCCTGGAGTGCAGAAGAATGAGAGGAGATTTGATAGAGATATTTAAAATTATGAGGGGTATCAACAGTGTAAATGTAGGTAGACTTTTTCCACTGAGGGCAGGTGACGCATAAACAAGAGGGTATGGGTTAAGGGTGAAAGGGAAAAAGTTTAGGGGGTATATGAGGGGGAACTTCTTCACCCAGAGAGTGATGGGAATAAGTTGCCAGCTGAAGTGGTGAATGTGGGCTCAATGTTAACATTTGAGAAGAATTTGGACAGGTCCATGGATGGGAGGGGTATGGAGGGATAGGGACTGGGTGCATTTCAGTGGGACGAGGCAAAACAAAAGTTCTAGAAGGGCTGAAGGGGCCAATTTCAGTGCTGTATTCTATGGTTCTATTTAGTAACTAACACTGTGGCAATTATCCTAACTACTCAACATCTGTTTAATTGGCCACAGTGCTTTGGAAAAAGAGCTCACTATTTGTGAACTTCATTATATATAACCTATGTGTTCCTCATTACACATGAACCTCTCATATATAGCATATATTATTTACGATGAAGCACCATACAGCAGGGTCAGATGTTACCAATATCCTGGCGGGCAGCTTTGCTGGAGCTGTTAAGGAGGGTTTAAACTAATTTGGCTGGGGAGGGGTTGGGAAAATGAATGTGAGGGCAGAGATTAGGGTAGAAGGACAAAAGCAAGATGAGTTGGTGGGAAAGACAGGCAGGGAACACAACAGCCATTTGGAGGGGTTGAAATGTGTCTATTTCAATACTAGGAGTATTAGGAATAAAGGGGATCAGTACATGGAACAACGATGTTGTGGCTGCTACTGAAACTTGGCTGGAGGAAGAGCAGGGTTGGCTGATGCAGTGACCAGAGTACAGGAGTTTTAAAAGGAATAGGATGGTATGTTAGAGAGGGGAGGAATAGCATTACTGGTCAGGGATAATATCACGGCTGTAGAAAGGGAGGATGCTGCAGCGGGAGTGACCACTGAGTCGGTGTGGGTGGAAGTCAGAAATAGGAAGGGAGCTATCACTGTGCTGGGAGTAGTCTATAGGCCCCCAAAGGACACCAAGGAGCAGATGAGTAGACAGATTTTGGGATGGTGCGGGAAATACAGGGTCATAGTTATGGGTGATTTCAACTTCCCAAATATTGACTGGCACCTCCTGACTGCAAAAGGGATAGATGGGGCTGAATTTAACAGGTGTACAAGAAGGATTCCTGACACAGTACGTGGACCGGCCAACAAAGAGAGAGGCCACATTGGATCTGGTTCTGGGGAATGTAAACCTGGTCAGGTGGCAGACCTCTCAGTGGGGGAGCATTTTGGTGAGAATGACCTTAGTTTCACCATAGCTATGGAAAAGGATAAAAATAGACAAAATGGCAAAGTGTTTAACTGAGGAAAAGCTAACTATGAAGCGATAAGGCAGGAATAGCGAGAGTAAATTGGAAACAGATGTTGAAGGGTGGAATCACAGAAGTAATGTGGAGGAAGTCTAGGGACCATTTGTGCCAGGTTCAGGATAGGTTTGTCCCACTGGGACAAGGAAAAGATGGTAGAAAAAGGGACTGTGGTTGATGAAACAGGTTAGGCAAAAGGAAGAAGGAAGCATACATTAGATATAGGAAGCAGGAAATGGAAAGGGCTCATTAGAAGTACATGTTAGCTAGGAAGGAGCTTAAGAAAAGACAGAAGAGCTTGAAGGGGGAATGAGAAGTTTTGGAATGTTGGATTAAGGAGAACACCAAGGTGTTCTATGCATATGTGAAGATCAGAAGGATGTATGAGAATGAGGGTGGGGGAGATAAAGGATAAAGGAGTTAATATGTGCCTTGAGGCAGAGGAGGTTGGGAAAGTGCTAAATATATAATGTGCATCAGTATCCACAAAAGAAAAGAACCTTGATCATAGTGAGGTCAGAATAGAACATGCTTGTGTGATGGACAATGTGGAGATTAAGGAAGAGGAAGGGTTGGATCTTATTAAACACATCAAGATTAATGTACCCGGGGCCGGACGCGATATATCCAGGCTGCTGTGGAAAGTGAGAGAAGAGTTAATTGGGGAAGTGGCTTTGATCTTTGAATCCTCTTTGGCTGCAGGGGAGGTGCCAGAGAATTGGAGAATGGCAAATGTAGTCCCCTTGTTTAATAAAAAAGGTAATAGGGAGAATCTTGGGAATTATAGACCAGTGAATCTTACATCAGTGGTGTGCAAACTATTGGAGAGGATTCTTAAGAATAGGATCTATGAGCGTTTGGAGAAGTACATTCGACTCAGGGATAGTCAGCTTGGCTTTGTGAAGGGAAGGTCATGCCTCATGAGTCTAATTGAATTTTTTGAGGAGGTAACAGAAGAAATTGATGAGGGTAGGGCAGTAGAAGTGGTCTACATGGATTTTAGCCAGGAATTTGTCAAGGTCCCCCAAGAGGGACTCATTCAGAAATTCACAAGACACTGGATCAGTGGAACCTTGGTCATGTGGATTAATAATTGGCTTGTAGGAAGAAAGCAGAGAGTAGTAGTGGAAGGAAAGTATTCTGCCTGCAGCTCAGTGACTGGTGGAGTACCACAAGGATCTGATCTGGGACCCCTGCTCTTTGTGATTTTATAAATGGCCTGGATGAAGAGACAGAAGGATGGGTCAGTAAGTTTGCAGATGACACAAAGGTTGGAGGAGTTGTGGATGGAGCTGATGGTTGTGGAAGGTTACAAGAGAATATAGACAGGATGAAGAGTTGGATGGAGAAGTGGCAAATGGAGTTCAATCTGGATAAATGAGAAGTGATGATTTTGGAAGGACAAACCAGAAGGGTGAGTACAGGGTTAATGGTCAGTTACTTAGGAGTGTAGATAAACAGAAGGACATTGGAATCCAATTCCACACATCCCTCAAGGTCGCTGCACAAATTGATAGGATAGTGAAGAAGGCCGATGGGAGGATTGATTTCAGGAGTAGAGGGATCATGTTACAGCTCTACAAATCTCTGGTGAGACCACACTTAGAGTATCATGTTCAGTTCTGGTCACCTCATTATACAAGGGATGTGGAAGTTATGGAGAGGATGCAGAGGAGATGTACCAGGATGTTGCCTGGATTGGAAAACAAGTCTTATGAGACAAGGTTAGCAGAGCTGAGACTTTTCTCTTTGGAGCATAGAAGGATGAGAGGAGTCTTGATAAAGATCTACAAGATTATGAGAGGCATAGATAGGGTAGACACTCAGCACCTACTTCCCAGGGCAGGAACAACAAACACCAGAGGACATGTGCACAAAGTTAAGGGAGGGGTTTAAGGGAGACATCAAGAGTACGTTTTTTTTTAAACACAGATTGAGTTGTGGGTGCCTGGAATGCCTTGCTGGGGATAGAGGTGGAGGCTGAAACATTGGGAGCATTTATGAGACTCTTAGACAGGCACATGGATGGAAGAAAAATAGAGGGTCATAGAGTAGGGAGGGTTTAGTACTTTTTTTAGCAAGGAATATATGGGAGAGCACAACATTGAGGACTAAAGGGCTTGTACTGTGCTGTATTGTTCATTGTACTATGTTTGAGCACCTATTTTATTCAAACTTGATCCTGATCATATTGCAGACCATTTTTCAAAAAGTCATGCATTCTCTTTTCATCCTTTTTTTTCTATATTTATTTCTTTTTCTTGTTGTACATCAATTAATTAAGAATAATACTAGATATGTTTCTAACTTTGTGAAAGTGGGAGGAGTGGATGAATAGACGAAGAATTTTATAGAGGTACCTGATAGCAAGGAAAGTAAATTTTGCTAGTATTAATATAAATGGAATACAGAATCAAATATAATAGAAAAAAATTACTTTTATTTATACATTATATATATATGCACACACATAAAAGCAAAAGTAGATATAGCCTTTTTGCAAGAAACTTATTTGATGAAAAAGGAGCATCAAACGTTGACAAGAGATTGGGTTGGATTGGTACTGGCATCTTCATTTAATTCAAAAGCTAAAGGTATGGCAATATTACATAAAAATTTACCAACTAGAATATTAAATACTACCATTGATACAGCCGGAAGGTATGTAATGGTTACATTATAGCAGGGTTGCTACTGCTACAGCCAGGCTATAGCTCACAGTTATGGCTCCTGGTCTGTAGCTCAAGACTCACGGAGAAAGATGACACACATACTGGTAGAGTGTATTTGACACCGAGTTTATTTTGGGGCAGCACTGCCTTTATAGTGAGGTCAGCCGCATCACCACTGGCTATCAATTGGTCAATTCCAGCATCTGGGCCCTGATTGGACCCCTGGGATCTGCTGGCAGTGATTAGCCAGTTTCACCATTCCCTGGTGGCCTATGGAAACAGGCATTTCAGCCCGTGCGAAGTCTTGCCAGTCACCGCATTCAATGGCCCTTTCTGGTATTGGCATGAGTCGAGGGCCACTACAACATGTCAGATCAATTCAGAATATTGGACTTTATAGAATGTTTACACACCAAATGCAGATGGCAGAAAATTTATACAAGACATTTCTGCAATTAACGGATGCAAAAGAGAAAAATATTAGTTGGAGGAGATTTCAATTTTACCTTAGATCCAAATTTAGTAAAATTATAAAAAGTAAAATTAGCCGCTTTCAGGTGGAATCGCTTGGAGAATGCGGATCTCGATCAGGCTGCAAGTGTCTGTGAAGAGACGTTCAGGTGGCAGCACTGAAGGAGGTGTTCTGCCATCTGAAAGATCTGAAGTGGGGAGAGGGCCACAGAGCAAATGCTGGCTCTAAGCAGGGGAAGCAGTCTCACAGCTCATCTCCCCGCTGCCCGACAGCCCCCTCCCCGCTGCCCGACAGCCCCCTCCCCGCTGCCCGACAGCCCCCTCCCCGCTGCCCGACAGCCCCCTCCCCGCTGCCCGACAGCCCCCTCCCCGCTGCCCGACAGCCCCCTCCCCGCTGCCCGACAGCCCCCTCCCCGCTGCCCGACAGCCCCCTCCCCGCTGCCCGACAGCCCCCTCCCCGCTGCCCGACAGCCCCCTCCCCGCTGCCCGACAGCCCCCTCCCCGCTGCCCGACAGCCCCCTCCCCGCTGCCCGACAGCCCCCTCCCCGCTGCCCGACAGCCCCCTCCCCGCTGCCCGACAGCCCCCTCCCCGCTGCCCGACAGCCCCCTCCCCGCTGCCCGACAGCCCCCTCCCCGCTGCCCGACAGCCCCCTCCCCGCTGCCCGACAGCCCCCTCCCCGCTGCCCGACAGCCCCCTCCCCGCTGCCCGACAGCCCCCTCCCCGCTGCCCGACAGCCCCCTCCCCGCTGCCCGACAGCCCCCTCCCCGCTGCCCGACAGCCCCCTCCCCGCTGCCCGACAGCCCCCTCCCCGCTGCCCGACAGCCCCCTCCCCGCTGCCCGACAGCCCCCTCCCCGCTGCCCGACAGCCCCCTCCCCGCTGCCCGACAGCCCCCTCCCCGCTGCCCGACAGCCCCCTCCCCGCTGCCCGACAGCCCCCTCCCCGCTGCCCGACAGCCCCCTCCCCGCTGCCCGACAGCCCCCTCCCCGCTGCCCGACAGCCCCCTCCCCGCTGCCCGACAGCCCCCTCCCCGCTGCCCGACAGCCCCCTCCCCGCTGCCCGACAGCCCCCTCCCCGCTGCCCGACAGCCCCCTCCCCGCTGCCCGACAGCCCCCTCCCCGCTGCCCGACAGCCCCCTCCCCGCTGCCCGACAGCCCCCTCCCCGCTGCCCGACAGCCCCCTCCCCGCTGCCCGACAGCCCCCTCCCCGCTGCCCGACAGCCCCCTCCCCGCTGCCCGACAGCCCCCTCCCCGCTGCCCGACAGCCCCCTCCCCGCTGCCCGACAGCCCCCTCCCCGCTGCCCGACAGCCCCCTCCCCGCTGCCCGACAGCCCCCTCCCCGCTGCCCGACAGCCCCCTCCCCGCTGCCCGACAGCCCCCTCCCCGCTGCCCGACAGCCCCCCGGCATGGGACTGCAGGGCTGGGGCATCCAGTGGGGGGTGTATGGGGCTGGGGTGGTAAGGGAGTGGGGTGCGGGGCTGGGGCGACCGAGGGGGTGGGAGATTGCAGGGGTGGAGCGACCGTCCCTGAGAATCCTGGCTTATCGAAAGATCTCACCTTTTTAATTTAGCAGGATTTTGTGTGTGTGAGTAATCCCCATAGTCCCTCACCGGCCGCCCCAGCCCTGTAGTCCTCTGTTGGCCGCCCTGGCCCCGTAGTTCTCTGTTGGCCACCCCAGACCCATAATCCCACACTGGGGGATTGTCGGGCAGCGGGGAGGGTAGGCGTCCGCAGCGGGGAGGGTAGGCGTCCGCAGCGGGGAGGGTAGGCGTCCGCAGCGGGGAGGGTAGGCGTCCGCAGCGGGGAGGGTAGGCGTCCGCAGCGGGGAGGGTAGGCGTCCGCAGCGGGGAGGGTAGGCGTCCGCAGCGGGGAGGGTAGGCGTCCGCAGCGGGGAGGGTAGGCGTCCGCAGCGGGGAGGGTAGGCGTCCGCAGCGGGGAGGGTAGGCGTCCGCAGCGGGGAGGGTAGGCGTCCGCAGCGGGGAGGGTAGGCGTCCGCAGCGGGGAGGGTAGGCGTCCGCAGCGGGGAGGGTAGGCGTCCGCAGCGGGGAGGGTAGGCGTCCGCAGCGGGGAGGGTAGGCGTCCGCAGCGGGGAGGGTAGGCGTCCGCAGCGGGGAGGGTAGGCGTCCGCAGCGGGGAGGGTAGGCGTCCGCAGCGGGGAGGGTAGGCGTCCGCAGCGGGGAGGGTAGGCGTCCGCAGCGGGGAGGGTAGGCGTCCGCAGCGGGGAGGGTAGGCGTCCGCAGCGGGGAGGGTAGGCGTCCGCAGCGGGGAGGGTAGGCGTCCGCAGCGGGGAGGGTAGGCGTCCGCAGCGGGGAGGGTAGGCGTCCGCAGCGGGGAGGGTAGGCGTCCGCAGCGGGGAGGGTAGGCGTCCGCAGCGGGGAGGGTAGGCGTCCGCAGCGGGGAGGGTAGGCGTCCGCAGCGGGGAGGGTAGGCGTCCGCAGCGGGGAGGGTAGGCGTCCGCAGCGGGGAGGGTAGGCGTCCGCAGCGGGGAGGGTAGGCGTCCGCAGCGGGGAGGGTAGGCGTCCGCAGCGGGGAGGGTAGGCGTCCGCAGCGGGGAGGGTAGGCGTCCGCAGCGGGGAGGGTAGGCGTCCGCAGCGGGGAGGGTAGGCGTCCGCAGCGGGGAGGGTAGGCGTCCGCAGCGGGGAGGGTAGGCGTCCGCAGCGGGGAGGGTAGGCGTCCGCAGCGGGGAGGGTAGGCGTCCGCAGCGGGGAGGGTAGGCGTCCGCAGCGGGGAGGGTAGGCGTCCGCAGCGGGGAGGGTAGGCGTCCGCAGCGGGGAGGGTAGGCGTCCGCAGCGGGGAGGGTAGGCGTCCGCAGCGGGGAGGGTAGGCGTCCGCAGCGGGGAGGGTAGGCGTCCGCAGCGGGGAGGGTAGGCGTCCGCAGCGGGGAGGGTAGGCGTCCGCAGCGGGGAGGGTAGGCGTCCGCAGCGGGGAGGGTAGGCGTCCGCAGCGGGGAGGGTAGGCGTCCGCAGCGGGGAGGGTAGGCGTCCGCAGCGGGGAGGGTAGGCGTCCGCAGCGGGGAGGGTAGGCGTCCGCAGCGGGGAGGGTAGGCGTCCGCAGCGGGGAGGGTAGGCGTCCGCAGCGGGGAGGGTAGGCGTCCGCAGCGGGGAGGGTAGGCGTCCGCAGCGGGGAGGGTAGGCGTCCGCAGCGGGGAGGGTAGGCGTCCGCAGCGGGGAGGGTAGGCGTCCGCAGCGGGGAGGGTAGGCGTCCGCAGCGGGGAGGGTAGGCGTCCGCAGCGGGGAGGGTAGGCGTCCGCAGCGGGGAGGGTAGGCGTCCGCAGCGGGGAGGGTAGGCGTCCGCAGCGGGGAGGGTAGGCGTCCGCAGCGGGGAGGGTAGGCGTCCGCAGCGGGGAGGGTAGGCGTCCGCAGCGGGGAGGGTAGGCGTCCGCAGCGGGGAGGGTAGGCGTCCGCAGCGGGGAGGGTAGGCGTCCGCAGCGGGGAGGGTAGGCGTCCGCAGCGGGGAGGGTAGGCGTCCGCAGCGGGGAGGGTAGGCGTCCGCAGCGGGGAGGGTAGGCGTCCGCAGCGGGGAGGGTAGGCGTCCGCAGCGGGGAGGGTAGGCGTCCGCAGCGGGGAGGGTAGGCGTCCGCAGCGGGGAGGGTAGGCGTCCGCAGCGGGGAGGGTAGGCGTCCGCAGCGGGGAGGGTAGGCGTCCGCAGCGGGGAGGGTAGGCGTCCGCAGCGGGGAGGGTAGGCGTCCGCAGCGGGGAGGGTAGGCGTCCGCAGCGGGGAGGGTAGGCGTCCGCAGCGGGGAGGGTAGGCGTCCGCAGCGGGGAGGGTAGGCGTCCGCAGCGGGGAGGGTAGGCGTCCGCAGCGGGGAGGGTAGGCGTCCGCAGCGGGGAGGGTAGGCGTCCGCAGCGGGGAGGGTAGGCGTCCGCAGCGGGGAGGGTAGGCGTCCGCAGCGGGGAGGGTAGGCGTCCGCAGCGGGGAGGGTAGGCGTCCGCAGCGGGGAGGGTAGGCGTCCGCAGCGGGGAGGGTAGGCGTCCGCAGCGGGGAGGGTAGGCGTCCGCAGCGGGGAGGGTAGGCGTCCGCAGCGGGGAGGGTAGGCGTCCGCAGCGGGGAGGGTAGGCGTCCGCAGCGGGGAGGGTAGGCGTCCGCAGCGGGGAGGGTAGGCGTCCGCAGCGGGGAGGGTAGGCGTCCGCAGCGGGGAGGGTAGGCGTCCGCAGCGGGGAGGGTAGGCGTCCGCAGCGGGGAGGGTAGGCGTCCGCAGCGGGGAGGGTAGGCGTCCGCAGCGGGGAGGGTAGGCGTCCGCAGCGGGGAGGGTAGGCGTCCGCAGCGGGGAGGGTAGGCGTCCGCAGCGGGGAGGGTAGGCGTCCGCAGCGGGGAGGGTAGGCGTCCGCAGCGGGGAGGGTAGGCGTCCGCAGCGGGGAGGGTAGGCGTCCGCAGCGGGGAGGGTAGGCGTCCGCAGCGGGGAGGGTAGGCGTCCGCAGCGGGGAGGGTAGGCGTCCGCAGCGGGGAGGGTAGGCGTCCGCAGCGGGGAGGGTAGGCGTCCGCAGCGGGGAGGGTAGGCGTCCGCAGCGGGGAGGGTAGGCGTCCGCAGCGGGGAGGGTAGGCGTCCGCAGCGGGGAGGGTAGGCGTCCGCAGCGGGGAGGGTAGGCGTCCGCAGCGGGGAGGGTAGGCGTCCGCAGCGGGGAGGGTAGGCGTCCGCAGCGGGGAGGGTAGGCGTCCGCAGCGGGGAGGGTAGGCGTCCGCAGCGGGGAGGGTAGGCGTCCGCAGCGGGGAGGGTAGCTGTCCGCAGCAGGTCTCCAGCTGACTCTCTACTGAAATCGGCTAGCAGCTTTGCCTGAGCTGCTTTCAGGTGCAATTGGGGATTCTTGGAGCAGGATATTATACCTACAGGAGAAGGGTTGAGTAGGTAAACCTCCTGGCCGGGTTCTCCACTTTCAGGTAAACACCCAACAGCCACATAGGAGTACAATATGCTGCTTTACAGTTGGGTATTGTGGCCACCTGAAAGTGGCTGTAGCTAATATTGCTATAGATTTAATGAAAGATATGGGACTTTAGAGAAATCTCATCCAAGTGATATAGTATTCTTTATATTTTTTAGATATTAAACATAATCACATATAGATATGTTTATAGTCTCTGCACAGTTACAAGCTAGACTTCAAAAGGTAGAATATCAAGCGAGAGTTTTATCAGATCATTCACCTTTTATTTTGTCAATTGCATTGGAGAAAGAACAAAAAGGTAATAGTTGGAGACAATACAATATTATTAAAGAGAAAAGAATTTTGTGATTTTTTGTGAGACAACAGATCAATTTTTTGAGAAATTAATGAATATTCAGTTATAAATAATTTTACTATATGGGATTCCGTAAAGGCATATTTAAGAGGTCAAATAATAAGTTATACATTTATAATAAAGAAAGAACATATGAAAGAGGTAGACCAATTGGAAAAGGAAATATTACATTTAGAGAAGGAATTATATATCCAAAAAAATGAAGAAAAAAAAATTACTGGAATCAAAAAAAAATTAAGAATTAATACCATACAAACTTATAGAGTAGGAAGAGATACAAATGAAAATGTGAAAAAAATATTATGAATTAGGTGAAAGAGCTCACAAAGTATTAGCAAGGCAACTAAAAGTTGAACAAGTATCAAGAACAATAATTGCAATGAAGAAAGAAACTGGCAAAATCACACAAAATCCAAGAAATAAATCATAATTATAAAAAATTATATCAATCAGAATCTTTGAAAGATTAAGAAACATATTTATCATGAATTAAATTACCTATATTAAATATGGAAGAGAAATTAGAGTTATCTAAACCTTTTTCTGTGATAGAAGTGTATGAGTCTCTGATGTCACTACAGAATAATAAAGCCCCAGGAGAAGATGGTTTTCCTCCAGAGTTTTATAAAGTATTTAAGGAATTGTTAGCTCCTGTATTATTGCAAGTATTAAATCAAATGAGAGAATCACATGATCTGCCAGAATTTTTTAAAACAGCATTGTTATTCCAAAAAAAGGAAAGATCCTTTACAAGCTTCCTCTTATAGATCTATATCATTATTAAATAGAGATTATAACATTGATTCTAAATATTTACCAAAATTAATAAATATGGATCAAGTAGGTTTTATTATAAATAGATCTGTAGATAATAGTTAAATTTACGAGTTTATTAAATATAGCACAAAAAGAAAAGAAACCAGCAGTAGTGGCTGTGTTAATCACAGAAAAGCATTTGACAGATTAGAATGGGATTTTTTATTTAAGGTGTTAAGTACATTTGGAATTCTGACTGTTTTTATAGATTGGATTAAAGCATTATATAATCAACTAAAAGCTAAAGTGGTCATAAAAAAGGGAAATATCAAAGTCTTTTTTAATCAGAGAGATCATCTAGGCAAGGAGAAGTTTAGTCAAGGTTGTGCCAAGAGAGGGTAACAAATACAATTAATGTTAGATACCAAATGACACAGTATTATTTTTATTACATCAATTGTATTATACTCCATGCAAATTAAATGATTAAACGCAAATAAATCTGATAAATGCTTTAGATGCAAGGAGGAAGTTGGGGCCTTTGCACACTCAGTTTGGTCCTGTGTTAAAGTGGAAAAAGTCTGGAAAGATTTGAGTATATCATTTGGACAAAATATGATGATAAAAATACAACAGGATCCGAGAGTATTTTACTTGTTAATATATATGAAAAGATGTGAAATTGAAGCTGGATAAATAAACAAAACTGTTAATACAGTAATAGCAGTAGCAAAAAAGTGTGTAGTAGTGACGTGGAAAACAGAAAATTTTATAATGATGGAACATGGAAATAGAAAACTGTATGCCATTAGAAAAATATTACTGATAGTTTAAGGAATCAGATTGGGAATTTTTATTAAGATTTGGGAACCATATATGGAATTTGATAATAAAAACCCATCCACATCACCCACTCCTCTCAATAATCAGGAGATACAATAGTTACATCAAGAGAATATAGTCGAAGACTTACTTTTTTTCTTTTCTTCCTTAAGGGAAGGGGGATTTTGAGGGAAAAATATAATTGTTTTTGTGTCATCTTTTATTGAATAATATTGTATTATCTACATATAATTGAATCATTGTTTGATATTTGATACAAATGATAAATAAAATTTTCAAAAAAAAGGTCGTGCACAATGTTAAACAACTAAATGTAAAGACAAACAGAATTGAAAGCAATGTCATGACACGGGGATCGTCAAGTGCATGGGAGATAGAAAATGGATCAAGGATAAAGATCATCAGATTGGCAGGTTATTCGACCAGCAATAGCTGTGGTCTCAGGGTTTAAACCAGGGGTTCCCAACCTGGGGTACATGTACAATATATGGTATTGTAATCTGCAATCAGATTGCACAATGTCATTTTTATTTTAATCCTTAATTTTTAGGGGTACACGGGAACCTATAAAAATGCCCATGGAGTACAGAGGAAAAAAAAAGTTGGGAACCCTTGGTTTAAACTATTGTTGACCTGGACAAAGGATTAGACATTTAGCATGCAGTCCAAGTCCAAATATCCAGATGCAAGGAATCCACTGAGAATCAGGACTCTCAAGCACTTTCAATTTAACAGGCTTTTGTGTGTAGGCGTGCATCCATAAGCGCCCCAGATGCCCAGCAGCCACAAATGACCATGCTTAATACAGGTCATCTTAACACAAAGAAATGCATTTGTATGCTGCACTTTTCTTTTACAATGTTGATTTTTTTTTTCTTTTACAATGTTGATTTTTTTTTTAAACATAATCCCAAGCATTAAACATGTTAAATTTTTGTCAAGTGTTGATCTTATTTTTCTTTAAAACTGCTCATTCTGATAAAATGAAGCATGGTGTATTTGCTAATGAATAAACTCTTAAACTCTCCCTGTTCATCTTTTCTTTATTCCTTCTTAAATTTTAATTTTAACAGTACTGCCAGAAGATCTGGAAAATCCAAAAACCTGGACTGGGCATTCTGGACTTTAGGACTTTTACTCTATATTGTCATGCTTTCATATGGCACCAAGTAAAGGGACGAGAAGAGAAATTTCCAGAGGTTCAGTCAAGTGGACCAAAGAGTGGTAACGGCTTTCATTTTGGGATTAGGAATTTTGAGAAAGGAAAATTAGAATATTTTCTTCCTAAGAGAGAATAGAAACTGAGGAGGAGCAAAGTTTTGAAATGTCCATGTACTCAAATCACAGCACTCCGCAAATCTAATCAAAAAGGCCAATGAGAAAATAATTTCATGGAAGGTAAAAGTGATAAAGTTTCTAATGGCCTGAAACTCTTATGTCCCAATCTGTGTTCAGTTTTGGTTATGAACTTCAGAATGAATATAGGTCTTAGACTCAAGGTCACTTGTACAGTGAAGTAAAATCTTTAACCATTTAAGGTCCAACTAGGTAAAATTACTTCTTCTCTGAGAATCTAAAATAGGAAAGAACTATCTTAAAATTGGAGGCTGGGCCAGGCAGCTCATATTTACACTCTGTGGGGGTTGAGTTACCTGACTTTTACTGCCTTTTTTTTCGCTGTTTAGGGATTATGGAGCAAAGTGGAGCAGAAATACAAGTAAGTCACAATCTAATTCGAGTAGTGCAAGTGGGTCCCAGGGATGAGCAGTTACTACGTCTTAAAATAGAGATCAAGATGAGAACTCCCTCAGCTGTGTGACTCCGCACGTATTTGGTGTGTTCCCTATTACAAAATCCATTCAATTTGTCGGCTTTACATAATCCTGTATACAGTGAATATTATTAAGCAAAGAACAAAACTAATCTCAATGCTACTTAAACTGGGTGAGCCAGAAAGGAGTAATTATCCATTCTCTATTCATGGCTCATTGTGAATCTAGAAAAGACAATGCTTCTTGACTTTTGCATGAAATTAAACATTAACTTACACAAAAAGTGACTGGCTCTCTAAACCCACTTTTAGTATTCCCTGTGCCACTGGTGCTCTGTGATTAGTAAGGGATTGCTTAAGGTGGGTGGGAAGAAAAAATTTGAAACCCACTGTTATAATCATCCTTCATGACTTGTTATGTGCATGGTTTCAGATCTCCAAAGGAAATGGGCCAAATATTTCAGTAACAATTGTGTGATTCTCAACCTTCCCTTCCCACCCACATCTCACCTTAAGCAATCCCTTACTAATCACAGAGCACCGATGGCATCGGGATTACTTAAAGTGGGACGTGAGTTTGAGAGGGGGGGCAGTTTGAAATCCACTAGGTTAGAGAGTCAAGCACCATGCTGGTGTGAATTTAGAGCTTTTTAAAAAAAAATCAAAGGGGGGAAGGGAGCCAATAACTGCAAGAATTGGCTGATTGTTAATCTGTAACGTGACTTGAGCCACGAATGTGACCCTGCGCCCCCGGCCACAAAGAGGTCGCATTGCAGCAGGTCAAGGCATCAGCCAGGACGTTAAGTTTCACTCGCCCTTCACAGAAGTGATCTTCAATGAAATCGTAGTCACTGCTGCACATCCTCCTGAGTCTTAAAAGACCACACACGCACACCCCCCAAATCCAACCACCTCCACGTCCCCCCAAATCCAACCACCTCCACGCCCCCCCAAATCCAACCACCTCCACGCACCCCCCAAATCCAACCACCTCCACGCACCCCCCAAATCCAACCACCTCCACGTCCCCCCAAATCCAACCACCTCCACGTCCCCCCAAATCCAACCACCTCCACGTCCCCCCAAATCCAACCACCTCCACGCACCCCCCAAATCCAACCACCTCCACGTCCCCCCAAATCCAACCACCTCCACGCACCCCCCAAATCCAACCACCTCCACGCACCCCCCAAATCCAACCACCTCCACGACCCCCCAAAACCAACCACCTCCACGTCCCCCCAAATCCAACCACCTCCACGCCCCCCCAAATCCAACCACCTCCACGCCCCCCCCAAATCCAACCACCTCCACGCCCCCCCCAAATCCAACCACCTCCACGCCCCCCCCAAATCCAACCACCTCCACGCCCCCCCCAAATCCAACCACCTCCACGCCCCCCCCAAATCCAACCACCTCCACGCCCCCCCCAAATCCAACCACCTCCACGCACCCCCCAAATCCAACCACCTCCACGCACCCCCCAAATCCAACCACCTCCACGCCCCCCCCAAATCCAACCACCTCCACGCCCCCCCCAAATCCAACCACCTCCACGCCCCCCCAAATCCAACCACCTCCACGCACCCCCCAAATCCAACCACCTCCACGCCACCCCCAAATCCAACCACCTCCACGCCACCCCCAAATCCAACCACCTCCACGCCACCCCCAAATCCAACCACCTCCACGCACCCCCCAAATCCAACCACCTCCACGCCCCCCAAATCCAACCACCTCCACGCCCCCCCAAATCCAACCACCTCCACGCACCCCCTAAATCCAACCACCTCCACGCACCCCCCAAATCCAACCACCTCCACGCACCCCCCAAATCCAACCACCTCCACGCCCCCCCCAAATCCAACCACCTCCACGCACCCCCCAAATCCAACCACCTCCACGCCCCCCCCAAATCCAACCACCTCCACGCCCCCCCCAAATCCAACCACCTCCACGCCCCCCCCAAATCCAACCACCTCCACGCACCCCCCAAATCCAACCACCTCCACGCCACCCCCAAATCCAACCACCTCCACGCCACCCCCAAATCCAACCACCTCCACGCCCCCCCCAAATCCAACCACCTCCACGCCACCCCCAAATCCAACCACCTCCACGCCCCCCCCAAATCCAACCACCTCCACGCCACCCCCAAATCCAACCACCTCCACGCCACCCCCAAATCCAACCACCTCCACGCCACCCCCAAATCCAACCACCTCCACGCCACCCCCAAATCCAACCACCTCCACGCCCCCCCCAAATCCAACCACCTCCACGCCCCCCCAAATCCAACCACCTCCACGCCACCCCCAAATCCAACCACCTCCACGCCACCCCCAAATCCAACCACCTCCACGCCCCCCCCAAATCCAACCACCTCCACGCCACCCCCAAATCCAACCACCTCCACGCCACCCCCAAATCCAACCACCTCCACGCCCCCCCCAAATCCAACCACCTCCACGCCACCCCCAAATCCAACCACCTCCACGCCACCCCCAAATCCAACCACCTCCACGCCCCCCCCAAATCCAACCACCTCCACGCCCCCCCAAATCCAACCACCTCCACGCCCCCCCAAATCCAACCACCTCCACGCCCCCCCAAATCCAACCACCTCCACGCACCCCCCAAATCCAACCACCTCCACGCACCCCCCAAATCCAACCACCTCCTCGCACCCCCCAAATCCAAGCATCTCTACCCCTCAAATCCAACCACCTCTTCCCCCCCAAATACAAGCACCTCGACCCCACCCCATCCAAACCCCTCCCCCACGAACCCATTTCTCAGCAATGCCTGGTGAAGCCCACCCTGGGGGAAGAGATGAAACGGTTCTAACCCCCTCTCCGAAGAGCGAAGGCAGACAGGAGTGCCCCGTCCTCACCTGTTCCCGTACGGCCAGCACCATCAGCGACCTTCCTTCCCCAGCCACCGCACTCATTCCATCCTTCCTGCAGCGGGTGCCGCCGCTCAATGACGTCGCGGCTCCGACTCAAAGCAGAGCAGAAACGAAACCTAACGACAGGATCGGGCTTTCCGGAAAATCAGCTACGTGGTAGACAGGACGAATTGAAACAGAATCTCAGCAGCCGCCCGGTATAGACGTCGGTCAACCGGGGCGAGAGCGGGGGCAATCTTTCAACCCAGCCGTCTCTGGACGAATACATAAAGGGGGCTCGAAATGCAATGTTGCAGGGAGAGATGCGTCTCGGCCCTCCCCGCAGCTCCGGGAGGTTGTCCTGTGGTTCTCAACCTTTTCCACTCACATCCCACTTGAAGCAACCCCTCTGCTCTGTGATTAGTAAGGGATTGCTTAAGGGGGGAAGAAAACGTTTGAAAACCACTGGTACCTCTCTGACTCCTTTTGTTGCTGGTTTCAGAACTCCAAAGGAAATGGGCCAATGACAATTTTGCAGAAGCAAAATATTTCAGTCACAATTGGATCTAGAGCAGTGATTCTCAACCTTCCCACTCACACCCCACCTTAAGCAAACCCTTACCAATCACAGGTACTTTCAGGTGGCCAAAATACCTTGATCATTGCCTGGTAATGGAGGGGCCAACTCTCAGGACAAAAATAAACTCCAGAGGGTTGTTAACTTGGCCTGTGACATCACAAGCACAAGTAACAATGACTCCAAGTCAGATATAATTCATTGGCTGCAATACATTGAGAAGAGTTTAGAGATGTGAAGGATGTGACATTTACAGCCAAAACTTTGAGGTTTGAGTAAGACAAAGCTGGTGTAGACTGATAACTAATTGATTGGCTTTGGAAGGCAAGCAGGAAGTCTGCAGCAGCTGGGGTTTAGAGCAGTGCTGGAGAAATTCAGCATTCATGGACAGCATAAGGCAGTCAATTATGTTTTCACACATAAATTACATCAGTTTTCACACTTAGCTTTCGGAGTGGCCGTTCACACAGAATGACCTGTGTATGGATATTGCCAAGTGCTTAGACTTAGCACCTGAGGTGCTAGACATGGGTCGACATTATCCGTTACTTTGTATTCATTATCCCATTCTTGCTTTCCACCTGCAGTTCAGTCCTCAATAATGTCTCGGGGTGCCGCATGAAAAATTTTGGAACAGAAATGAGTCACTCCTTTCCGCTCCAATCACTTTACACAGACTGCGTTCCAGGAATTTGGGAATAACTTCCCGGGATGCAGCGGCTGTGTAAACAAAACACATAATCATTTTGGGCCTGAGCTCTTCTTCACGAATGCCAACAATCCAGCAAAGGTCTGATCTCATTGAAAAGCAGAGCAGGCTCGACAGGCCAAATCCTGCTCCTATTTCTTATGTTCTGAAAAAAAAGGTGTTGAGGGGAGGGGAAGGGGTGGAGCACGTGGTAAAAAATGTTAGATGGCTATAGATGAGGAAGTGGGAGGGGAGAACAGAAAGGAACTGGAGGAGGGCCAGCAGGCTGAGAAAGATAGCATGGCAATGGGGGTAGGTAGTCAGCCACTAGCACCATCAGCGACCTTCCTTCCCCAGCCGCCACACAGGAACAGGTGAGGATGGGGCACTCCTGTCTGCCTTCACTCTTCAGGGAGGGGGTTCCCTTACTTAGAACCATTTCATCTCTTTCCCAGGTGGGCTTCACCAGGCATTGCTGAGAAATGGGTTCATGGGGGAGGGGCTTGGATTGGGGGTGGTCGAGGTGCTTGTATTTGGGGGGAAAGAGGTGGTTGGATTTGGGGGGTAGAGGTGGTTGGATTTGGGTGGTGTGTGGAGGTGCTTGGATTTGGGGGTGTGTGTAGAGGTACTTGGATTTGGGGGGGGTGTAGAGGTGCTTGGATTTGGGGGGGGGGTGTGTGGAGGTCCCTGCTGTTGCCTCGAACAGAGAGAAGTTGCTCAAAGAAGTGATCCTCTATAGGCGTCCAGCCTACCTGATTTACATGAGGCCACAATGGGAGCACCAGATGCAATAACAGACTCTAAACTGATTCTCAGGTGAAGTGTTGCTTCACTTGAAATGTCTGTTTGGTGTCCCATATGGTGGTGAGGGAGGACGTGTGGGTGCACGTGGAGCTTTCTCTGTGGTTGCAGGGGTTAGTATGGGGGGGGGAGTGGGGGTGGAAGTGAGGCAATTGGTGGGAAGGGACAAGTGGATGAGTCCCTGTGGAAAATGGTGAGGGGAAGATGTGTCAGGTGGTGGGATCACTTTGCACATGAAGGAAATTATGGATGCGGACGCTGGCAGGTGAGGATGAGTTGCATTTTGGAGGTGGGGAATGGGCCAGGGCAAATGTGGAGGAAACAGAGATTAGGTGAGGGAAGCCACATTTTCTGAAGAATGTCCTGGAAGGGGAAAGCCTCATCCTGGGAGCAGACACAGTGGAGACAGAAAAATTGAGGAAAAAGAATCCTTTCAGGAGACACGGTGTGTTCAAGGAACTGTGGGAATCAGTAGATTTATAGAAAGCTGTGGATAGTTTTACAAATAAAGAACATTTATAAGTAAAATAATATTTATATCTCACAAAATGGAGACAGAGAGATGGGGAAGGGGAAGAATTACCAAAGCTGGGCCAAAAGAATTTGAGGGTAGGATGGAAGTTGGCAGAAAAGGTGGTAAACTTGTCAAAACAATTCATGGGTGCGGAACCAAAGTAATTCTTGGCGGAACAGAGAGAGTTGAGGGGCCTTGCCTGCCTATCTTTGTAGCATCGATTGTTCTGCAAATCAACTGAAAATGCAGATACAGCTGGGATCCACAGCTACACCGATAATTTTGAGAAAGTGGGATGAGCTGAAGAAGTTATCGTGGAGGACAAGAAGTTTGGCCAGGTGGAGGAGGGTGGCTTCCACAGAGGTGCAGAAGCCATAAGAAGACTACATTCTGTGCTCCTCCACAAGGTTTTGCACCAGTTTCCACGACATGGGATTCCTGATTCACACCGCCCAGGACACGCTCTGTCCTCATTCACCCCTTTTAAACTGCAGCACCTGGGATGCCCTCCTCAGACCTGGGTGCGATTACTGGGGCAAAGTTGCTGAAGCCCCTTTCAATTCGCAGGGGAATCAACCCATTAAATCGCCAACCCAGGAATCCTGCCCCCACCGGAAGTACTGCTGGATGTTCGGATGCTGGCTGCCCGGTGACGTGCTGACGTCACTGAAATAAGCAAGTCGGCCATTTTCCTGTTCAAATCACCTGTGGATGAGACCTAGGTAAGTTTAACTGGGTTCCCTGACTTCATCTGAGGTTGGTCAGGGACCGGGTTTGATCCTGACAGAGTTGACCAGGTCGGACCCTTTCTAACTGCCGTTAAGGACTCTTACTTGAGCACTTTATTTATTATTAAATATTTACTTATTAATACTTTATGGAGTGCAGGTGAATTTTTTTCTGATGTATTTATACTTGACAAACACTGGTCCTTAAAAATCCAATTTACACCTGTGAATTATCATATCATGAGATAGAGGATTGAAATATGGATTTGAAGCTAGTTTTCAGATTGTAAAACACCACTTTATTTTCTCCTCTAAAATGTTTACTAATTAGTTGATGTAATGGAGAGGCAGCATGCACCACCTGGTGGCGCTGCTGCACTCCTGTTCCGAGGACACACACTACCTGTCAATTGAGGTCAAAGACTAACCCCAAGCCATCAAGGTGACCCTTTCGATTGGCTCACCTAAATCTCCAGGTGCTGCAGTCCAAGAAGTCAACCCAGACTCATCCCTGACCTTCACCCAATTGGCCCAAGTGAATCACCTCGGCTGACCCCTGCTGAGCCCCTGCACTTGACTTCGAGCCATTGGCCACAGCAGCCAATGGGGCCCATCCTGCCCTGAGTGATTGCCCCCCCCCCCACCCACCCACCCACCCAGTACTGCCTGCAGAACTATAAAATAAAGGAACACTCTGCCTCTATGGGTCCCTCGTGGAATGTAAGTAGTACCTTTCACACTGGGTTGAGGTGAGTCCCGAGGTTAGGTAGCAAGAGCTGTATCCAGGGGTGGGGGCACGTAGTATCACCTTGATCTTGATTGTTGAATGTTTATGTAATTTCTTCCAGTCTCTGTCGGTTTCTCCTTCATTATCAAAAATGTATATTTACTCCCTGGGTATTTTGTGTGTGTGTGTGTGTGTGTGTGTGTGTGTGTGTGTGTGTGTGTGTGTGTGTGTGTGTAGAAATGTGCTTAACCAATCGACCCTGTTGTCTCATTTCCATCCCTAATTTCCATCCCTGAAATAAACTTGTGTTTTGGTCTGGTTCTTAACCTGTGGGACCCACACGAACCCAAACAACAGTTGAAAACTGCCCTTTTCCCTTTGTTGATTTTCTGAGAACTCTTCATTGCAAATATTTCCTGCCATCCCAGAGGTTGTAAAATAGTGAAGTATACAAGGTCACTATGAGTGTTTATTGAACTCGTGCTGCTGCCATCATCAAGGATCCACATCTCGCTGCCGCCATCAGGGAAGACTGTACAAACTCTGGCGCTTACCTCAAGAAATGATGATTGAGAAAATGACCCTAATAGAAACCATGACAGAGGTCCAAGGCTTTTCTCTCCCCATGTGAAAGATGGAATGGTGATGAGCATGCAGGGTCGCACACAGTGAACAAGGGACTGCTGGTCCACACCACCTGCTCTATTCTCGCTGCTGCCATCAGGAAAGAGGTCAAGGTGCAACAAGACTCGCACCACCAGGTTCAGGACCAGCTGCTACTCCTCCACCATCAGACCCCTCAACAACAAACTCAATCAAGGACTCATTTAAGGACTCTGACTTTGCACATTATTTATTACTCTGCAGCAGCCCGACACAGGTGACTGCTGTCGAGCACGGCGATCGAGCACACGGGTGAGATGCCCGCTCACATAGGCTGCTGGAACAGCGGTCGAATTGACCAATCGCTGCCAGTGGATCGCAGGGGTCCAATCCAGGCCCACACATCTGGGACAGCCAATCAGCAGGCAGCCTCGCTCAGGGGGTGACACAGCCGGCTGCCTATAAAAGGCAGCCCAATAAAGTTAATGTCAATTACACTCCCTTGGTGCGCAAATCTTCTTTCAACCTCAAGCTATAACTGTAGTGACCCCAGGACATCTGAATATTTATTTTTAGTATTCAACTTTGTTTGCATGTCCTTCTTGTGCACATTTTGCATTGTTGTATACATTTCTTGTGCACAGTTTTTTCCCCCCACTGGCAATAAGTAGAAGTTTTACCTGACCCGCAGGAAAAATAACTTCTGGGATGTATGTGATGTCATGCCTGTACTCTTTGAGAATAAATCTGAATTTGGATCAGCAAAGAGAGAATTCAACTGTCTGGACAAAATGAAGGGGTGATGTGCAGTAAATAATGCGAGCGGCTGAGACTGGGTCACTGATTTACTGGCCTTTATTCACCACGGACAGGGCCCTCGTCCTATACCGTGACCCGGACATTCTGGGGAAGGGTCATGGTCAAGGAGGGAGGGGCCATGGGTACAGAACGAGGTGGAGCCAGGTAATCAGGGATACAGCAGTTCACCACATTCACCCCATTTTTAAAAAATTGTGACGCGGGGTGCAAAGTCTTGCAGGTTAAGCCAGTCCACTGGCTTGATCTTCTACACTGACCAGCAGAGCATCGGGGCTGCAGTCATATCCCGGACCTCCCGCCATGTGTCGACCTGCAGGGGGCGTGACAGCTCAGTCTGAGTGACTGGGGTGGGGGGGGGGAGGGTGCAGCGGTAGGTATTGGGTGTCTGTGGAAGGTGGGGTGCTGCCTGGTGGGTGTGCTCTTTGGGGGCCCCCTACATGTGTGAGGTCCCAGTTGGAGACCATTTACTTGCTCCCATTTAGGTAGGCCACGTACACATAATGGGGGTTCGCGTGGAGGAACAGAACCCTTTCAACCTGTCCGGTTGGTAGAAGTGCACTTTGCACAGACCCTGCAGCACCTGATATCTCCAATGTATACGGTAGATTCCAAGATTTGATAAAGTTTTTAAAAATCTCGTGACACTGGGGTGGAAGAGGTAATTGTGGAGGGCTTTGAGGCAATCCATCTGTGGCTGGCATATGTCCCTCATGACAGAGCATCTGAGGGGACGTTGAGCTTCCCCGGCCAGTACAGGATGTGGTAATTGGAGGTTTGAGCTTGATCCTCCACCTCAAAATGTTATCTTTCTTTATCTTACCCCACTGTTTATTGTTGAACATGAATGCCATGGCCTGTTGATCCATGAGAAGGGTAAAACATCTGCCGGCCAGGTAGTGTCTCAATTATTGCCTGTGCCTCCTTCCCTATGGAGGATTGTTGGACGTCAGGGCCCTGGAGGATAGGGGAGAAAAAGGAAACTGGACACCTGCCTGATTAAAGGTGGCAGCCAGGGAGAAAGCGGATACATCACTCTCCACCTGGAAGGGGACAGATTCATCCACTGCATACATTGCAATTTTCATCATGTCCTCCTTTATGCTATTCGTGCTTCATTTGTAAGGGGAAAGGAGGTGGATCTGATAAGGGGCCGGGCTTTATCCGCACAATTTGAAACCCACTGGGTGTAATAAGAAAAGAACCCCAAGCACCTTTTCAGGGCCTTGAGGCTGTTGGGGAAAGGGGGAAGTCTAGCAGAGGCCGCATGTAGTCAGGATCAGGCCCAATTACCCCATTTTCCACACAGAGCCAAGGCTCTCCAGTCGGGTAGTGCGGAAGGCACTTATCCTGATTCAGGCATTTGGCAGTGGTGATGAATTTCTGGAGGTTCACGTCATGGTCTTGCAGGTCGTGGCTGCAGATCGTCACATTATCCGGATTATGGGAAGGAGGCATGCAGGTTATTTTGGTCTACCGTCCAGTCCATCTCCCGTTGGAAGATGCAAATACCATTAGTGACACCGAAGGAGACCCTGAAGAAGTGGTAGAGGCGACCGCCTGTCTTGAAAGCTGTATACTGATGATCCTCAGGGCAGAAGGGGAGTTGGTGGTAGGCAAACTTCAGGTCTATCGTGGAGGACAGAACACACGACACTGGGCAATTTGGTTGACCAGATCCAGCTGCATGTAGCGATTAATGATTTGACTATAGTTGATCACCATTCTGTGTTTACCCCCACCCTTGAGCTCTCCAGGGGCTGATGCAGGCCTCGATAATCCCCTCGTCCAGGAGTCGTCGTACCTCTGCCTTTATAAACACCCTGTCCTCTTCACTGTAATTGCCTGCTTTTTGTGGTGACTGGGTTACAGTTAGGGGTGAGGTTGGTGAACAGCGGCAGGGAATTGATGTGGAGGATAGAGAGACCATGCGTCAGATGGGCCAGCGGGGGAGAGGAGTGAGGGGTGGGTTGCTGACTGTGAGGGCCATCATATTGCATCGTGACACTCAAGGGGGCACTGGAAGTCTACCCCCCACTCTACCGGCACGCAGAGCTGCGGCATAACGAGGGGCTTAAAGTCTCTATATGTCGTTCCTCGCATGATCAGCATCTCCCTAGTACAGCTGTGGATTTCTGCGGAGTAAGACCTTGAGGCTTGGGTGACTTTTTTAGGTGACCGGTTAAGCCACAAGGGAGTAACTTTGGACAGTGTCAGGATGAATAAACCTCTCTGTGCTCCAACTATCAAAAAGGCATTTAGTCACCTGGTCATTGACGGAGATGTCCATCATGGAGCAGGCGATTTTGTGAGGGCTGTTCTGGTCCAGCACCACTGAGCCCAGGGTCAGTCTATGGTCTGACCCACACTGACTTGCAGTCTGGGGGCATAATGGCAGCACCCACGCAGCGTCATGGGTCTCCCCAGATGTCGGCAGCATTGAAGATGGTGGTTGTCATGCTGTGCACACGTCTGTGCTGGGGCCGTCATACTCTTGCGTAGTGGCCCTTCTTCCTGCACTTGGAGCACGTCAGGTCTATCGTCAGGCAGTATTTTTGGGGTGGGAGTTTGCCTGGCCGCAGATGTAGCATTTTGGGTGCTTCTGGAGAGAGCGGCTGTGGTGGGCTCATTAATTGGACGTGGTAGAGGACCAGTAGCCTGTAAATTCATTCAGAGTGTGCTTCTGCGTTGCAGAGGGCGATCTATAGTGGTTTCGCAAGATCGACCGTCTCTTTTAAGTCTAACTTACTCTACTCAAGAAACCTCTGGTGCACCTGATGCCTGCAACATAGACATCCCAGATCATGTCTTCCATATTTTGGGCAGCCAATACTGCTTGGAGGTTGCCCACCTGCGCGAGTCCCCACAAGAACTCATCCCCCGATGGCTGTCTGTGGGTGGCTGGTGTATACCTCATTAACTTTCTCCCTGTATTATCCCTCAAGTATATCTATTGCTTCCACGCATGTAGTGGTGTCCCTGATCATTGGGAACACTCTGGATCCAATTCAGAAGATGCCATCTGTTTGAGTCAGTGGCTACAATGCCAGATGAGTTTTGTGGGAAGACCTCGAAGCAGCATAGCCAGAATTCAAAGGTGTCGGAGGCAACAGGTGACTGTGGGCTGATTTCCACTTTGTGAGGTTTCAGGAGTTGGTCCATTGTTGGCGATGAAAACAAAAAGTTATGGACAAAAGCCTCAGTCTCAGCCTCGAGTTATTCACAATGGACAGGGACCTCGGCCTGTGATCCGGGCTTTCTGGAGAAGGATCAAGTGTTAAAGACAATACAAGGTCAAGGAGGGAGAGGCCACAGATACAGTCACAGAGCAGGGAAGAGCCAGGTAATTGGGGGTATAGCAGTTCAGCAGAAAGGGCAAAAGATCTAGGTGGCAATATAAACACAAAGTTAGAGGAAGCGATTTTGAAAATATAGGAATTTTGCATTCTGGAATATACTTCCAGTGGTTAAGGCAGAAACCACCAACATCTTTGATTAAGGGGGAAAATAGAACTGGTGATGACAACTGTTTGTAAGGTGCATAACAAGATGAACCATTTGGAGCCCCTAGCCTGAATGTACAGAAATTATGTATTCTTAGTCAACAAAAGAAATTAGTCTATTTGTGAAGTTTGGGGAACATTCCAGCTCCTTAATGAACTATGAGACATTTATTCAGAAACATTGATAGATGTATTTAAATTATGAGGGGGATAGACAGAGTAAATGTAGATTGGCTTTTTCCACTGAGGGGAGGTGAGATACAAACCAGAAGGTGAAAGGGGAAAGAGTTAGGGCAGTGGTTCTCAATCTTTCTTTCCACTCTCATCCCACTTTAAGTAATCCCTAGGCCATCGGTGCTCTGTGGTTAGAGATTGCTTACTAACCACAGTAAGGGATTGCTTACTAACCTTCCAATTACTTGGAAATGTGAGTGGAAAAAAAAGGTTGAGAACCATTGGATCGAAATAAAAAGTTTGAAAACTACTGTTTTAATTGTACCTTATTGACTCGTTATGTGCATGGTTTTAGAACTCCAAAAGAAATGGGCCAATGACTATATTTTAGTATCAATTGGACTTAGAGCAGTGATTCTCAACCTTCCCTTCCCACCCACATCCCACCTTAAGCAATCCCTTACTAATCACAGAGTACTGATGGCCTAGGGATTACTTAAAGTGGAATGAGAGTGGAAAAAGATTGAGAACCACTAGTTTAGGGGGAACATCTTCGCACAGTATGGTGGGGGCATGGCACGAACGGTCAGCTGAATGTGGGCTGTTTTCACATTCAAGAAGAATTTGGACAGGTACATGGATGGGAGAGAAATGGAGGTCAGTGGGATTCGGCAAAAAAAAAAATGTTTCAGAGTCTAGAAGAGCTGAAGGGGCCTGTTTCTGTGCTGAACTGTTCTAAGGTTCTATAGAGCCAAAGAAATAGACATCATCATCCAATTGTGTACAAAGGCATATATTACTTTTCTATACAACCTTAATGTTTATAGCAACAGCCTCTATTCATGCTTTGGAATACTTCTGTCTTAAGCAATGTATTTGGCTAGACAGGGAAAAGAAACCAGCAAAGTAGAGGAATTTTTTTTTTTTTTTTTTTTAAATTCGTTCAAATATTTGATGACATTTCATAAAAGACTGGCATTTCATAACTCACCTGTGTACCTCCGAGCGTAGCCCAATTCCAACCAAGTCAATCCAAAATAAAAATACTTCATGCTAATTATTTTATTTTTGTGGATGCTCTGAACATGCCAAGCTAAAGTTTCAAGGCATTAATATTTCCCCCACCTATGCCAGCATTAAGAATTTAACAGTTACGCTTCAAATGAGCAGTTGAAACAATTCATGCACTCCAACCTTCTCCCTAAAGAAGCAGAGATTTGAGTTGAACCTTGCATGTTCCTGGTTTGCACTTCAGGGCCCTTTCAAATTAAAACTGGGTCCTTGAACATCATGCCCAAGGTTTCTTACAAATTCTAGCAGTCTCCGATTAATTGACGCAGTTTAGCAATTAGAGGCATCACCAAGTTTAAATGGAAAATTATATTTTTATGTCCTGTTTGGATTAGCAAAGGAAAACACCACTAACAAATATTTTCCACCAGTATACATCACATTTAAAAATCAAAATCAAAATTGGAATTTTATTTTTATATTGCAGAGAATGATCACAATGAGAGGTCCACCTAATGGAGAGAACGTCATGGGATCTGATAGTTGGTGAAACAAAATTCCAATGACATTTTATCCAAAATTAAGACAGAAATCTAGTGTCGATCAGTGAAAAACTTAAGTGTGATTTAAAAATGAAGGCAGTGATTGAACTGGAGGACAAGGGAACCTGTGATGAGAAATGTCTTTGTCCACAGATGAGTTTTCCTCATTGAAAAAGCTCCGGCTTACTTGGATGAAGGCAGAATGAAAAGAATTTAATTCCATAAACTCCTCAATTAACTGCAAATGCTCCAAAGAAATCACTTTTGTAACGTCCTAATGAAAGGGTCCTTTGGTTCTTCTTCTAAGGCCGTGGAAGATTTGTTCGAGATCCAGGAGGACCTTGGGAGAAAAACAATAGACTTGTCTGAATATATCTCAATTAGGGTGGCACAGAGAGTGTAGTGGTTAGTGCCACACTGTTACAGAACCAAGCGACTCGGGTTCAAATCCAGTAAGGAGTTTCTATGTTTTCCCCACATCTGCGAGGTTTTCCTCCAAGGCCTCTGTTTTTGGTTCTCTTTCTCCCCCCCCCCCCCACCCCCCCACATTCAAAACATACCAAGGTGTGGTGTAATTGAGTGGCAAAGGCTTGTGGGCCATGCTATGGTAACTGCAGGTCTAAATTTAAACTCAACATGGGGAACTTTTTGCAGAACTCTTTGGTAGGATGGACAACATCATAAAAATAGTTATGCCCTTCATTCATCATTTCAAAACAAGAAAATTGAGGGTTTCAGAAGCAAGTGGTTCTCAACCTTTTTCTTTGCACTCACAAACCACTTTAAATATTCTCTATGCCATCAGTGCTGTGATTAGTAAGGGATTGCTT
This sequence comes from Narcine bancroftii, assembly GCF_036971445.1. Taxonomy (NCBI): domain Eukaryota; kingdom Metazoa; phylum Chordata; class Chondrichthyes; order Torpediniformes; family Narcinidae; genus Narcine; species Narcine bancroftii. The sequence continues at coordinate 317,033,624 of NC_091469.1, read as the reverse complement.
AAGGTGATACGTGGATGGGAAGAAAATGTTTGAAATCCACTGTTTTAATCATCCCTCATTGACTCGTTATGTGCACGGTTTCAGAACTCCAAAGGAAATGGGCCAATGGCAATTTTTCTCAAGCAAAATATTTCAGACACAATTGCGTCCAGAGCAGCGATTCTCAACCTTCCCGTCCCACCCACATCCCACCTTGAGCAATCCCTTACTAATCACAGAGCACCAATGGCCACGGGATTAAGTGGAAATGTGAGTGGAAAAAAAAGGTTGAGAACCATTGGGTTAGAGGAAGAGAACTTGTCATGGAGATGATGCAGCTTTTCAAGAGTGAAGCAATGCAAGAACCTTGACCTGAAAAATGAGGGAGAATAATGTGGAATAGAATACAAGAAAGGCAAGAGGAAGAGTGGACCATGTGCAGAGTGGATTCAAGTTGAGACTATCTCCAAAATATCCTGAAATGATAGATCTGGAGTTGCTGGTATGGAGGTGACTTCTCACAAGATAAGCACATTAAAGACTGGAGAAAAAGGTTTCAAATGGAGTCAATAGTCATGCCAGTTTTTTGGTTTAATAGGAAAAGGGATTCCATGCAAGCAGTAATCAGTCACAATGAAGGCACAGTCAGTGTAAATGACCAAGGGCAGTATGGTTAACGCAGTGGTTAGCACATCGCCATTACAGCACCAGCGACCCAGGTTCGAATCCCATGCTGTCGGTGAGGATTTCCACCCTCCAAAACGAATGGGGCTGTAGGTTAATTGGGTGGCACAGGTTTAAATGGCCAGAATCAACTTCTACTATGTGTAAACTTTAAGAATTAAAATCTAAAAATAGCGAGGCATGTTGGAAAAGCATGCAGAATTCATTGAAGCCACACGTTCACACCAGTGGAATTTTAAAAAATGATACAAATGAGGTGTTCAGGAGAGAGCCACATAGTCCAAAGTTCAGTGCTATTTCTACACTTGCCTCTCATTGCTGATAACATTGGTGGTCTGATTCCGGTCAGAATTGCCATGGGAACTCCTCTGGCAGAAGGCATCCCTATCGAGAGCCCAAATGGAAGTCTCATGCCAGGAGGTGGGTGTTCTGTAAAGTCTGTATCATAAAGATCAAAACTGATTGGACTTTGATCATTAATAACTTATTTTAAAATTATGTTTTGGCTTTCTATAGTATCACACTTATCCTACAAAAACATTCTCAAACTGAGCAGAATTGAAGTGATCATCTAAAATTCATAATTACAAACAAAGGTGGCGGGTGGATGCAGGTTTAGAAGTGAGCTTTGATGAACATCCCACAGAGAGTGAGAGAGGAGACAAAGGATTAACATGCAACCCAAAACTAATAGGTTGAGTGGTTCTCAACCTTTTTCTTTCCACCGTTTTAACCATCACTCTGACTCGTTATGTGCACATTTTCAGAACTCCAAAGGAAATGGGCCAATGACCATTTTTCTCAAGCAAAATATTTCAGTAACAATTGGGTCTAGAGCAACTTTCCCACCCACATCCCACCTTAAGCAATTCCTTACTAATCACAGAGCACCAATGGCTTAGGGATGACTTAAGGTGGGATGTGAGTGGAAAGAAAATGGTTGAGAACTACTGGCCTAATCAAAACTTTTAAAAGTTTATATTTTTAAAAGTAGGTCCAAAAATCTGGATGCCAGAAATCCCAGCCACCCAAGATTCTAGACTTCTTGAAAACTCTCAAACTTCTTCACTTTAGCGGGCTTTTGCGTGCGTGAGCACCACATATGCCCAGCGGAAACAAGCTACCGCGCTTGTCGACTTTTTTTTTTAAACTGCTCGCTTTGGTAAATGAAGTGTGCTGCACTTGCTAATGAGTAAACTCTCAAAATTTACTTATTCATCTCTAATATTCCTCCTTCAATTTGAATTTTAAAAGTACCCAAGCCCCAAGTAGTCTGGATTTTAGGAATTCCACTGTACTTGTGGGCCTACCTGGCCTTGCTTCCCCAAGGTTCACAGGAGGTGGGGGCCCGCTTAAGGGTATGCGGGGTTGAGAGGCAGCAGAAAAGCGAGGAGCAGGTTCGTCTCCAGATTCTCTAGCCTGAGGCATCATTACCTAAAACGAGAAACAGACAAGCCATAAACTTACTTCAACAGGAATGACTAACCCTTGACTAGGATAATAAATTTATTGTCGTATACACAGACGGTGAACATATGCACTGATGTTCTTAGTTTCTGCGGCCAAATGGGTACTTTATTTAATGCTTCAGGACGGGAAGATATTTTTAGAGATACAGGACCTTCCATCCCATAAGCCCACCTCCTCAACTACACCCATGTGACCAGTTCACCTTTACAACCTTGTTAACACTAGCAGGAGTGAGGGGTACCAAGAAAGAGTTCAGTAACTCATTCTCCAAACTAAGCCCTACTCAAAAGTGTTTCCATCCAATTTTTATATATCTCTGGGCAGGGGTCTGCATGATATCCAGCAGATTTTCTATTTATCTATTTATTTATTTATTTATTTATTTTTTTAAAACAGTTGGCAATTCCTGTTTTTACAACAATATTCCGTTACATTATCTGCAGACAAGCTGCCAAAACAGAATGTCATTGGGGTTAGTTACATCTCACTACAGGAAAGGGAAGGTCATGTTAGAAGGCAGTCACATTCTCACTTATGTTTCAAGGCAACTATATTCTCACCCAATTCATTAATCTTTTGTTAAGTATAGTCATTAAACTTGTTCTTTCACACATCTTTGTAATGTGGGAGGAAACTAGAGCTGCCAGAGGAAACCCACGTGGTCAGAGAGAGAATATACAAGCTTCTGGCAGAGAGCTGCAGATATGAAACTGGTTGCTGGAATAGTGTTGTGCTAACCACTACACAGACTAAATATTCAGCTACTGCAAGAAAAACAAAGTGGCATTTCAATAGTGAAGACAGGTACTTTTGAGGTGCTGGAGTAGTTTATAGTTAGGGTCTAAGGAGAGGTTCAAGAGCCTGATAGCAATTGGATAAAAACTGTTCTTGAACCTGGATGTTAACCAATGCCCACAGGAGGAAAGATGTACTGTGCCCTCTGTAGCGTTTGGGACATTTTTTCCTTTATTTGCATAGCTTTAAATTTGTGATTGAAGTGTGCATTTCAGATTTTAGTCAAGGGTATTTGCATTTGACCATGTAGAAATTACTGCAGTTTCTATATAAAAGTTACCTCATTTCAAGCACCATAACATTTGGGACATAGCATTAATATAGTCGTGTTCAGTACTTTGTGGCATATCTCTTGCATGCAATGACTGCATGACGTATGAGATTTCACAGACATCACCAGGTGCTGAGCATCTGTGGGGTCTTGTCCCCTTATGTTTTCTCTTCAGTTTATGGAAAGCATGCTTGATTGGATTTGGATCAGGTGGCTGACATGGCCAATCAAGAATTTTCCAGTTTTAGTTTTGAAAAACTCCTTTTGCTTTAGCAGTCTGTTTGGGATCATTGTCGTGCTGTCAGATGAAGCATCATCTAATGAGTTTTTGCTCGAACTGGGGCAGATAAGAGGTCTCTATACATCTCAGAATTCATTTTGCTCTTGCCATCAGCAGTTACCCCTCCTCTCCTCCCCCCCACGTTTCACATATGAGGTGGACTGCTTCTGATCTTGGGCAGTTCCTTTACACCTCCACATTTTGCTCTTGCCATCACTCTGATACAGGTTAACATAATCAAACTTTAACTTTTCTCTATTGACTTGCTTAACCCCTCCTCTCTAATTCTAAGCACACATGTGTGTAAGGTGTATAAGTTTAGAAAGGTTTCTTGGTTCACAGTCCAATCTCACTGGTTGCAGGCAATTCTTGTACTGTGCATAGAAATTAGCATTAATAAAGTAAACATTCTTCTTCTTTCTTTTCTTTGGCTTGGCTTCGCGGACGAAGATTTATGGAGGGGGTAAACATTAAGCCTTACCTCTTGTAATGGACCTCCGATCCCTCTTATGAATCCTGATAGACCTGCAGGTACCTGAATCATTGATATACTGGCTAGTGAACCTCTCCCTGCTGCTCTACTGACACCAGAACTGCCAAGTGAAACTCTGGAAATGCCAACCTGGGATTGAAGAATTAAAAGAACATATTAATATTGCTGTACAAGTTAGAAAAAATATCCCTGAGCATTTCACAAAGCTTTTTCTGTTGAAGATTTTATTTTAAAAGACTCAAGCAAATGTATACAAACAAGACATTTTCTTATCACACAACCTCTCTCTATACATTTTTCCCCTTCCCCAGAAATTAAATAAACCATAAAAGGAGAAGAAAATATATAATTTTTAAAAATAAAACTTCAACTAAAAATTAAAATTAAAAACTGAAAATTAAAACACACGTCTTCTGTACCACAACCTTTATTCAGTCTCTTTATTTATCTGTCAGGATGCTTTGTATCTTAATTTATTTCTCAAGTGGGGGTACGATTATATCTGTGCACCTCTGGGCCTCAGGTACGACTGCCACACTTGAATGAATGTGTCATACTTCTTCATTAGAAGTAACCTTCTCCAGGGGAATGCATCTTTGAATTTCCTTACTCCACTGTGTAGTACTCAGTTGAGAACTGGACTTCCACGTAACCATTATACACTTCCTGGCTACCGACCAAGTGATCTTCACAAACTGAATTTGGTGTTTGGATGATCTAACCTGTCCTTCACCAATACCTCCCAGAAGGAACAATTCTGGGTTTTGTGGAAACTCCACTTTTGTAATTTTTTTTTTTTTTTTTTTTTAAAATGACGTCCCCCAGGTCTCCTCAGAAGGATCTCACCTTCGTACATAGCCAGGTGGAATGCATAAAGGTTCCAACCTGTACGCTGCATCTGAAACTCCTGTCCGAAATTCCTGACTTTGATTTACGTAATTTCTGCGGTGTGAGGTACAACTGATATACCAGCATGTATCTCGCATTGGCAATCTCTATCATGCAGTTCAGGCTCAAGTCCTCCCACCAATTTTCATTAATCGTTGTACCCAAGTCCAATTCCTATCTTTCCCTCATCTGGTGTAGATCCCGGTTTTGGGCCCCCACTTTGGAGTACATATTACATTCTAGAAATCATTTCACAAAGCTTCAAGCAAAATTTGACACTGAACCACACGATGAGCTATTAGCCAAGAGTTTGTACAGTGGTGCAGACAAATTTAGGGGAAGGAATTCTTGAGCTTAGAAGCTTGGCAGTTCAAAGATGGCAACTAAATGAAGGAGTGAAGAGATTGGAATTGGAGGAACAGCAATAACTCAGGAGGGTTTTAGGGTCGAGGTAAATCACATGAGTAGGTAGGGCAAGGTAGTATTTTGGAAGGACAATTATTTAATGGAATGTGAAGGTAATGGGAAATGAAGACTATTTCAAAAGACAAACAAGCAAACATGTTTCAGTATAAACATTTGGCATTACTGAACCGGCTGACAGCATAACTGCTGGATGAACAGTGCATGATACAGTTTTAGATGACTTCAGTTTCATGGACTGCAGAATTAGGGAAGCATGTCATGTCTGTAGTGTGGACATCCACAGACAACAAAGGAAGCAATGAGATCACAGCAGCAGAAATTGGTGGTCTTATTGCTGGGCTCGGGCTCAGGGGCTGGAAGGGCCTGTTGTACGTTTAAGTTTAAATATCTGACAACTAGGTATGAACAGAGTTGCAGGTGGAGGTTAAAGGAAAGCAATAGCTTAACTTGAAGGGACAATGCAAAATGTAAACTACCACCTACCTCCCTTACGGGAGGCCCCTCCACAGTCATTGTAACAAGTGTTTCCCCTCGAAGCAACACAAGTCCAAGTGCCCTCTTTTCTTCCTTTTCCCTCTGCTTGGAGTTCTTTGATCTAAACCAAACCAATGACCAGACAGTAAAGAAAAATACAATAACCTGCACGGAATTAGCAATTTCTAAATTAAGTTGTACATTATAAGGATTATGTACACAGAAAATATTACAACATGGAATCTGGGTAACTCAAAGAGAACTCGTACATGGTATCCAGTACATAAATCCCACCCTTCCTTACTTTCAATCCCATCTATCCTGACAAAAATGTCTAGATTCCTCCATTTTTGTGCAACATTCCAGTACAGGCAGCTTATTTTGAGGTGAAGTTGGATGGAGTGGGGGATGTGGTTGGGGTGGGTGTTTATAGATGAAACAGGTGATGCAAGATACTAGCAGCTGAGACTTGCATCACAACACCCACCACCCCCCCCCCCCAAGAGTTTTCCCAAGAACTGCGTGCATACATACTTCAACCTTCTGAATTCATCGCAATCGCAAAGAATTAGGTTCATATGTCGGTCAAAGGCTTTTAAAGTTCCAATGAAGACACGGCTGTCCTGAAGAACACAGCGCATCCTGTAATCCATATATTGTACTAACTTAGCACTTCGTCCAACAGGCTGAAATGGAAAGGAAACTGTTAGGGGTGATCCAAATCCTTTTGAAATGACCTCCCATTCCTCAAAACAGGCTCCAGCACATACACACAAATCCATAAGAGGGACCTGCTTTAGCCACAGTAGATTGAACTAAAGGCACTTCTTTAGGTGCTTGTGCATCTCAGGGGACATGCTTAAACTGGGGGAGAAAGGGCACTAACTGGATGGCTATGTGACCAATGATCTTAACCAGCATTCAAGTCAATTTCATTATATGTATCAACTCCTCATTGTTTCTCATTTAGACATTTGAAGAGATTTATTCTCCCCCCAAATTGCACATCATGAGAACAGCCTTAGACAGGCTGGGTGTGAGCACTCCATGAACCTTGCTGGTTAAAACAGGGACTGTTTTGAGCCCATGTTGCCGAGCATGGGGAGTGTCCCAATTAATTGCACACAGCTGTACAGGCCACAGACCATTATTGATGTGGCAACCTCATCTCAAACTGTTGACGCCCTTTATGGTCTCCAAACGATGAGAGGACCTTCAATTTTTAATGAAGAAACGAACTAAAGTTTCTTCATCACCTTTCAGGTTGGCCGTTTTTTTTAATTTCTTTTTGGGCCAAGAGGCTGTTGACAGTGGCATTCCATTTGGCAGAAGGAAATGTTGCTCAACCCCACCAATGGATTGGAGAGCCCTAGAGGTTTCACCCCAATAACTGCATTCACATCGTCTCTTCCCCTTCCCTCACAACACCCCCCCCACCCCACCCCACCCACCAACAGGGAGGGTGGCCATTCCAAGAGGAGGACATGGTCATAGATTACACACACACACACACACACACACACACGTGCGCAGTTTGCATTTTTTTGTTTTTGCAATACCAGTTAAATCTTATAAAAATATTTTTTGAAAGACACTTTCAGTAACCTACCCAGGGCCAACCCCAACCACATTGGTCACCACTCAATAGGTCAAGAAAGAGTACACGTGGCCTGCAACCTGGAACTCGGGGCCAAAATCTTGACTCCTAGACCGTTCCAAAACTTTGATGATAATACTACATGTTGAAAGACATCTTCCCCTTCCAAGGATTCTCACCAAAGCGGCTTGTTTTAAATGCTGCAAAGCTGAGAGACTGCCAACCGTTCAATGTGGCCACACCGATCTCGGCTCGAATTAAAGCCCCCCCCCCACCCTTGACAGATGGCTGGTCGGGAGTGCGCCGCCCAGCCACCTTGTTCCCTGCAGCGACGCGGATCGTCAGTCCCGTGGAGAGGCGCAGGGCGGCGGAGGCAACAACTGCGGGGGACGGGGGGCAAGGGTCCCGACCCCCGCCGCCACGCTGCAGGTTCTGCCAATGGACTAAACGGAACTTTGCAACGTCCCCGCCACCAAACCCGCCCAAAGCACGGCGCTGACTGTCTGGGACGTGCACCGGTCCTGAAAACGACCTCCACTCACCATGGCGAGGCAGATGCCCACTTCTCCCTGCGCGACCAACTACACAGCTCTGAGCAGCTGGGGATTTTTAAGGTCTGACAAGGGTTACTAATAGCCCAGCATTCCTCCATGTGTCCCTGCGAATTATAAATGCAACCAGCACATGGCAAATGCTGTCCACTTCTTAATGTTTTAAATTGGAGAATGCAAACCATTCAGTGGTTCTCAACCTTTTTCTTGTCATTCATATTAAGTCATCCCTCTGCCATCGGTGGCTCTGTGATGAGTATGGGGTTGCTTAAGATGGGATGTGGGGAGGAAGGTTGAGAATCACTGCTCTAGACCCGATTGTGACTGAAATATTTTGCTTGAGAAGAATTATCGTTGGCCCATTTCCTTTGGAGCTGTGAAACCGAGCACGTAAAATGAGGTGCAATTAAAACAGTGGTTTGCAAACTTTTTCTTTCCACCCACATCCCACTTTAAGCAATCCCACACTCATCACAGAGCACCGATGGCTTAGGGATTACTTAAAGTGGGATATGAGTGGGAAGGAAAAGGTTGAGAACCACTGATCTACAAGTTTGAGTCAGGTCACTTGTCAGAGTGCTTCCAGTACCGTGTCACCCAGTACCACCTGTTGCATGGTCGGGTGGTCGGCAACTAAACCAGCTCCCCCACCAGGCTTGCCTGGTGTGGAGGGTGGCTAGACATCCTGCACGATGATAAACAAGGCCTGACAAACCCTCTCATGGGGTTAACAGCCATCCAGCAAACACGTGCCATGAAGCACAGAGAGGGCAATCCCTTGCATTGAAGCTTGGTCTGGATGCTCACTGCCACAGAACTTCCCCCAGCCGTCCTGGACCTCACCACGCCACTGAATCCGGGAGGGGATGTCGAGAGGGTGGGTGTGCACCTGTGAACCCTCCCCACCTGAAATCCATTCACGCACACGCTCTTCCTTTTTGAGGAGTGGGGTATCCTCATATCAAACCTCACAAATTGATTGAAAGGGACCATCATCATCCTATGGGATGGAGAGTCAGGAAGAGAAGAAATATCTCGACCTGAGGTCTTTCTATTCTTTCATTAATATCATCATCTGTGTATTAGCTCCTTGATGTATTTACCTTTTGCTTTGCATACACATCCCAAGAAGAGGGGGGCCTAAGATTCTGTATGTGCGATGCACTGCTGCAGCAGTAAGCAGACACAAAACTCGAGAAAGACTGTACAACAGGCTTTATTCAGTTAAAAGTCTCTGCTACAGTGGTAGCTGTACTGGTGACTCCCGAGTGACTGGCTCAGAAGGGGCCGGCTCAGGATTATATCCCGGGCAGTTGATTGACAGCCAGCCAGGTGTGGTCTGTCCTGCGGTGATCTTCCTGCAGGTACAGAGAACACCCCCTGCAGTAGGCTAGTGGTGTATCACCACAGTATGACATGCCCATTATGGAATGTTTGTGCAAGCAAAAGGTTCCAAGAACATGGCAGAGTTGTCATCTACATCCTGTTGAAAAGTACCACAAAATGCCGGTGGGACAGCGAGTCAGGCAGTGTCCGTGGAGGACAATAGATGGCCTCTGTTTCAGGAAGGATTTTGGTAAGGCTGTCCGTTGCCTTGCACAGATACTGCCTGACTCGCTGAGTTCCTCCAGCATTTTGTGGTCGCTCCAGTTTCCCTGCATCTTCAGTCTCCCTCCTGTTAAAGTGCTCAAAGCCCAAAGTTCTGACTCCAGCTTTATTTCATCAGGTTTGATTGTTGTTTGATGGCAGCAAAAACTGAAGCAGGTGTGGGCCATCTCAAGTCGTCAGGCCTGGTCAGTAAGATTGTGACGACTCTTTCACCACTCATCACTTTCCTACATAGAACTATAACCCTGAGATGACCTAATGTCTAAAAAGCTATTGATATTCTTTTGATTCACTTTGCAACACAGCATCCACAACCCTCTTGCTTTGAGAAATCTATAAATTTGTTATTCTGCTGATGACTCTGGGTGATTGAGATTGGGTAATGAGCCAATCATAGGAAATAGTTAATTGCTGAATGGGGAGCCCATTAAACTGTCAAATTGAAAAACTCTGGTTTCAGGCACTCCAGTGAGTCAGGGCTCATGTACCCTGTCAAGCCTTGTGAGGATTCTTAGGGTCACATAGAGATATAGCACTGACACAGGCACCAGCCCATCAGGTCTGTACCACTTATTTACATTAATGGGTTAAAACGTGTTTTTGCTCGCCAGTTGTCTGTGGTATTTATGCAGTCTTCTAGCAATATCTTTGCTTCAGGGTCACAGCTAGTTTTTTCTCTGCTTTCTTGGAGATAAGGGTTTTTTAGTTTCTTTCTTTTGTTCTGCGAAGTGGAGGATACAGAGAATATTCCGACATTTCCTTTTCAAGGTCTAACAATGTTTAGTAACTTGTAACAATGTTTAACAACTTATAATAACATTAACAATGGTTAATATCACTTAATAAATTTTAGAATTCTCAACTTTAGTCCAAATTTGTTTAGACAAGTCATAAACAACAAGATTCTTTTATCATCCAAGTGACTATAAACGGAAAGTAGTTGCTACATTTAAGTCGATAGAAAGATGGAATTGGATTTGGAATTTGGATCGATTGGGCTCTGTTGATTTTGAACTCACGGGAATACGATTGTCAACAGCAGTATAGAGGCCATTGGAAGCACTAAGCCCTGTGTTTTTATTGGGAGTTTGGAGCACGGTTTGGAGTAACCGCCGCTTGTCCTTTTGGGAACTGTTTTTGGTTTTGGAGTTTATTGTTGTGGAAGCTTGGTGCTTGGAAAACACGGTTGGCTGGACAGATAAGGATAAAATGGTAGCTGTGGCTGAAGCTGTTGCCCCTGAGGAGCAACGTATCGAGAAGATGAAGGTGACAGAACTTGGAGAAGATTTGTAATGCCTGCACAAGTGGAGCCAAAGTTGTTCTCTTTATAAGACTGAAAGAGGCAAGAGAAGCAGCAAAGAATGTTTTGCCTGCTGGGACTACAAACCCACAGGATTACTGTAAAAAAAAAATCAACAGAATCTAAGGTTAGCCACAAGGTGGTGGTGGAGATGGGCAATACAAAAGGGAGGCCAAGTCAGATATTAAGGCAACATCTGGCATTCAGGATGATATACAACCAAGTGATAGTGTGTCAAATGCTGGAAGCAAGAGAAGCAAAGGAAGTTATTCTCAAGCAAGTTCTAAAGTTTCTCGTATTTCAAATACTGCATATGCACATTTCAGGCAGACATTGACGCTCTTGTTGCAGAACAAGAAACGCTTCAAAATAAATTCACCTTAGAAGAACAGGAGGGAGCGGCTGCGGCGGGGGGGAGCGGCTGCGGCGGGGAGGGAGCGGCTGCGGCGGGGGAGGGAGCGGCTGCGGCGGGGGAGGGAGCGGCTGCGGCGGGGGAGGGAGCGGCTGCGGCGGGGGAGGGAGCGGCTGCGGCGGGGGAGGGAGCGGCTGCGGCGGGGGAGGGAGCGGCTGCGGCGGGGAGGGAGCGGCTGCGGCGGGGGAGGGAGCGGCTGCGGCGGGGGAGGGAGCGGCTGCGGCGGGGGAGGGAGCGGCTGCGGCGGGGGAGGGAGCGGCTGCGGCGGGGGAGGGAGCGGCTGCGGCGGGGGAGGGAGCGGCTGCGGCGGGGAGGAGCGGCTGCGGCGGGGGAGGGAGCGGCTGCGGCGGGGGAGGGAGCGCTGCGGCGGGGGAGGGGCGGCTGCGGCGGGGAGGGAGCGGCTGCGGCGGGGAGGGAGCGGCTGCGGCGGGGGAGGGAGCGGCTGCGGCGGGGGAGGGAGCGGCTGCGGCGGGGAGGGAGCGGCTGCGGCGGGGGAGGGAGCGGCTGCGGCGGGGGAGGGAGCGGCTGCGGCGGGGGAGGAGCGGCTGCGGCGGGGTGAGGAGCGGCTGCGGCGGGGGAGGGAGCGGCTGCGGCGGGGGAGGGAGCGGCTGCGGCGGGGGGAGGGAGCGGGCTGCGGCGGGGGAGGGAGCGGCTGCGGCGGGGGAGGGAGCGGCTGCGGCGGGGGAGGGAGCGGCTGCGGCGGGGGAGGGAGCGGCTGCAGGCGGGGGAGGGAGCGGCTGGCGGCGGGGAGGGAGCGGCTGCGGCGGGGGAGGGAGGCGGCTGCGGCGGGGGAGGGAGCGGCTGCGGCGGGGGAGGGAGCGGGCTGCGGCGGGGGAGGGAGCGGCTGCGGCGGGGAGGGAGCGGCTGCGGCGGGGGAGGGAGCGGCTGCGGCGGGGGAGGGAGCGCTGCGGCGGGGGAGGGAGCGGCTGCGGCGGGGGAGGGAGCGGCTGCGGCGGGGGAGGGAGCGGCTGCGGCGGGGGATGGGAGCGGCTGCGGCGGGGAGGGGAGCGGCTGCGGCGGGGGAGGGAGCGGCTTGCGGCGGGGGAGGGAGCGGCTGCGGCGGGGGAGGGAGCGGCTGCGGCGGGGGAGGGAGCGCTGCGGCGGGGGAGGGAGCGGCTGCGGCGGGGAGGGAGCGGCTGCGGCGGGGGAGGGAGCGGCTGCGGCGGGGAGGGAGCGGCTGCGGCGGGGGAGGGAGCGGCTGCGGCGGGGGAGGGAGCGGCTGCGGCGGGGGAGGGAGCGGCTGCGGCGGGGGAGGGAGCGGCTGCGGCGGGGGAGGGAGCGGCTGCGGCGGGGGAGGGAGCGGCTGCGGCGGGGAGGGAGCGGCTGCGGCGGGGGAGGGAGCGGCTGCGGCGGGGGAGGGAGCGGCTGCGGCGGGGGGAGGGAAGCGGCTGCGGCGGGGGAGGGAGCGGCTGCGGCGGGGGAGGGAGCGGCTGCGGCGGGGGAGGGAGCGGCTGCGGCGGGGGAGGGAGCGGCTGCGGCGGGGGAGGGAGCGGCTGCGGCGGGGGAGGGAGCGGCTGCGGCGGGGACGGGGAGCGGCTGCGGCGGGGGAGGGAGCGGCTGCGGCGGGGGAGGGAGCGGGCTGCGGCGGGGGAGGGAGCGGCTGCGGCGGGGGAGGGAGCGGCTGCGGCGGGGGAGGGGAGCGGCTGCGGCGGGGGAGGGAGCGGGCTGCGGCGGGGGAGGGAGCGGCTGCGGCGGGGGAGGGAGCGGCTGCGGCGGGGGAGGGAGCGGCTGCGGCGGGGGAGGGAGCGGCTGCGGCGGGGGAGGGAGCGGCTGCGGCGGGGGAGGGAGCGGCTGCGGCGGGGAGGGAGCGGCTGCGGCGGGGGAGGGAGCGGCTGCGGCGGGGGAGGGAGCGGCTGCGGCGGGGGAGGGAGCGGCTGCGGCGGGGGAGGGGAGCGGCTGCGGCGGGGGAGGGAGCGGCTGCGGCGGGGGAGGGAGCGGCTGCGGCGGGGGAGGGGAGCGGCTGCGGCGGGGAGGGAGCGGCTGCGGCGGGGGAGGGAGCGGCTGCGGCGGGGGAGGGAGCGGCTGCGGCGGGGGAGGGAGCGGCTGCGGCGGGGGAGGGAGCGGCTGCGGCGGGGGAGGGAGCGGCTGCGGCGGGGAGGGAGCGGCTGCGGCGGGGAGGGAGCGGCTGCGGCGGGGGAGGGAGCGGCTGCGGCGGGGGAGGGAGCGGCTGCGGCGGGGGAGGGAGCGGCTGCGGCGGGGGAGGGAGCGGCTGCGGCGGGGGAGGGAGCGGCTGCGGCGGGGGAGGGAGCGGCTGCGGGGCGGGGGAGGGAGCGGCTGCGCGGGGGAGGAGCGGCTGCGGCGGGGGGAGCGGAGCGGCTTGCGGCGGGGGCCTGGGAGCGGCTGCGGCGGGGGAGGGAGCGGCTGCGGCGGGGGAGTGGGAGCGGCTGCGGCGGGGGATGGGAGCGGCTGCGGCGGGGGAGGGAGCGGCTGCGGCGGGGGAGGGAGCGCTGCGGCGGGGGAGGGAGCGGCTGCGGCGGGGGAGGAGCGGCTGCGGCGGGGAGGGAGCGGCTGCGGCGGGGGAGGGAGCGGCTGCGGCGGGGGAGGGAGCGGCTGCGGCGGGGGAGGGAGCGGCTGCGGCGGGGAGGGAGCGGCTGCGGCGGGGGAGGAGCGGCTGCGGCGGGGAGGGAGCGGCTGCGGCGGGGGAGGGAGCGGCTGCGGCGGGGGAGGGAGCGGCTGCGGCGGGGGAGGGAGCGGCTGCGGCGGGGGAGGGAGCGGCTGCGGCGGGGGAGGGAGCGGGCTGCGGCGGGGGAGGGAGCGGCTGCGGCGGGGAGGGAGCGGCTGCGGCGGGGGAGGGAGCGGCTGCGGCGGGGGAGGGAGCGGCTGCGGCGGGGGAGGGAGCGGCTGCGGCGGGGGAGGGAGCGGCTGCGGCGGGGGAGGGAGCGGCTGCGGCGGGGAGGGAGCGGCTGCGGCGGGGGAGGGAGCGGCTGCGGCGGGGGAGGGAGCGGCTGCGGCGGGGGAGGGAGCGGCTGCGGCGGGGGAGGGAGCGGCTGCGGCGGGGGAGGGATGCGGCTGCGGCGGGGGAGGGAGCGGCTGCGGCGGGGGAGGGAGCGGCTGCGGCGGGGGAGGGAGCGCTGCGGCGGGGGAGGGAGCGGCTGCGGCGGGGAGGGAGCGGCTGCGGCGGGGGAGGGAGCGGCTGCGGCGGGGGAGGGAGCGGCTGCGGCGGGGGATGGGAGCGGCTGCGGCGGGGAGATGGGAGCGGGCTGCGGCGGGGGAGGGAGCGGCTGCGGCGGGGAGGGAGCGGCATGCGGCGGGGGAGGGAGGCGGCTGCGGCGGGGGAGGGAGCGGCTGCGGCGGGGGAGGAGCGGCTGCGGCGGGGGGAGGGAGCGGCTGCGGCGTGGGGGAGGGAGCGGCTGCGGCGGGGGAGGGAGCGGCTGCGGCGGGGGAGGGAGCGGCTGCGGCGGGGAGGAGCGGCTGCGGCGGGGGGATGGGAGCGGCTGCGGCGGGGGAGGGAGCGGCTGCGGCGGGGGAGGGAGGCGGCTGCGGCGGGGGAGGGAGCGGCTGCGGCGGGGGAGGGAGCGGCTGCGGCGGGGGAGGGAGCGGCTGCGGCGGGGAGGGAGCGCTGCGGCGGGGGAGGGAGCGGCTGCGGGGGGAGGGGAGCGGCTGCGGCGGGGGAGGGAGCGGCTGCGGCGGGGGAGGGAGCGGCTGCGGCGGGGGAGGGAGCGGCTGCGGCGGGGGAGGGGAGCGGCTGCGGCGGGGGAGGGAGCAGGCTGCGGCGGGGGAGGGAGCGGCATGAAGGCTAAAATTAAGGCACAGCCTCAAAGGGATCAGAGGTTCAAAATAATTGATCTAAGGTAAAGGTTCCATTATTGTGATGTAATACTACATTTAGAATGTAACATTCATGAAATATTTTAATATTATCTACCGTAAAGAAGACCGTGTCACCACTTTGCCCCGCACCCCTCACAAAAATGAGGTTCCAGTGGGGCACGAACTCACAACCCCTGATTTACAAGACCAAGCAACCCCTGATTGCAAAGCCTCAAATCCCGACAATGACCACAGCAGACAGAGATGTGAATCAAATACAATCTCTCGGTACAGAACACCTGAAGTTCCCCATCAGATAACTGAAATCTGGATGAACAAAGTAATGTACACTAAAGCATGAGAAAGCAAGATGCATCATTTTTGTTTCTGCAATTCAAACTCCTCCTTCTCTCTTTCTTCTACCACCCTCCATCTCTCTTTCTTTTTCCAATTCCAATAGCAATTCAAAAAATCTATCCTCTGGAAAATTTTCTGTCTTTCTCAATAAATTTCCCTCACCTACATAATATTTCACTATAATCCACTGTATTTGTATTGTTTTCAGCAGTGCTGGACTTCAGCCAGCTTTAATTCCTAAGCAATGACCATCAGTTCCTCTTTTCTTTTTCTCTGCAGCTCCGCAGGTGATGGGTTTAACAAACATGTACTAACATCCATTGCTGCTGTTTTTCCACCCACACAAGCTTTAAATTAGCTTGGAAAAACCAATTAACTAATAAATCACAAAAAACTCCAAAAGTTTTCAATCTGAAACGGATGAGCCCCCACTTTGTTACGAGCCCAGAGGACCCCAAAACCCAGCAGTAATAGAAATTCACCAAGACAAATAGTTACTTAAACAAAA